>NC_040882.2:10361550-10711550 GCF_900634795.4 Betta splendens | reverse complement strand
TACAGAATAGGAAATCTAGAGTCTCACCCCTGCATGACTGGTTATATGAAGAAAAAACCCTGAGCCACTGAGCTTTTTGGGTAAATGTAACTAAACATGGCAGGTCTGCAGGCGCCCTGGAGTCAGACAAACGGACGGGCCCGCATCACTTACGCGGCGGCGCTACGGCTAATGTCTGCTGGAAGCAGTCACCTCGGCAGCAGCAACAGGTCAGCTGAGCCACGGCTCAAGTGGGTTTTTTTCCTCTCTCACGCTGTTTCGCTGTGAAGTGCCTCAAATAACTCACGTCACCCAAAGAGGCTTCGACACATATGTCCCGTTTTCACGGGCAGGTTATTAAGTTAAATGAAATATGAGAAGAAAGACAGTTTGTCCTTCCTGCACTCGCCGATGGTCACTGTGAAGCCACCGTCGCTTTACGGGCAAATAAAAACTCCAAAGTCATTAAAGCATGTGCAGAATGGAGACAGAGGCTGCTCCTGTTTGGGTGCTTGATTAGACTGAGGGTTTCCACCACATCGTGTTCATCACCTCAGGTAGGAGGTACGAGATGACAATAAACAAGAATGCTGCAAAAAATTTTAATCAAGCAGAAATAATTGAATGAATGGACTGAAAAAAGCAGTTTGTGTCCCCGACTGATTGAAGGGAATTTGAAATATAAAAAATTCTAACTTCAGTGAACTGTCTCTAGTACGTACTGGATGCTCACATACTCCACTCTACCTGCCTCATTCTGGTTTCTATGACAACCAGCGTGACAACAGTGAGTTCAGCAGCTTTACATCACAGCGGCACATGCAACATCATAGTACTTTATTGTCAGCTCGAATTCTAAAGCAGCTCCATCCAGGAATTAAACACTGACACTAACTAACTGATTAACTGAACTAGGACTAAGAGGCTCAAAAAGAGGATTCTTTTTGGAGATTAAACCTCATATGCAAAAACAAAAATGAAAACTCATCCTGTGAGAGAACACAAACAAACAGAAACTAGAAGATGCTTAAAGAAATTCAAAGATGTTGTCTTCACTTATTGTAAAGTATATTGATGCTGTCGATCCCCATATTTAATTGAGACGAAGAGGTTGTCAGTATTCAGGGACTCACATTGTTCTTCCGCAGGATCTGCAGAGCACGGTTGACATTGTTGAGGGAGTGAACACGCGTGAATCCTCTCTCCAACCTCACCTACACACACACACACACACACACACACACACACACACACACACACACACACACACACACACACACACCAGGAAGAGGAGATTATTAAGGCATAAACAGACCTTGCCCAGGGGCATCCATGAGTGCTACAAACGTCCGCATTATAATAAAAGCGTGTGTGAGCCATTACAATAAGCTGATGGTAACAAATAAAGAGGAGAGACATTAAAGTCTGTCTGTGAGATGGAGAGAATGAAGGAAATAAAAGTGACAAAAACACTGAGAAGGACAAGGAAGATACACTCTTTCAGACAAGATGGAGAGGGTGAAGAGACACAGAAGACTAGAAAAACAATCGCTGATCTGCAATCTTTGTTTGCAGCTTTCATTTCTTTTAATGACTAATTAAAAACATTGTTAATTTGTGCGTTAAGTGGTTGTACACTGAGCGAAATGTCAAGCTCACAGCTGCTTTTTGGTTTCCTGGTTATTGTGTTACCTTTCTACACAAGCCAACATTGAGCTTTGTGCCCTTTCTGGACTCCACCCCGTACGTTTAGCATCGCCTACATGTCTGTATCTATAGACCAGATGTCAACACGGAGTCAAGGATGAACTGATTATTATGTGTGTAGCCTAGCTGCCCGTCACCACTTTAATCCACTAAGCATCAGCCATCTGACATCATATGTTGGTTTCTTAGCAGTTTTTCTATTGAATCGCCTAAATATATATTAAAAAAAACATATATATATATATATATATATATATATATGTGGTCTTTTGTGTGTGTGTGTTCATACTGTACCAGCTCATGTCCTGTCAGCCCCTCCAGCAGCTCCAGCAGGCGTCGTCCATCACATAAGTCTGCGAACAGATCCTCCACGGGTGGTTTCCCTGTCTGCACACAAACAAACAATCCTCAGCCGCTAAAATTAAATGACAATGGACAACAGTCCCAGAAACTCAGCATATTTACTGTGTTCTGTAAGTCTCCATTGGCGCAGGGCTGGGAAACCTGCGCAACAACTCCAGGGGTGACATGAGGTCAAGTTCCTCGCTCACCTAAAATCATCCCTATATCTGCCTTTGACTGGCCGAAACAACAGCAGAGCCGCCTGGAACAGCCACTCGAGTGATCACAAACCAGCACTGCGTTAAATGTGAAGATAGCAGTTAAAACCCAAGAGCTTGTTCTTTATCAGCGCTGACAAGTCCAGGATTACAAGCTAGCAGTTACTTTACAATGGAAAGGGCTGCAGGCGAAATACAGAGCCAGCGACGTTTCTAGGCCTCAGCAGCCGCCAAAGGCAAGGGAAGCGGTCAAACCAGTAGCAAACCAGCAGCTGCACCAGTATATTAAGATATACCAGCCCTGGGCAACATAGAAATAAATGACAGCAATCTAAAACAATGACTTAATAGGACACATTCACGTTCTGACACCAGCAACCCATGGGAAGGACTGGATTCCACACAGACAGACTGGTGGAGTTCAGGTCACGCTGCAGTTTGTTCCTCAAACATTTTTAAGTGAGTCACGTGGGTAAAAAGCTGGCCACGTACAGGGCATGGACACAATCACCAGCCTGCGTCTGTTCTCCGTGTTTCTCCAGCGGGGTCGTGCACAAACGATGCCTTGGCGAGTCTTTCCCCGTGTTATTGTGGCAGAAATCTCTTTTTCCGCCTCAGCCACGCGTTATTCCTACTGCTGCTGCCGTGTCAAAGTCCCCACGTCTCCATCTGAAACACATCAGCGCCGGAAAGGAGACCGCACGGCAGCGGAGACAAGCAACAGCAACACTAACTACACCCCTGGTCAACATGTGCCACAGAGTTGGCCTTAATTGCGGCGAGAGCCGAATGAGGACCGGGCTTTTGTGTTCAGCGCATCTTGAAAATGGATCGCGATGAAGAAAGGAAAACATTCCCGTTTAAAAGCCCAGCTCCCTCTAAAAGCACACGGAGGAGCTTTTATTCCCCTTGCTTTCATAATGAAGCTAATTAATTTGAAAGTAAAACAGAAATGTTTGACTGATAAGAAGTCCAACTGGATAAAAGTCATTAGAGGGATTCTGTTCTCTCAGGGAAGTTGTTCTGTTGGATTCCACTCCATTCACTCAGTATTAGTCTATTATTGCAAAAACGGCACCAACTTTAATTGACTCATCTGTACTTTACTGAGCTCGGTAGAAACCCCCAAATCATTTCCTCCACATCTTCCTTCCCCTGCCATCACTCCCTCTCTGTGATTTATATTGGATACTCAGCGTCTCCCACACTCGCGCAGTCGTTCCCTCAGATTTCATTCTCCTCCTCTTAACTTCTTATTTTCCTGCCTTTGTCTTTTTCCCGGCGCGTCTCTGCCCTCAGCCTGCACCTCTTAGCCGCGGCGCGAGACCCGCCGTTATTGAGTCCTTCTGGGGCAGCGCGTGTGCGAGCGCTTGTGTGTGAGTGTGTGTGTGTGTGTGTGTGCGTGTGTGTGTGTTGCATGTGTTATTTGAATTTGACAGCGTGTGGGTGCAGGTGAGACGCGACGGAGCCGCAGATGAATGTAGATGTGAGGGAAACAGAGCTGGGAAAGCTCCTCATGCCCACTCATGCCCTTTAAAACCTCACGTTTAGTAATGGCCTCCGTAGGAAAAATTAAACAGGTCTTCTCCTCTTGTCTGGATGGATGTTATTATAATTACACCTCTGAGCGCCTGAGAAAAGGACCCTGCTCATACCTGAACTTCTCAAACTTGGCGGACGCCTATCGTGCTCTCAGGCCGCGTTTGATCAGATCACTGTGACTCTTAGCTGGTTCCCCTCGCTGGTTTTGGGGCTATTTACGTTTTGCCGCCACAATTTCGGCATCAGCCGAAAGATGCTGGAGTATCATTAGCCGCGACGAGCCGGGGGGGCAGCTGCTCCAAATGGCCCTGATCTGTGAGCGCTCAGCAGGCGGAGCAGAAGCAGAGTGTTCCCCCCAGCGTCACCGGAGTCACATCACTCTGACACGAGATGCTGAGCCGTGATAACCGATCTGAGGACCGCGTTTTTGGAGCTATTTTCAGATGTCGGGCGTTCGCCTGCAGTGTTCGCTCACAGTTATGTTCCTCCCAAGCATAACCCCGTTTCTGAAAAGGCTTTGTGGGTGTAAATAAAGACAGAACCCGACGATTTGCAAACCATTTCCAAACTGACTAAAAATAGTACAAATAAAACACATCACATCTTGTAATGATGCAATTTTATTGGTTTGATTTGATGCCTAGGATAAAGAAACAAAATAGTGGAACTGTGGAGCCTGAATCTTATTATTCTTAATATTACATAAAATCAATATTTACTCAGGAAGTACAATAAATAAAAGACCCAGACATAAGAAGTTTAGTTACAGCTCTACTGAATCTGCATGACTTATGAGACAATTTCATTCTGCATATTTATTGTAGGCTTTATGATTCCAGCTGTTCGTATCCCACAGTCCAATATGGTGTCACTCTGTAGGCTGATGGATGTGGTTGGACAAAAATCTCTTCTTTTCAGACTCCACCAATCCTCAAAGCAGCTGGTTAGCTCTATATTATAGTTTCAGGACATTAAATGAGCAGGTCGATCACTTGCTGATTGTTTCCACCCTGTTAACGCACGATATGATATCTGATATTTCAGAGGCAGAATGGTGAGCAAGTGTTGTTTTGTTGTAAGCGTGCCCTTCATGCCCCACTGGGTCTGTTCTAGAAACACGAAAAGAAATCATTTCCTGAAAAGAAGGGATTCACGAGGCCCCAGCATGCATGGCAAAATCATTTACATCTTTAAGTCTGTCTTGATGGACACGCTTGTCTCACGATCATATGAAATGCAAATGAGGGAGCAAATTCAGAGATGATGAAAAAGGCTCAGTGGCTCATCCACTTCAGCAGTAAACTCAGAGGGTGTTATTTTACTGGGAGGACAAATCCAGTGCCAGTCAACACTACTATTGCTGCAATACTAGGTCACAGGAGGCTTCAGAACCTGTCCACGTCTGGGCCAGCGTGGTCTGGTCATCACATCAGTGGCTGTTTGATGGGCGGCCAGTTGCCAGGCAACAAGTGAAGACACCAAGAAGTTATTGCTGCTGGCTACAATCCATCAAATCACCCCCCCGTAAGAAGCCAAAATGTTGGTACACTGTAGTTATGGTGAGGATTAAATCTATAGTAATTCAATTGCTACTTGAAAATGAAACACATTAAACATGTGATTCTGAAATGTATGACGGTAGCAGTAATTAGAAAGCCTAGTTTTTAATTTACAAAGCTTAACAATAATCAGTGTCAACACGTGTTCTTTGCTAGATTCATCTACCTGTGTGTTGTGTTGTTGTGTTGTTTGCTGCTGTGGCATTGGACAAATCCCTTCCTGGTGTAGGTTTTGGGGTAACGTGAAGGGCAGCCTGTTCCCTGCATCTGACAACAAACAACTGTGAAATCACGGCTCAGCTCTGATTTCCTTTAAGGAGCTTTTTCATCTTCTTCCAGCACAAACAGGGATTTGCAGACGAACGCACCTCATCACTGCTCCACTAATACGCAAACAATAGGTCAGGCAGACAGACACACACACACACACACACACACACACACACACACACACACACACACACACACACACACACACACACACACACACAGTTGTGTTTCTCATCTACGTGGGGACTTCCAATTGACATAATGCCTTCCGTAGCCCCTTACCCCAACACTAACCATCGCAACCAAAGGCAGACGTCTAACCTTTGCTCTAACCCGAACCAAAACTCAATTCTAACCTCAGCCCTAAAATCACATCTTGACCATCAAAAAAGCCACCGACTGGTGAGGACCTGCCAAGTGTCCCCACGTTGACACAATGTCCTCACCTGATAGCATGGCTGAGATTTTAAAACAAGGTAAACAGTTATAATTGAAGACTGCAACCTCGCAATTTAAATTAAAGGACCACTTATTTAGCAATGCATCTATATACAATAGTAATAGGTTTTTAGGTAGAAACCAAGAAAAAATATGAAATAAGGAAGTCTGTTTGTTATAATTCATTCTAGATCCATAGGAAGCAAGATGGTTATTTCCTCTGCGCTATACTGTACTAATAATGTGAGCATTACTTAAGTCCTTTAAGGTTAAACCATATAATATATAATCCACTAGTCTGTGCTAGGTAACACATCTTCATTCCACACATATGCTTCACTTGCATGTGAGCGTTTATGTGTCTGTCGCAGTCCATTTATTCGGCAGCGCCCGTAGGCGAGGATGCGCTGCACTTGACTGTCAATGCTGCTGTAGATTACAGCTTAGGTCAAGTAAGTGTAGCAGCTTTTTGTGGTTTCCTGACAATCATCACCCACATTCAGGGGAGCCGCCTGGCTTTGCTCGCCGGGCACAAGCTAGTGCCTGCATCAACTCCACAATCTTGCTCCACTTAGAAACATGTTTGTATGTTTGGCTTGGGAGGAGCAGCTGTCAAAAGAGTTTATGCATCATATTTATCCGCTGCTCTCACAAGTTAGTAAAGCTGTTTCACTGGGTTGTTTACCAGCAGGATTAAGAAAAACTCAACAAATACCATGGAGTGCAAATGAAAATATACACACTGCCAAATCTATCTAATCTTATGTTGCAAGTTATCTTTAGAAATGATTTATCTTTGTATAATTATTCCTGTGATGAGGTGGTTTGTGTGTCTCTTTTTTTAAGTCAACATTCCTGGAGTCCCTGGAGGGAAGAAAGAGATTGATGTCTTGTAGACTCCTTGATTGCAGACTTGAACTACTGATCGATCTCTGGGTCACCAGTGAATAAAGCCCCCCTGGTCATCATTTTAGCGACGATGCAACCGAGACTCCAGATGCCAACTCAGCTCTGGAGTGAGCGTTTGGAGCCCAGGAGAATGTGTAGTGCATCTTCTGCACCAATACTGTACGTTACCACCTCATGGATGGACACAAGTCTGATCTCACCCTAGAGCCGTCCAGTTTTGGTGATGAAAGGTCAAAGGTCAGGGTCACTCATAATTAAGGCTCTCAGGCAACACCTGGGGGGAAAGCTGGAGTCTACCTAGCACCAGCATTAACTAATTACTGTAGAATATGCATCTGGACCAACATCTGAGATGAAACGTACTGTAACCTACTCATCAGTGAGGCAGTTATGTTTTTCCTAGAGGGGTCTGGTGCAGTTTGTCTGAAAAAGTTAAGTTAAACTATTAATAAATTCATCTGGTAATCGTGAGCTGTTCAGGAAGCCACCATATAATTGAGCTGTACATGGGAAGTATATATTTATGTAAATCCTATGGTAACCATGGCAACATTTGTGCAAGTCACATAGCCTGAATAATCAGTCAAAGCAGTGAGAGCTGTCAGTCTGTTGTGTTCGTATCCTCCACATATGGAGCTTTAATTTCTCCGTAATCCTTTTCATCATTCCAGCATAAACAAAAAAATTAATGAGGAAGCACTTGAGAGCAAACGCCGTCTACGGTTTGTCCTTCGTCATCCGTGTCGCGCGCGCACACACCCAACCCCAACTATAAAAACACAAACAAAACAAAAGCGGGGACGTTTTAAGATGTCAGCTGCTGTAATTGAATTTTCTAACAGGTCCTCTGAGGTGGCGCGACAATAAATCACAGAGGAAAGATGACACGAAAGATGAGCCATAACCAGCGCAATCTAATGTAAGGCCAGAGGAGAGTTAAGGGAAGACAGCGCACGCTTTAGCGACTGAGTAAACAGACGACAGGAAAGGATCACACGGTACAAATTGCATTTCTCTCAGGCCGCCGACAGGCCGAGCGCCGGTCCTCATTCTTAAAATGTGCCTGGATTCACCAAGATAACAGTTGACGCATCTAATAGCATCTTGACAGGAGCCAGTGGCAGGTGAACGCCTGCTTTGTTGTCGCAGTGACGTGCGACATCGTTCCTGTGACTGAACAGTTAATTGATTCATCATGTTCGTATAATTACTGAATAATGAGGCTGTAAACTTTTACTTAGGACAGGAGAGTGGAGTTGAACGTTGTGGGAATGTGTTGGAGGCACTTAGTGGTGAGTGAAAGCAAGGTCCAGCTGCCCCGGGGCCCCGGCCCCCAGCAGGCCCACATCTAAGTGAATTAATATTTAATTAAAAACATTTAATTAAATTGTCACAAGCTAAATGAAGCAACAACAAAGGAGGGAGGCTGTGTCTCTGTGGTATGATCTAATTAAGACATGTACTCTCTCATTTCCTTTACTGTGTACACACCTACAGGTCGGAGGGTGACCATAGTAAACAGTTCAGTCTTTCTTTCAAATGGGCCCCGATGCCGGATGAATGTGGCGGGCTGCACCACTACTCTCCCTATCTACGCCGCAGTGGGATCCTGCTGCTGCTTCATTATGGTAAACGTCAATGGTTTGATGTAACAACCAAGATAATACAAGCAAAGAGTGGACACAGTCATTATTGTACGACTACCGTCTTAGCCTTCATCTCTATAAGGTGTTTTCTGGGGGAATACGTCCTTGATTAAGGTTTCACATCTTTGCTTTGCTTCCTGGAAAGGGCTCCAGTCTGTGTGAAGTGTTCACAGTACTGTAGATTACCATGTTTCCTTAGTCTCTGTAGGTCACTGCTCATGCATGAGATTCTTTTCATGAAAGTTATTGCATATCTAATTAAGGCTAAATAGTATGTGACTGACATAAATAGAACAGCAGCATTAGAAGAAGAAACCTTTTTATCTTGTGGTAATTACTGTATACGTAGTAGAACTGCAGCCACACACAGTTACAGCATCATCGGAGCTGCCTGAGCGTACAGTCATCTGGACTTAGTGGGGGCTGAGGATGCAGCAGAAGCAGGTGTCAGGCTAAAGTAATGATCCAGCCAGGTAACACCACCTCACCCACCAGGAGGTGTATGACAGTTGATTAATTAACAAGCCATCTGCCGATGCAGCGCATCAACTAACCATCGGGTTAACTGAGCCAGTTACTGTAGCAGCCGACAGGCATCACCGGACAAAATGAGCCGGAGCCCCGGACCGCATGAGGTCAGAACAAAGTGCCACTAGGAAGTAACCTGCATGACAGCCAAGGTTATTCAGTAGATGGGAAAAGGCTGGATCAGTGGCTAATTAGCTGTGACCTTGATGAGTCAGGGTGTAGCGACTCTCTGACGCCATGCTTAAGTTCAGACCACATCGTTTAAAACATGAATAGGTGAACAACAAGTGTTCTGTCCATCAAAGCATCAAACAAAAGGCCACTGCTTTGAACAAAAATGGAATTCTCTACAACAAAGTCTGCAAAACATACCTGATAGAGAGATCAGATGTTTGGGTTGTACAATATGTGGGCGTCTTGATGAGGATGTACCACCACTGGGACTTTACGCTATACGCTAAGAAAAGCTGCTGGATTCTTCAACAAAAAGTTCAAAACCTGAGGCTGTAGCTTTTGGTCTACAGGACAAAGGGATATGAGGCAGCAAATTAGATGGAGCCCAGATGTAGTCTCATTTGCAGAATACATCTTTACAGAACAGCTTTAAACTATCAAATGAAAGCTTAACATCCGACTCCGACAAGGCGGCCAGCGAGACGGGCTCCGCAGGTGATCTGCAGCTCATTCAGCCTCTCTGTGCGTGAGGTGCAAGTGTGAGGGCATTAGCGATGCAGATGCATACACATGCACATGATGATTTTCCAGTCGAGGACGCCGCTAATTGTCAGCTCCAGACAGACATTATTTTAAGCAACAGAAACCGAATAAACAGTGTCTGCTGTGCATCTTTCACGCCAGCTGCTCTTCTAGCTTCCAAACCTGTTTTTCCAGATTAGGTGACTCAGCCGCGAGATTACACACAGATTTCACACGGCTGTTGTCCAACTAAAAGAACATGTCAAGTCTTTCCCACCTCGAGGATTCAATTTTTTGCCAATTAAAAGCGAAAGGAAGACGTCTGATGACAATAAAGACGAGGATCTAATTGATTTGTGTCACGAGAAAGTGTTTCCAAGGAGAGAAACAATCTGGCGCTCGCCTGCCAACACCTCAAGGTAAAACACACAGCAACAACGTATTTACATTACCATGAACAAAAGGAGGCAGAGCTTTAATGTGGGATTGTGTGACCCTGAGACAACATTGCTGGAGGTTGATTATGTTTATGTACCAACGTTAACTAGATAAATAAAGGAGTGCGAAGTAAAACCACCACCACAAGTAAGATGTCACTGCTGTGTGTGTACAAACAGGAAACAGGTCGGCCTCAACACAAACTGGCCACTTTATTAGGTACACCTGTTGAACCTCATTAAGTCCAAACACTTTGTTGTATTTATATTTGTACTGCGTGCAGCAGATATTGGTGAGATAGTGGGTTTACACACTTTTTTTATAGTGATACTGTCTACACAGCGGAGTTTGAGGAAGCCGAGAAACCGTACGTACAGTTTATTTGTACCGATTCATGCACAAATGACACGACATGCAACACAACTTCATTTAGCATTTAAATGCAACACGCTAGCGGCCTGTAACAGTCAGTGAGTGTGTGCTTCAGCGTGGACGTGAGTCACCAGAGCAGTTGATCAAAGGTGCACGGACAGGAGGGTCCGTATCCATCAGCACAGGTGACGGTGAACAGGGAGGGACAGGAGTGGCCTGATTCTAACCAAGCACGCCGGTCAAGCTGAGGGGCGTGACATCATCCCGGATCAGGCTCACGTCAGCTACAGGACTGCAACGCTAAGCGGACACACCCACCGGCAGGCCTCATGCAGCAACGTCCTGCAACGCACCAATGTTACCGTGCTTTTGTGAGTCAAACAAGCCGAGCCTTGCACTGGAGATGAAAGTTAAAGTTTTAGTGGCTGTTGCGGATCAGAGGAACGCACAGCATGACGCAGCTGAAGCCCAATTTGTTCCACAAAAACAGAAGAAGGCACAACAGCACAACCTGCAACTCACGAAGGCAGGAAAATAAATAAATGTCTGATTTTGCTTTTGATCGTGTTTGAATTTTAAATAATACATCAAATGAAACTGGTCTAGACCGAAATGATAGTTTGCTCAACTTAATATTTTGCTGTAACCTTTAGAGGCAACCTCACTTCACCTGTTTCTCAGGATTCTCTATAGACCTGCAACAGGATTCTAATCAGGACTCTTTTGTTGTTTTCATGCCACATCCAGGGAGGTTGGCTTCAGTCCCATGTGCTTCACCTGCAGCTGCGTGTAGATGCCTTTACAATTACCATGGTAACACATTTAGTTTCTGATTATCCTAAATAACTCCTAAAAAACTCAAACATCCAGCACACTGCTTGTTTTCTTTGTGCAAAAAATATATATTTATATTTAAAAGGACCAAATTTGCCACAGAGCAGCCAAAATATCAGGAGCGCAGACGGCTACAGGGTGATGGCCATGAATGTGTCTGCCTTATCTTTCTATATCAGTATAGTCATGGTGTTATTAGAAGAAAATAAGCTTGTTTCGTCAGTGTAATGACTAATCCAGCACATCTCTGCTCTCCTTCCTGTCTGCGCTGCCGCTATCACATCAGCTCTCATTTTCCTGCCCAGTCTCCAGCTCCATCGTCCTCTCCTGTCCACTGTTCTCTCCTCGCCCATCTGACGACTTGTCCTGTTTTTAGGGATGTGAGCAAACGGTGACAGTCAGGGTGTGAAATTAAGACCAGCCACTGGACCAGTGCTGCCCTCACCCTCTCCTCTTCATCGGTTTCAGCCTGTCTGGTATAGATTCATCGATGAATTTTTAGCTTCCATGGAAAAAAGATGGATCTAATGCAAAGTAACTAAACGGTTGAATAATAAATGTAGGAACACCTGTAGAGTCTAATGTAATCTAACATGACCATTAGTTACAGTACCATTGGCTTTTACTGTATAAGGTATAATTTCTTGAGTTTGAGTTTTTTTGTCAGAAAGGAGATATTTCTAATACTTTCTCTACTCATTCGTGAGGTCCCAGGATCTGCTGGAGAGATACGCTACCTCTGCTAACACTGTCCAGAGTTTGGATTTTAAACAAACAAACATTTTCTCTGTTATATGAGAGAAGGCATTCTGGGAAATCTGTGATTCTTTTAAAGAAGACATACGCCAGGTTGAATGGAAGAAAAAGCGTCAGAAAAGTCAATTACCGATGACACGATCACACTGTGCGGCGCTGAAATGAAATCAGCTGCTGATATTTTAGAATAAAGCAGCAGCTGCGGTTGCCAAACAAAAACAAGCAAAAAAAGTTCCCTGCCCTTGTGACAGCGCCTCATATATTCCTGAAGTGCCTCTCTTTATGGCTTGCTGAGTAGCAAATCACACTAACATCAGACACAACACTGCCTGACTGCCAGCCATCTCCCCGGCTTTATTTTAGAATATATTCCCCACATCCATCATTACCAAACCTTCCATTTTCCACCATAACTCGTCGCGACTGCATTCCTTCATCCTCGTCTCCTTCCCTCTCGCTCTATTTTCATTCTCTCCCCTCCTATAATCCCATCTTCTTCCATCTGCTGTCTCACTGCCTCTCGCTCTCCTGAGGCCTGTGTGTACGTGCGTGTGTGTGTGTGTGTGTGTGTGTGTGTGTGTGTGTGTGTGTGTGTGTGTGTGTGTGTGTGTGTGTGTGTGTGTGTGAGAGAGGCTCATCTATCTAGGATAGCATATCTATTATGGTTGGTGAGTTTGGGTGAATAAGGGGATAGTTCTCTTTCTTCCGCCCTCACCTCTTCCTCTGCTCATTTTTCCATTTCCCTTTCTCCTCCTTTTCCTTTTCGCCCTCCCTCTTCCATTTCTTCGTAAAGGTCAGAGGGGATGAGGGTGGGAGAGGGAAAGATGGAGAAATGAGAGGATCGAGGACAAAGACAAAAGGACAAGGAGGTCTCCATCACGGCTGCCCTGTCCCTCAGCTTTGACCGTCTCACTGGACCAAACAGTGTTTCAATCGCTCCACACACACGTATGTGATCCCCAACACACACTATATGCATACGCACACCTAAGCCTGCGTCACCATGACAACGGCACACCTCTAGCACCCCCGTAATCAACTTTGAAAATAGAAATAGAAGTGATGTGCTGGCACGCACCATAAATAAACACACAAAACACACACAAACACTGGAATGTAATTAGAATTAAATTCCAAACAAGTGACTCTGGCATCCACGGGCGGGGGGGGGGCGGGGGGTGAGGGGAAAGCACAGCACACCACCACAATCAGGCAAGAAAAAGAAGAAGAAGACACGGGAGCATTTGGCTAGAATTGCATTTCCTAAAATTATTGCAAGCCGGACGAGAATCAGGCGGAAAAAACAGAAACCTGAGAAATATAAATTGTGCAGCACAGTCCTGCCCGGGGATTCTTCTTTATCCGAGCTGCCTCTCCGGAGGGGGGGACGTGGTGGGAATAACCTTTGTGTGCCTGAATTGCAGGCACAAAAGGAAACGCCTTGAAAATTGTCTGCGACTCCGAGAGACAAACAGAAAACAGGGCCAGATGAAAAGGGCTGAAAAAACCCAAACAAAGTGAATCCCTTCCCTTCCCAGGAGGAGACGAATCAAACGAAAGCAGAAAAGGAAATGGGGGAAGAGGGGAAGTGTGGAGCACCTCCATGCTCGTCTCCAACGTCTTCCCCCCCGCTCGCTCTCTTTGCGCGCGGACAGACCCACACAAGATGAGAAGCGTGAGACGGAGGCGAAACCATCCCACCTACTATGTATTTTGTGGATGATAACTTTTCCATTAGGAGGTTATTTTCAAAGCAACGCTGGCTTCAAGGCCATTAAGGAGAGAGACTTGGTTCCGAGGGAGAAGTCCAGCCAGCTGCTGTATGTTCATCTACAGATGTTGAGTCATGTGACTGAATACTGGCTTTGATGCAATCTCACAGAACAGCTTCACTGTGCATGACCTGCCCACTTTGGGTCCTCCAACCTCATTGATAGGATATAGGATTAGGGTTGAGGCATTGCAAAGAGGATTTTCTTTCTTCTAGTTTAATCATTAGGTATTTGTTTGGAATGTTTGACCTGCTGCATTCGCCCCTAAACACATCCGTCATCCATTTTGCCCCTTTATACTGTAATTAGTTTTGCTAACTAGTAACAAGAACATGCAAAACAGAGGATTATCTACTGTAAGAAACCAAAAGATTGATTGCTGGTAAATAACTGACGACGTGCCTGAAGCACCCTGGCAGCTGAATGGTTACAGGACAATGCCAACCACAATAATCCCAGTTCAAGCTAAGATGCAGAAGATTCTCACAAACTTCCTCTTAAAAGCCTTCCTGACATTCATGTGTTTCAAAATGAGCTTTTCCAGCCAAAAGCCCGATTTGATTTCGACGCCGTATTCTCACATTAAAATGTCAGCAGGTCCAGCTCAAAGCTTCACCTGGCTAAACGCAGCATTTACAGCCAGCTGAGAGGCCGATTGGACCCCAAGCTGCGAGTCAGCAGACAGCCTGTGTTAACGACCTCACAGTCACCCTGCCATGGTGTCTGACGTACAGTCCCTAACTGTGTTCCACGGTGTTCCACCCACAAGAGGTGCGTCTGTTTAGTCCACCTCTACTTATGCTGTTAAGTGTGTAATCAAGAGTAAAAGGCAGAAAGTCCAGAGTCAATTTAAAGCAGCTGCTGGTGTGTACAGAGAGCCCCGCATAGAGTGGTGAGCGGGTCGATAATGGAAAGAAAGCAGGAAGCTGTCTTACCTTAGCCAACTGTGAGTTCACCCATTTTGTGAAAGTCTTCTTCTGAACGTCTTCTCTTTCATCTGCCGGAAGAAAGAACACGGGTCAGTGAGGAAGTTAGGCTGCATGTGCGTGTGTGTGTGTGTGTGTGTGTGTGTGTGTGTGTGTGTGTGTGTGTGTGTGTGTGTGTGTGTGTGTGTGTGTGTGTGTGTGTGTGTGTGTGTGTGTGGGGCGATCTGAGTACCGGCCATGTTGAACGATAGAAGCAGTTCAAAAAGAAGATGAGAAGAGTACAGTACACACACACACAAACACACACACACACACACACACACACACACACACACACACACACTGAAGACCACTTTAAACCACACTCATCTCTCTGATTGACAGTTTAAACATGTACAAGGGTGTTTCTCTGGATTCACACAAAACACACACACACACGCACACACACACACACACACACACACACACACACACACACACGCGGCTCCTCTAATCTTGCTCAGGGCTAATTGCCACTTACAGGCCGTCACCACCTGGTTGTCACCATCACATGACAGACTGCAGTGAGCTGGCACAATTTTCACTGTTCCACATTAGTGTGACAGGAGAAAAGGAGCACGCGTAGTGATGTAGCGTTAGCTGCTGAAAGAATGACTCAGCGTCCCAGTTCATGAATATGTTTTAATTTGGATTTGTCAATCATGCAGAGAGAGTAGATGTTAATGCATTTTATCCAAGTCTCGCTTGGGAATTAACCTCCTTCTGTGAACAAGTTACTGCTTTCAACACCATGTAATGAGCCACTTCAAAGTTCAAAGACCGCACCTGGAACCTTCAGACAATAAATAATAAAAACAGCTTTTTCTCCTTTAGCTTTGATGAACATATTGTAATCAAACAGATTCAGTTGCCAGTGGCCAACACTGGGAAATGCCTTGCTGTTTGCAGGTTCTTTATTATATTATTGCTAAACATCTGCTGCATTTTTTATTACAGACTGTAAGTGTGATGGATGGTCGGAATGGAGCACAATTAACATTTATTGTCAGGGAACAATGGTTGTTTGAATGGTTGTGTTATTCATATCGACTTCTGTAAAACATTTAAAAATAAAAACTCTCTTCCTTCACTAACAGTAGGAGTGAGTTCTCAAACCTCCAAATTCAGACAGGTCAAACCTGACTACAGCATCTGGTACAGTGTATAATGTGTAGCGCTACTGCACCAGCTGCAGACTTAAGTCCTGCGCTGATCACTGGCACGATAACCTTTCAAAAGGAGAAGTGGACTTCCCCCGAGCATCCGTGAGAAAATAATTGACTTCTGAGCAGCAGATTTTGTGGAAATGCGAGTCAACTTGGAGTCCACTGTCATGATCCTCTGTGAAATATCACCTTTATCAGGAGCAATCTGCTCGCGCAGCTTGATGGTTGGGCATTTCCCGGTTTAATCTGTGTCTCTGGGTTCCTCGTTTTCAAAAGGCCGCAGTGAGCGGCCGCAGCAGTTTCTCTAACTGAGAAGTCGGTCTGTCAAGCGAAGTCCCAGAGCAAAGTGTCCAGCTTCAGTAGATCCTTGTGCACCTTTGACGACAGAAGCAAAAAGGTCTTTGTAAAGAGGTGGAGGGATCGACTGGGACACTGAACGACGCTCATCTCTCATAAGGCACGTTATCGGACTGCTTGCGGGTTTTCATTTTGAAATCGCGGCCTGTGACATCTATAACAATAGCACTGACGACATCATGGCTTCCAACAGCACCTCCCCTCCGCCTCCCTCATTTGACTGGAAAACGGGTCACTTCCCATTACTATAGATAATAAATTACACCAGCTGTGCAGAAAAAGAGCATCAGGTTAAATATTGTAGCAGCCCAGTTAACAGTCGGGTTTCAGTCTGTGTGTGCGTTGACACCGGCTGCGTGTTGACTAATGGAGCTGATAATGAAACTTCTCCTTTAATTAAAAGGTCCCACATTGAGCTGTGCACTGTAGTGAGACGCGTCACACGCACACACACACACACACACACACACACACACACACACACACACACACACACACACACACACACACACACACACACACACACAGTGACACACATATATCCAATGTGAGATAATAGCGGACTGTGCGGCGAAGCATGAGTGAAATAGGAGCATGTAGCAAACAATCTCATCTAAAGTAGGTAATCCATCCACATCTGTGTGTGTGTGTGTGTGTGTGTGTGTGTGTGTGTGTGTGTGTGTGTGTGTGTGTGTGTGTGTGTGTGTGTGTGTGTGTGTGTGTGTGTGTGTGTGTGTGTGTGTGTGTGTGTGTGTGTGAGCCGTTCCCACGATGCCCTATCTTGATTTGTTTCTTCCTGCTTTAATGCCCATGAGTGTAATGTTATTCTTCTTGTCCATCACCATTCAATGAGTGTGTGTGTAGGATGATGTATTGTAATTATGTGATGTGGGCTAGAACGCTACCATTGTTTTCTTGGCTAAATCATATCGTGCTCTCTGTTGCATCAAACATTATAAATGAGCATTACCACCACAACTAAGCTAAGAAAACTTTTGCTTAGTCAGTAACTGTGGAGAATTTTACATATTTATGCATTTATAACAAATGCAACCAATGCAGTTACTTCATCAAATGTCTCAGTTTGCTGATGACTAGCTATGATTAGTTAAATAGTTTTTAAGTTTTGAAATGTTTTATCCATAATGTCTATGACTTCATTAGGAAGTGGTTTAAAAACAAAACAAAATAGACTTTTAAAAAGACTTTTTAATCCATCCATCCATCCATTCATTTACTACTGCTCATTCCCACACAGTGCTACCCACTGCACAACTACACCCCAAACACTTTTTAAATTACGTTTAACCGGACAGTGTGTACAGTATTACTGTATTTGTACTAGTTCACATACTCGTAAAACTGAACATGCCTATTTTTATACATGGACACATAGATTTTCTGTCAGCTCTTGTTCTCAAGGGAGACATCTGTGACTTTACTGATGTCAGTCCTTAGCATTAGAGTGGATCATTATAGCTTATCGTTAATTATTATAGCTATTTTAGACCTAATCTGAGCTGCAGGTATGCAGGAATATGTCTTTCACTACCTTTAAATAATTATATGTAGTCTAGTTATTAACATCACTGCATATAGACTATTTAACTAAACAGTGTAGTCTGACACGTCATGCTTCCATCTGCCACGTTTTAGCATTCGACTCTCAAGGTAACTACCTAATTCACAATCTCCTGTGTCTGTTTTAGGTAATGTATGAATATTAGCAGTTGTTTGCCTTCCTGCACTGAGGAGGCAGGAAATGTGCAAATGCGCCTGTGTATATGTAATGTCTGTTAAAGTGAGTGAGTGTGTGAGAATTAGCAGGGAGCACAGGAAGCTGCCAGAGACTAAAGAAGACAGAGCAACAATCAATAGTCCATTTAAAGTGAAACCTGCAGCAGCTCCACTCACACACTGGTATGCATGGACACACATAGACACACTCACGATGCACGCACACAGCCGCACGCATCTCAATAAAGAGACTCCAACATTAATACGCCTTGCTTATTCTGGGTTTGGTGACAGAGAGAGGAGGGAAAACAAGTGCAGGGGTGGTGAATAAAAGGTTGGAGGCACCTGAAATCCCTGGAGGAGAAAGGAGACATCAGATTGGACAAAGCCTGAAACAAAGGGAGGAGAGAGCACATGGAAAGACTGGAGAAAACAAAACAGGAGAAGGTGAAGACAGTACAATAACAGAGAGGACAGGAAGACAGAGCGCTGAGAGAGATAAAGATGGTTTTAGATGAAGGAATGGGCTCAAAGTAGAAGACACACAATAAGACCAGTGTGACAACAGGAAAACAGCTTCTAAACATCCAATATTTACAGTAAGAGGCTTTAGAGAAATCTGAGAACGTGTCCCAGAATAAACCATCCAATATCAACGACAACTCCTCAGCAGAAACCCTGCACAGACCAGAGGTCTACTACAAGTTACTAACACAGTGTCTCTAACAAGCAGAAACACAGTTTGTGCCGTTTCACTACAGTATGAATGGAAAGTAAATGCGGAGGCACCGATGGCTGGTCTGTTTGTTCCATTTACATCACAGCAAAGAATTGTCCAAGAGCACAGGGAAAATATCCCTCGGCTCCCTGCAGCTTATAAGGAACCACTGACAGCAACAAGGATTCTCCATCAGAGCTGCTCAAACCGGAATTTGTGATGTGACCGTGAATCAAACTGACAACCCACATGGAAGAAACTCTGTGAATAGGGCGAAAAAAGGGTGTGTTTTATAATTAGTGAATAAAAAACCTTGCAAACATTGTATAGTAATCGTTCATTAGACAAGAAACACAAGTAACCATGGTTACCGGTGGTACTGATGGTAAGTCATGTTACTTTAAAATGTTTTCAATGTTATTGAGCCCCGGTTCAGCTCTGAGCAGCGACCTGTAGCTGTCACTCCTCTTCTCATTCTGTTCCGTTTCTCCACTTCTAAATACCAAATCAAGGTAAAATGAAGTTCAAAATCTAACTTTGTCAATCTTGTATGTGGATTTTGACTAAAATGTACAGTTTAAAAAAATGGCTAAAAGTGACTAAGATGAATAAGATACAAATTAATTGATTAATGCCAAAATAAACACTGCAACAAATAAACAGATTTCACATGAATATATTGTTAAAAGTGTAATGTGGCCCTTAACATTAAAAATGTTCATCTACTATACATTACATCTGATGCCAAACAGAAGCAAACATGTAGTTTTACTGTACATTACATGACATTACATTGTGACACATCTTGAGACAATATCTAAAATATTTGTTATTTTATGCGTATGTCCTGTCTGTCTAACTCATTCAGTCAATCGTGTTAATGAACTGATGAATATTTCATTTCCACTCACTTCAGAGGCATCGAGGCACTTCATCCTCCTACTTCTCTTACTAAATTTCCCCATTCCAAGGTGAGCCACTGTGTGTGAATGTCTTTAATAAACTCTTAGCGGCACCATTTAGGAACACTTACAGTACACAGCAGTACTGCGACGTGGCCCCAGGAGGGTTTTAATGGGAGTAAATGAGAGTAGCAGACTGATGCTGAGCACCTGGGACAGCATCAGCACCAGCACCCTGGACAGCTCCTCTGACAGGCAGTGGAACGGATAAAACTGCAACAGTAACAGTGGCTTAAAGGTCAAACAGCTTTTCATAAGCACATTTTTACCTTTTTTCCATTAGTAGAGGGGAAAACGCAGCAGATACAGTAAATGCATAAAGATAATAATTAACTATACATGGACGCTACAAACACTGATTCAGCCGACCTACGGGGCTTCATACGGTTCAGAACAAACCTCCACTGATCTCTACTTCAATGGTTTTCTGTACCCTGGAGAAAAGCATTTTCAATGGGCCCAGCTGACAGCGAAGCCATGCGGGCAACAGGACGCGGAGCTAACTAGACGGTCAGACAGCGGGGAGCAGTCACAGACCTGCAGCGCACCGAGCGTCCACCAAGCCTCAGCACTTGGCAACAGCAGAAAGTCACAAAAGAATAAAGAAGAGAAAGGAAAGTAGAGCCGGGCGCAGCCACAACAAACAACGCAGCATAAAAGCTGATCAGATGAAACTAGGTGGGAGGACGAAGTTTGATCCAACACACGCTGTACTTTCAACCCATCGGATTTTCGGCTAATGATGGCGAGGGAGAGTGGAAATTTGTTTTGATCAGCCATGGAGTCTGAGAGCAGAACAGAGCTCTAGGAAGGCTTTTGAGAAACAAAGACCAGAAGGAGAACAATCTGAGCTGCAGCTCAGGCATGAAATATGGATGTAGATTGCATAATTATCAGGTGATATAGAGCGGGGGCATAGGGTGGCCAGCTCATAAAGTAAATAAACTACACATAAAATCCTTCCTGTTGTGTTGAAAATAAATAAACTGATTAAAGTTTTAAGGCTTGTTCCCATCTGCCTTAATGGCTTCTACTTTCAGGGTGGAAAAGGACAAAGAGAAAGAGGAAACAAATCTACAGCTAAGAACTTTTAATTCAGAGCTCCAGCAGATGCTCAGGTGGAGGATAGCACACCCTGAGCAAGAAGGTAAAACTGGCTTAAAAATGCAAACAGCCACGTAATGAGTCCAGATGGGGGACGCATAAAGAAGAGCAAGCACAGGTTTAAATAATCATGTATTATTAGTGAAGCAGGTACTGCAGTGCTGGATACAAGGCAGAGGTAATAAGGCACATAATATTTCTATGTGATGTTAGAGACAAGAGGTTTGAGTTAGACCACCCCCACACTCAGACATGTACGGTATTGGAAGCGCACCGCGTTCAGGACTTGACCCCCAGCGGCTGAAGAAGAACCCAGTTCCCCAGGGAGCAAGTACTCATCTCCAAGTGTGGTTAGTAATGAAGTACTCAGAGCACCGGCAGTATTTGCAGCCTAGTTATTGTCCAGTCTGTCTCTGACACTGTTCACCTGTTGACTAATGTAGTGTACAGCAAGTGTAGCTACAGCGGAGGGTGACACTGCTGTTCTCCAGGATCACACAGTCACATTTATGTGTCACTCAGAATGGTCTGACAGGTGACCTGTACTTCATGAGATACGCTTCCAGTCTCCATTGCAACTAATAATATGGCAACCAAAAACATAAACACAATACAGTTTTTGTTCAATCAGTCGTTAGAAACTTCCCAAATAAACATATATACAGTACTGCAAATACTAAAACCCACCTAAAACCCAGCATGTTTAGGCTGAATAAGAATATACAGTACAGTTCACCATCCGTGGTTATGCACCAGACCAGCTGGTACTGTAAAACTGACCTGACAGATGGAGACGACACAAGAATAACAAAGACGCTATCAGAGGAAACAAAGTTAGCAAGTGCAAAGTTACTGCAACATGCTGCAGGCTGATTTACACACTTGACTTATG
Source organism: Betta splendens (assembly GCF_900634795.4). Classification (NCBI taxonomy): domain Eukaryota; kingdom Metazoa; phylum Chordata; class Actinopteri; order Anabantiformes; family Osphronemidae; genus Betta; species Betta splendens. The sequence continues at coordinate 10,689,643 of NC_040882.2, read as the reverse complement.
TAAACGCTTGCTGTTATCATTAGATTTGCTATATATAGATTGTAAAATGCCGTGAGTTATGTTTATGGTTCAGCTACATCTACAAGCAGAAGAGACAAAATTGGACCTAAATTTGACTTGGCTGGCTACTAAATGCCAGGAGATTCAACTTTAACATTGTTACTAATGTACAGAGATGGAATGTGGTATATATTTGAGGTGGAGGAGCTCATGGAGCTCACGGAGCTCAGGTAAACCGTAAGCAACAGCAACAAACAGCGCCGTGAAGGCCAGCGAGTGATCCGCTTCCATCGTCGGACTAGCCCGGCAACACGGCCATGTTTGTGGGTGTTTTGGCAGCGGCTGCCTAGCAACGGTCACAGCCATTAGCCACGGAAGGAATCTGAGACCAAATCCAATCAGATCAGGTCATTACTGAGAGATGAGACGAGGAGGAAGTGATGGAGAGAGGGAAGATAAGAAGTGAAAGAGGGAATGAGTGGAAATAGATGGAAGAGTGGAGCGCAGAAGAGAGAGGGAAGAGGGGGAGAGAAGGGAGAAGGGAAGTTCGGCAACACAGAGGAGAGCAGAAGAAGCGAGAGCAGCATGAAGAGAGAGAAAAGGGTGAGGCGTAGATGACAAGCTTATGTCAGTCTCAATGTCAATTAACAGCACGCGCACACACTCACAGTCAGACTAATGGTTGGTGCCACACACACACACCGGTAATGCTCAACCCATCTAGTGGCTCCTCTCCCTGAAGCACACACATTTGGACACAGACACACAATTTCACACAGTGTAGTTTTCTGGAATGTGGCAGCCACAATCCAAGAGACCCAAAATAGAGCGATCTGTGTTTGTGTTTCAAACCGAGTCTGCCACAGATGTACTCCAGCCTTTTCTCTTCAGCTGGAGAGGCACAGATGGTCCAGTGTGTGTGTGTGTGTGTGTGTGTGTGTGTGTGTGTGTGTGTGTGTGTGTGTGTGTGTGTGTGTGTGTGTGTGTGTGTGTGTGTGTTCAGTTCACATGGTGTGAGTGCGCGTCTTCAGCTGTCCAGGAAAAAATACATTTACAAGCTCCAAAATGTGGAGTGGAAGCCCATCATCTGCAGCCAGAGAGTGGGAGAAAGACAGCGGAGGGGAGGTGGGGGGTGGAGGTATGGGGGGATGCAGGGGCAAAACAAAACTGGAGAAGGACTGACATGACAGCAGAGACAGGAAAAAAATGAATTTGGAAATGTACAGAGAGAAACACACTTTGACTTTTACCCTCTTTCACTAAGACATGGATGTACTGCACTGTAGGAACTGGACACTGGACTCACAAACTGCTTATGGCTGTGGAAGTTGTTTTTTTGCCTCAATACCACAAGAGGCCACTGGAAATGTTTAGGCAACTGTAGCATCACAGGCAGCCCTTCACTTATTCTGTGTCCACTTGACTGATTGGTTTACAGGTCAATTCTTATTCTTTCAGTGTCTATATGTATTTAATTACAGTAAGTGTACAGAAACTGAAGTGTTTTTTATAAGCACACTTACAGTAGTTAGTTAGTTGTTTTCTTGATAAGCTGGTTAGGTGACTGGCTACTAGACTGGTTATGACTGGTTTGTACCTCTTTCCATCTAGGTTGAGTTGCAGATTGATGGGATTTCACTGCCTCTAATCTCCGCTTGCAAACCAGATCCTTTTGAGTCCTTTATGAAATCTAATAAGTTTGAGTCTCCATTCAGGCTAACACATTTATTTATACGTAAAGGACAACTCAACTGTGGTCACCTTTTGTGAGTGGCAGCCTGACTAATGTTCACAACCTAAACTCGCAGAGCAGAGGGAACAGCCCACACCCAAAAATATGAGAAAGTAAAACTGAAAAACACGAAGAAAGACAAAAAATGTAAGAGAAGAAGCAATGACAACAAACACAAAGCTAGAAAATGTCCCATAACTGAGAAACAGAAACGTGTACTAACGAATGAGTGTGAGACTGAAACAGCAGCATGTGTGCGGGAGAGAAAAGATGTGAACTAATCCCCCTTGGCTGGTGAAACCCTGTTGTGCTGTACATCCACACCCCCACAGATGGAAACATATGGCATTGTGTGTGTGAAGAAACAGCGAGGACTGAGTGGGAACAGGCGTGACGTGGAACTGCGTCAAACCACAGTGGGCATATAGAGACGGATGGAAGTGGCAGCCGCCATCAGCCCATCAGCCCCAAGCCCAGAGCCGGTGCGGCCGTCTCCGCTGCGAGCTGGAAATTCACTCCGTCTAGCCACCGAGCACCAGGCAGCACCACGCAGGCGTTACAGCCCTCCAAAAGCCCTCAAGCGTTATTAAATCTATAATTACCACCCGTGTTAAGAGCATAACAACCACTGGACATACTGTATGAAGGGGATTCACACATTTATTTTTTGGTCCAGCGTTCACCAGCCGTCGGTGACACTGCAGCCGATACTCCTGCATCAGCTGCAGCCGCCGCCATGTTAGATGCTGCATGCGTCCACCGTAACGCAATAAGTTCAGGGACACGTGACTCAAGGGCAGCAACCGGTTCTGGTGGCGTTTATGTGGCGCTGATGTGATGTGGAGACGCACATTCATACGCAAACACACACTGACAACCTACTGTAAAGCTGCTGAAATACATCTTGGGTTTCTCTCCGATTCTAAACTGAAGATCACAAAAAGCCCCTTTTGTTCCCCACAGAACAATTACAACGGAGGGGGAGGGGTAGGTACACAGAAACGCCTGCTGCCTCTGTTGATTCATCAGAATTTGGACTAAACAGAGGTAGAGTGCTGTGGGATGAGCTGCTGTGCCTGTGGGACAGGATGCTGCTGCACATACAGTACTCTGTGACCATGTGTTGATTCGCTTTGTCTAATCTAATGTAGTCCCAGTCTCCACAGCGCTGACCACTCAACTCAGCATATTATTATTATTATTATTGGCACAGAATGTTTCCATCTTATCTATAGATCTTTTAGGATTGATTTGGATTTTCAAGTCTCCACCATAAAACTTGCATGCAAGAGTATGAAACTGTGTTTTTCCTACAGTCGTAATCTGCGGACTCCACGTGTCCTACAGCAGGTCTCCCTGAGGTTAAATACTGTATGCGATTAGTGAAGTGACGTGCTTGTTTTCTTTCCGCAGCATTTGTAAGTCGGCCGGCGTGTAACAGCTGTTTAAGCCTGTTCCTGCTGTCCCATCATGTGCTGCTCCCTCCTGTTCCAGATTACCCCAGTGTGCAACTTTGCCAGGTAAGGATTAACCTCAGCACAGACACAGATTAAACACACACACACACACACACACACACACACGCACACACACGGGAGGCTCTAATGCATAAAAAGTATCACACACACGGTAGAAAATGCGCAAAAGAAAGATACACAGAAAAAAGACCAACGCACACAAGGTGTCATGTTAATTCCTTTAGACAGATTACAGAGGCCTCTACTTTGCCATTGAATACTGTCTACTTCACTGTGTTCCTTCTCCATCTTCCATCTCTTTCTCTGACCAATTTATGTCTTTATAAAAGCAGACTTTCTTGTAATTACTTCTTTTATGAAGAAAAGTGATCTATCCTCCTGCTGCGGTTGATCACACACAAAGCCTTGGAAAGCTCCTCTTTGCTCTGTCTCTTTTTCCGTCGAGGCCTTTCAAACCCTCAGCACGAGCGTCGCGTTGGCGAAGTTTGAAAGACAAATGGTAAACACAAACACAAATGCAACAGACACAGGCACACACACACACACGAGCGTCGCCTCATTCCCCTGTCAGGCTGAAGCCTCCGCCACCGGGCCGCCGGATGCTCTCTGAGGGCCCCTGGGACAGCGGGACCATGTCAGCTTTCAAATCAAATTCAGCATATTAAAAGTGAAGGCGGGAGCTCTGATTGTGCTCTACCTCCAGTTTCATTTCAGTGCAGCTGTCTAAATCTGCCTGCCAGTGCACTTCCTCCGTAGGCAGATGCAGCCGCGCTCAGATTTCTCTGCTCTCATTTTCATCATCTTAGAGGCGCTCTCTGTATTTTCTCATCCCTGTAATTGGAAAATTGTACAGATCTGCTTTGAATGGGGATTACTGGTAGTGGCATTAGATTCCAGGCCACAAAACTAGATATTATATCAGAAAATAGCCCAAATCCAAAAACTGATAAACGTTAACACAACAAAGCAAATGGCCTGTTTATGCACATTTGTTCCAACTCACTGTGGAAGTGCATTGGTATGTATTCCCATAATACCCTGCTACACTACGCTCAGACCTGCTGATGTATAAAATGCATAGCCCCAAGTGTAACAAGGCGTACTGGCCTAATTGGCCTCTTTCTGACCATCTCCAGTGACTCTCAGAAACTTTCTACTGACCTTCATGTCTGCAAACAACAAAGTTTTATCTACTTCCTATGCAGAAGTAACATCAGTGGACGCTGCCTCAAACTCATGCATTGCTCCATTAGGGCCGCAGAATAAGACAATGACGAGGAGAGGTGCAAAAGCAAAATGATGCAGAAGGTAAGTTGGATTACACAGAGAACACCGCTTTACTGCTGACTTCAGTCAGACAGACCTGGGAGCTGATCAGCTCAGACTGAAAACAGCCCACGAAGCACAAATAATCAACCCTGGCTGTTTCCAATGTCCAAACAGCTCCGGGGTGTAAGGGCATCATCCATGCATTGTAAGCAGACATTTTCTTACATCGACTAGTGCTAAGTAACCTTACAGGGAGAGAAAGAGGATGACGAGGCAGCGCAAGAACACTAAAGGCCGATCCTGAGCCATGTTTTCATCATAAGCTGAAGAAAGTGATTACACACTAACAAAAGCATAATTATAAAGTCATCCGCATCTTCCCTCAACAGATTCCCTGACAGGCAGCACCTTTGAGCTTCCATTAAAATACTTTAAAAACTGCTTCAGATTCCTGCTATGTCACGTGTCATTGCTTTCCTATAGAACACGACTGCTACAGTGAAATGAAATGCAGCACAAGGCAAAACAGTATGTGCTTAAAACAAAGCAAAGGCCCGCTGCAACCACATAGACGCTTCACTGTGGTTTTCTCTGGAGGAACCAGCTGTTTGGAAGAGAAATAATCATGAAAAGACTAAAACAAGTGTGTGTGAAATTGCAGGAGCGATTGATTTGTGCAGGTATGATTTCCTTCCAAGTGCGCAGATGTTCAATGACGGGCCGTCGTGTAGTAAACATGCATAATGTAGGAGGGTGGCGGCGTCCTGCACTCTACAGCAGCACATTACAGCATTTATACGACCAAACGCATAAAGGGCCTTAACTGTATATGCAATCAACAGTAATGAGGACGGAAGCGCCGTGTGCTACTGCACATGTGACTGCAAGCTGATCTTAAACCAGGCTTAACTCCTGCACTCATCTGGGCTTGTAAAGCAGCCTAAGCCGCCGTGTTGTGCTCCGCGTGCGGCCGTGAGCTTTCGCAGCAGCCGAGGGCCGAGCGCACGAGCGCGCAGAGGCTCGAGAAGACGTTTGATGTCCTTTTAAAAGGATTCCAAGTTTTCAGCCCGCGCCGTGGGATAATCAGGAGTCTCGGGAAAAACACTGGGCGCACTCTGAGCTGCACAAAGTGCTGAAGGTGGATCTTTGAGATGAAGGGAAGCGTTTGCTGCTGTATGGAAAGTGTCGAGAAACAGCTGTGAACGGAGATAAGCACAAATATCAGCAAACTTGGTCAGCGCTGCGTGTGCCATCGTGGCTAAAGTACTGAACCTCTTGAATTGCAGCTGAGAACACTGGAGCCTGCAGGAGGCTCAGCTACTTTATGTGAACACAGGAGCCACACAACACAATAACAGTTCACCTAATGGGTAAAATGGTCTCGTTTGACGGACAGTGGAACCAGCAGGGACCACGTTCGTGTAGACTGTCAGTGTTTTGGGCAGCTGCAGGTTGATGTGAAAGGAGGTCTGAGAGAGCCTTCACGCACTTCTCTCAGTCCCGGAGCATCACTCTCAGGCCTGAAGAAGCCCTGGGGGAAGGAATATTACCAGCACGGTGCGTTTGCATGTATACAAAGTGGGTCCCATCACTTGCAGTCTGGTGTCCCCCTGTGGTGACTGCAGCTTTCATTGCAAAGGAAGCCGCTGCATCTGATGCTGAGCTGCCAGAAATACATCACCTGACATGTACAGCAGGCGGTAGATGGTGGTTTGTACAGTACAGGCACGCATGCGCGAACACACACACACACACACACACACACACACACACACACACACACACACACACACACACACACACACACACACACCCTCACAGCATCCTGTTGTCTGATTCCCTCTCCTAAATCTCTAAACTTGTTTCCCCTCCCTCCTCTCCATCCTCCTCCTCACCGTTCCCCCAGAGAGGTTAGCCAAAAGACCAATTTGCTTCCTGATTTTCACTTCTCTACTCTCTAATTGGCTTGAGGGGATCTGAAAGAGATTTGCAGAGGGGTGGAGCTCGGGAAAAAGCAGACTCCTGTCTTCTTCTTTCTTAAAGTAGACACAAATTATAGCAAAGAACTGAATTAATGAAGCCCCCAGTCTGTAACTACCACCCTGTCACCTTATTAGTAGCTTTGTTTACACTTTGCCTTATTGGATTTAGGACTTTTGACCTCGGGGGAAGTTACATTTTTAACCCACTGCTGTGAAATATGTTGTTCAGTCCTTTGGGAAAGAAAAAATTGATTGGATTTAGGTAAACCTAAATCTGTCTAGAGGGTCAGGAAATCAATTAAAGCTAAACTTTCAGTTGAAGGCGTGGCAGGCAATGTCAACCAATGACTTTGGGGCTAAATGCCAAAGTTTGAAAACAAATGGCTTCTGTCTTCACCTTTAAGGGCTGTAGTTGAGGGTAAAAACACATACTCATTCATCAAATTCAACATTTTGTGGAACCACAGGTTGGTGGGAGTAATAGCACCCAGTGAATGCTGTATCCTCACGCAGCACCGGGGGACATGTAATAACCATCCAGCCACTGCCCACTCAAATAAAATAAATGAACCCTCAAAGCTGGAAGTGATGGGAACACTGCAAAGCGTAGAATCTGCTTTAATGAAAGATCACAGGAAGTGGCTGCTTCTAGGTTTGGCTTCATGTTTTCAGATTGTGAGCTGATCAGATTCTCAAACTTCACTGTTTATTCCACACAAAGGAAAAAGAACGATAAACAACAGAATACAAGTACCTGAGTATATGCATTTATTGAGACTTCTTTGAAAAGCCGACCATGATTTTTAAAAGATTTCCAAAGTACTGCAAATAACTAACGAAAACATTTACGCGCGGCGCATTGCGATATTTGATCCCTGGATTTCTCAGTAAATAAGCAAAACCAGTGCTGCTGCTCCAAGCGTCAGTGTGATATCAGAGAATACTGGAACCCGCCTTTCGTCAGTCGACTTCACTAACGGATGAACCTCGTCTGTTGTGAGTGAACGATGATGAACTTTAACGTCGGCCGTCACGTGCGGCCACTTGATTAACGAGGCTCCGGTCCGTTTAGCTCCTCCTCGGGACGCCTGACTGTGCTTCATCAGCACCTCTCGCTCCTCAAACCTCCTTATGTTTCTCACGTTTTCCCGAGATGGATGCGAGAGCTGCGCGGGCTCCGTCCTCATGCATCCTCATTTTCATGGGGCCGTCTCACCTGGCTCCAAGCCGCATGGCGCACAGTCTGTTCAAGCAGAGGCATTATCCAGCGGAACAATCCCTGGCCCTCCAGCCTCCTCCTCACGACCGCACGGAGCTGTTCATTCAGGTGCAGCGTTTTGGGGAAGCCTCTCTCGCTGCCGTACAGCAGCGCAGTGTGAGTTGAGTATAAGTGGCCTCAGTGGGAACAGAACCAGCCCTGGGCACTGTGTCATGCTCTACTACAGCACTGAGTTGAACAAGACAAGGAGGACTCTCCGGCCTCCATCTTTACAGTGTTATTTACATTAGTCCCCCTGCATCTATCTTTATACGTTTCATTTCACCTCTTCCACCCAGCGGAGATGTCGGCGCTGGAGTCGAGGGGCCAGGCTGACATTTTGTTGCCTCCTAATCATATAATGTTGCTCTAAAGGAGCTGGTTTGAGTAGGCAGCGGTTGAGCGATAGGCCGGCTCTTAGAGCGGCAGGAAATTACACGAGCGCAATGCCATTTAACTCGCAGAGAAGCATTGTGCTTAGGTAGAACTGTGGATCAATCTGGCTCCCTACCTCCCTCTCTGTGAAATGCCAACGTGCACTTTCTCCCTTTTGGCTAATGGCTGAAAGGCCGGCTGACCTGCAGGACAGGATGCTGTGCAGAGAGAGTCGCTGACAGACTGCGAGGGGGGCAGAGCGAGGTAGCTGCGCTCTATCTTTAGCGTGGAGCAGCACGCACACACACACACACGCACACACGCACACGCACGCACACACACACGCACACACACACACACACACACACACACACACACACACACACACACACACACACACACACAAATATCAGACCGAGGCCTCTGTGAAGTTGAATATGCTGGAGAGATATTTGCGTTTTTGGGTGATTCAAGTCGATCACAACAAAGTCGAGTGTGTTAAAAGTAAGTCATCGTCATGTCACGACATCGGCTCAGGCAGGATTCAACTCTAAGTAACACTTTCACTGACTGTGAATCAGTGACGTCGTCACAGCGCCGTGGAAATGAGCAGCGTCTGGGAGAAGGACGTCTATATTTGGTTTTCGTTGCACCTGTTTCCAGTTTTTTTTAGTGAGTGTGTTTTTGTCAGCGCATCAAAACACATTCATTGAGCCCATTTTGTCCCTGAGCCTGGACTCAAATGGAAAGCTGCCGTTTGTTTTGCTTTCTAGGAACTAATGAGGGCTTTAGAGCTGGTCTTTTATGCTTCTGGCGGGTCTTAAAAGCACACTCATTTTACTGTAGCCTTTTAAGAAAAGACAGAATTAAAAGCAACTCTGCAGTGAACTCATTGTGTTTGGCTGCACCTGCTTCGCTCGCGTCCCCCCCCCCATCCTTCCCCCATCTTTACATTTCTCCACACCCTCTTTCCTTTAAGCCTCGCTACCTAATAGTGTCCCGCTGCCGCTCGCCTCTGATTTCCTGGAGATAGCGGGGGGGGACAAACACTGCTACAACTTACGAGAATGATCTGTCCCACTTCAGCCGTCTGTGCCCGGCTCTGTCAAGCCCTTTATGAAAGCCATCTCTCTCTGACCTCTCGCCACTCTCCCTCTCAGTAATAGTATTTCTCTTCCTCTTTATCTCTCGCGCAGTTAATCCGGCAATCATTTCCCTCCGTGGTCCCACGGTTGGCAACAGTGGGGAAATAACAATGATGTGATCGCATTTTGTTTGCTCCAAACAGGAAAGTCCTCCAATAAGAACAAACAGTTAAGTTGCTGGTAAAAGCACTTTGTCAATGTCAATGATCACAGACATGAAGAAGTCATTATGAACTAATGCTAACTTAATGATGACAATGATTAAATGACGATTCTTGCATGCAAAACAATAAGTGGGCACCACTGTGACTCTGAGAATAAGACACAAGCATCATAAATCACCCAGTCGTCATGATGATACAATAACCTGGTTGTACTGTAGCTGTAATATTCTCGTGGTACAGTGTACTAATAAGTTGTGTACAGTACATAATATACATGAATGTATGACTTATTCATCATTATTACATCATTAATTGGGTATATTGTGTCATTATTAGGAAACGGAAAAATCCTCCACTGCTGGTAAAACATGAGCATTGAAAGAAGCAGCTCACTGCTGGGATGAGGTTACTTGGCGAAGGATGAACAACTCAGCTTTACAATGATCCATTCTGTGGAAATATGCATATGCAGGACAGGAAGGGTCCATCTGAGATGATGGAGACGTCCAAATTTAACCACAGCTGGCAAAAACAGAACTTTTGGTTGCGTTTAAATGAAAGCTGGAGCCGTGGTGCCAGCTCAGCTCAGAGAGGAGCATGTGGCAGTGGCCCAGAGGAGAACTGGGCCGTGGCTTCTGCTTCTGCACGCTGCCACGCTTTGACGCTAAGTTAACCAGTCAGCTGCGTCGCTGGCTTTTCTCATGCGTTAGGGTTCATGTTTACACTCGTTCTGTCCTCACTGCGAAACGCAACCAGTCCGCTAGAAACTGTGATGGATGCCTTGAGAAAGTTGGAAAAGCTGAATCTCCCTGAAACATTTAAGGCTTATTCGCTAAAAATGAAGATGACAAAGCAACAGCAGCAGCTGGTGCCACCCTCATACGTTGAGTGAGTGGATTAGGTGACCGCTGATTTAACCACCTGTGCTTTCTCTCTCGTTTAAACTAAGAAACTCTAAGAAACAAAGAATTCTGTCTTTAAATAACCCTTGGCGCTGTGGCCATCCAGCCGTGTTAGACTGAGCTTCCTCAGTGACACTCAGACGCTCCAGACACTAACACTAATTCGAACTTGGGCCCTTCCTGTCACCAGCGCTCAGCAGAGGCTGTAGAGGGAGTAGGATGGTGCCACCGTCGCCAGCCCCATGCAAATGTTAAGAATCTCCGATTCAGCCGCGGAGACAAGGATGCTTGGGCAACCCCTGAACCGCTTCAATGTGCGCCGCTCCAAAATAAACTCGCAGGGCACCACAGGCTTAGGGTCTGCACACAATCCACTGTTACGCGTCACGATTCCTGAAGGAGAGCGAAACCTGACGGCAGCGCTCTCCAGAAGACGCCGTGTTAACACTGCAGCCTTATATTTAGTGCTTCTGCTCCCCCCTCCTTGTGGTTGTCGCTGCCAGCACAAATCACCTATACTGATGACAGCAGCTGATCAATAGCCTGCTAGTGCTGGTCATGCTTGTCAAGTCAATTTCCCACTAATGAATCGAGTTTGACTGCGATACTCTTTGATGAACTCTCTAAAGTTGTTTATGGAGCATTTGCTGCACCGCTGCCGTATAGCTGGAGAAGGATTACTTATTAATGGGGGAAAGAGTCGTGATGATGCGTCTTGTCTTTCTCAGGCCTGTTTTATTGTTTTCCTGGCTATTTCTTATTCCCGCGCCCGGTTGAGGAAATGTCACATTCTATCAAGATATTTACAGCGGAGCAGTGATGGAGTTTGAAAGCACTTTCAGCAATTTCTCGGCAGTCCAAAACATCAATGGTAAATGTCAGGTTTTACTGTCAGCCGCTCACAATCAAAGCGCAGGGGCCTCCTTTCCAGATTAATCATTCTGAACAAAAACAACGAGGAGAAATCCATCAGAGATACAAATTTCTCCACCGGCGCCGGCCTCAGCGGCGGGATACACTGCGCCGCACTGGATCCGGAAGATTTAGCGAACGAGGCAGCAATAAGGTGGTTCCTCGCTGATTGCACTAAACAATATTGATGATGTTTACTTCAACCTTTCACAATAACACAGTGCGTTGTGTATTATTAAGTGCATCGCTTCAGAAGGCTAAGAGTTGAGCATAAAGAGAATTGATCAATGATCATATCCATTTTCAAGATGTATTTTTCTTTTTGTTGCAACATTTAATTCCCTGTTTGAACTGTGTGTAACTGTTTGGAGTTACAAACACTAATTATGTGATCATTATAATTACTCTATAACACGTGCTCTGTATTGATTCTTACAGTAAAACAAGCTCATATTAGTGAAATATACCGTTTTCCTTTTTTTCTGTCTCTATGTGGAAAGTGAGTGTGTTCACAGTTGGCTTTGTTCTGTTCTACTGCACGCACGCAAGTAAAAACGTGTGCAATCAGATTGTTTTAGGTCTATTTGTCCAATTAAAGGCTAGAAGCTGGGAGACATTCCTACAAAGTTTTACATATTGGCTTTGATGCGACTGTGGGGGAACAAACTGTACATCAAGTGTCATGGGTTTGAATAAAATGATGTTGGAAGTTTTATCCAGGGTAGAAGAAGAGAGAGCTGGACAGGATGAACCTGTCAGTAGGCCAGTCTGGACAAAGACCAAAGCGCCTGAGAATGATTATCGCTGTGTGGAATACTAACGGGGTGTATATATGAAGGTGTTGATGAAGTGTAGACACACACACACACACACACACACACACAGAACATCAGCCCACAACTCTCCACTGGGTAACCCATGATTGAACTCTCTTCCTGCCCTGGCGCTCTCTCTCTCACACTCTGGCCGTGACCTTATAATGATCCTCTACAGTGCACCACACCAACCTACACACACACATAGACACAGTGTCTCTCTAATTTCCCACAGTGTCTGTAATGATCTGCCAGACACTCCATGCTCTGAATCTTTTAAGCAGTCCACTCCTGCACTCGGTCTCGGTGGAGCTCTGTATGTGTGAGGATGCTTGTAGTCTTTGTTGTAAGCTGTTGTGTTTTTAAAGTCGTGTACTGACAGGTTTGTGAATATTCCTTTATTACAGCAAATAAAGAGTAATGTTTTCACTCTGAAGTAGGGAGAGGTAACATTTCATCATGTTGTGGTCAGTGTTAATATTTTGGTACGTCTCCCCAAAGGATCCCACTAAATGTGATGTATTCAATCATCTGCACTAAAATCGTGGCTTTGGATGCAATCAAAAAAATCATATTTTTATAGTTTATACCCCCCAGATATGCTCCTAAAACACTTAATAAAATAGTTAAAACCTGTATACTGTGATGTACTATACTTATGTCTCCCACATTTACCACTATAGTAAATGTACTGGGATTCATTCAAGCGCATGAACTGATGTATATCGCAGTATAATAGCGGGTGCTCCTTCAGCTCCAAACCCTAATTCTTGTCCAAGCACATTATATTATTATACTATATTATGGTTTCCCAGGAGTTGCAGGGGTTCCCAAGAGCAATTACTGGTTCCTTAGGAAGGACTGAGGTGGATTAGTCTGAGCCACACACAGATACACAACTGGAAACCCTCCAGGGGAACTTCCAGCCGGACTTCAGCCGCTGCTGTGTGTCTGGCCTGTACATCACAATTTTAGAATTTTAAAAGGAAGTAGAGTGGATGACAGCAGGGGGCACGTCCCCCCTTCCTCCCCTGTAGCTCTGCTCCTGCTGCTCGGCGAACAGTTCAAGTTGAGACTCATTTAAAAAGCATTCAAAAAGCTGTACACACAACAGTAAAACTTAAGCGCAGTCGGTGAACTTTCAGCCTGGAGACGTATTCTGTATATGTCTGCATTAGTTTACATGATGTATATCCATGCACCATGTAGGGCTCTTGTGTTTCCTGCTGCACTGAGCTTTCTTCTTCAAGTAATAGTGTGTGTGTGTGTTCACAGATGCATTAGAGCCGTGCTGAGGCAGCCCCACTGAGTCCCAGACCCTCCCTGGACATCTCTAAGTGGTTTTCTTGAAAGCCACAGCCTGCCAGCAGGGCCTGTATTACTGATATAGACACACTGTAATAAGGCAGAGATGTGCACACACACTCACGCAGACTGATCGACAAAGAGAATGTATTTTTCACATTAGCAGCAGATAGCAGGTTGTCTGCACGTGAAGAAAACAGTCGTGGTCAAGTTCCCACGGTGAATCAGGAAACTGCAGCACTTCACCAGATGCTGCGTGCAGACGCGCGTATGAGTCACAGAAGAAGTTAGCAGAATGGCACATCTCACAATCTGTTAATAGGATTTTTATAGCGACTTTGTCTCACTTTTCTCCTCTCTGTCTGGTTCTCCTCGCCATCTCTTCCTCCGTGCAAATGTTTCTAATCAGACTTGTTGACGGGCCGATGATTGATGGCCACTTTCATGTGCGACAACAGAGATGCGCACAAACACACAGACGCACGATTCTGTCCGCCTGTCGCCTCCCTCTCCTTCAGACAGATCATTATCTCACAGCAGATTGGTTTGTCACAGGAAGGCACCCAAAACTCAAAGGACAGGAAATGAAGACGTGCCTCAGCCTATCGAGCTCTCAGGAGACGCGGGATAAGGGCGGCGCGCGTGGCCCTATCGGCGTCTCCGGGGAAGGTCATGTGACTGAAGAGGCAGGAAGTGGGGTTTCACTGAAGTCATGCCCAGCTTGGCAGATAAAGCATCAAAGACGTCTGGCTACACAAACAGCTCCGGTCCACACGTAACTCATTTTAAAGCCATGCTCTGTGTTTAATGAACACCGTAAGGTAAACACTTTGTATCCGAGCCAAACTTCGCATCCTCTCCAGAAATGAAGCCGCTGAAGAATCAATCGGGACAAAAATGTTCTCATTTTTTGCAGCAAGGCTTCATTTTAATTTAATTTCATTCAACGTTGGGGGTGTGTGTTTGCCAACGGAGCAGCTATTTGGGATGATTGAACTATCAGCTGTACAGTAGACGCATGTATCGAGGTGACATGAGGAACATTATCCTCTAAATGACTGACTGAATCTGAATTGGGGGGTTTGGGAAACACCTGCATCAATACCAACTTCTTGTTAAACGCTGGAGCTTGTGTCAGACGACGCTACACGTTAGTGCGGGTGTTAAACCTTTTTGCGGTTTTATAGATCCAAACACAGCAGGGGGCCTCCAACATGTCGTCATCATTCAGTTAGTGTCTTCTCAGCTGTTTCGTATGTGGTGCCATTTGCAACTTATACACAACATGCAGACTGTAACAACGACAGAATAAACACCAGGTGTTCTGTCATCACTTGCACTTGCACTGTCATTTGTTGTAGGGAAAACTATATATTATCTGTATATATATTGACCTTATTCCTTACAGCTGCAAATGTTACTCTTTGTCACCTTTGCAGTTAGGATTTGGCTGTGAAATCCTGGTAGAATTTAATTAAGTTGCCCACTTTCAGATTTTGGGGACAGTTGGCCAAATCGAGATACTGCAGCATGGTGTGTATTGCTCATGCAGCCCCCTGCCTTTTCTTTGTTTTTTTTTTACAGGCTGCGTCTTCCTGCTTGCTTTCTGACCGTGTTTGTTTGGGCACACTGTGAAAACTGGCATTTTCTCAGGATTGCCAGAACGTCCAGCCATTAATCCACGGAGTTATCTCAGGCTGAAGCTGTGAGCTCCTTCCTGAATGTGGCCGGTCCGGTCTTTGTAGACCTCCTGCCGCTTCGGTTCAGACGTCTTTAAGGACGCTTTACCAGCTGATGCACAGACAGGCGAACCAGGGGAAACGGTCACCAGGTAATTTGACTGCAGTTCCCATCGGCTACCAGCTGTATCGAATTGTCTTTTTTGATGATTAATTAATTTGTCAAGGGCCACTATGCCATTCTATTAAATTTATAACATTCTGTCACTGCTGAAGGCAATTTAACCCACCAGAATTACCCCATGCTGCATTAATAAACGGAAAACAGGATATGTGCACATGAAATGTGCACTTGGACCCGCAGACTATTGGTCTTACTTCATGCAAATGTAAATCAACATGAATTCTTGATTATATCTGACAAAGTGATAATCCTGACCCTTCATTTTTAGCAAAGCTGCCTGTCACCCAGCTTTGCTGGAAATAAGTAGCAGGGTGAAAATAGAAAGTCACGAGGGAGTGTGATGAGAGGCAGGAGAAGAGAAATAGATGAGAGGAGAACAGAAGATGAGGAGCAGAGGCAGCATAGAAGGAGTAAATGAAGTAAAGTGACACAAACAAGATATTTGCATTGATTTCCTCAGGCTGTATTGGGTTAAGACCAGCATGATAAGACCCATCTAGTTGTAAATAGACTGGCTGTGCAAAGGCTCCTGCGGACACAAGTACACACACTGCACACTGTAGAGTCAATACAACAGATCTACACCTTACACTCTCCTTCGTTCCTTTTACAAAAATGTGTGTGTATAAAGTTTGTAGACACACAACTAACAACGATCACCTTCTCCCTTCTCAATTGACCAGCGGAGACAAAATCAATTCACAATCAGATCGCATTTAGGTGGACTCTGTGTAATATCTGGACAACAATCAGACTGAGTGACAATCACCCCAGAACAATCTGCAGATTTCATGTGTTCACAATGCTCCTTTTATGCGCCACAAACCGGAGGAAAGCTAATCCGGTCGAACGATTCTTACAATACACGTCGCGGCCCTGGCTAATCTCTGGATTGCATCTGTTCCCAATGAGGTTTTCGTTCCACGCCAGCGAATCTCGACAAGGCCCAGTCCTACGCCTTCTGCAGCATGGGAGGAAACAAATTACGGACCGAGCAGCCATGGGTGGGCTCCAATCTGCACACAGCACCTGTTTGTGTCGATGACTGGGCGAAGGGCGTCGTATGTACTGCATGTTTACAGTAGGCTTGTTGTCATTCACACCATGTTAGAGATACTGCACAGGAGGCACACAGAGCCGCCGCAGATAATGTGTCGCATGGAAATTGCTGTTAAATTGCATTTCCTGCAAGGTTTGTGTAAGCGCTTAAAAGACGTCTCGGCTGGAAATCGACAAATCAACACAACGAAACTCAAAAGGTCTGAGAAATTAAAAATCTTTTCCACAATAGCGTTGCCTGTTCCAGGAAATCTCTCAGGAAATTACAGAGCAGTAACAAGCGTTGCCGCTTTTGTTTCCAACAGGTAGATGCTGTTTTAAAGTCATTTCTGCAGTGACAAAATAATGGTTAACTTAGTGGGACCCACTCTGTAAAAAAGCTGGACTCAAACCCTAAAATGCTCAGAATTTTCAGACCCTAAAAAAGTAAACAAGGAAATATTTTCCATGACTCCACTAGTAAAAAACAACCTACGTGAAACATGAAAGGCCTGATTATTAGCTGCCTGTAAACAAATCCAGGCTTATGATAATCTGTGTTGGTGCAGGTGTGTCCTTGATTTGACATCTCAAGCGCTCTGTCATGTCTGCACTGAGTTCCCTCTGCAGTTCAGGATGAAGCCGCCGCGGTTGCCTGAGCTTTGATGGATTGGCCCATCAGACGCTTTTATTTTTACAATGGATCAAATCAGCGAGAGTCGTGTGAACCAGCCACAGACCCGGCGTGTCTCCTACCATGGGAGGCCGCTCGCCGCTTCCACATCACAGTTACAGTGTTGCCCGTTTACCGGGCGCGTTTAAACTCTCGTTAAACTCTTTTATTAGTGTTGTTTCCTGATAGAGCGCACAGTAAACCACCTCCACAGCCTTAAACAGCAGACGGTTAATGACCTGCGTGCGCCTCCTAACACTAAGTCACACCAGCGCCAGAGCTGGAACAATATTTCTCCCTGTCCATGCAAAGTGATTCATACAGGCATAGTTTAAGTTAATGGAGACCAGTTCCTCTAGTCCATGAGGTAACACAGCTCCTGGTCCGTACGCTGTGGGAATGCACATCTTCATGGTTGAACATCTGATCTGATAAACATCTCTATTTGAACACAGAGCTGTGTAGTTCACTGGAGGACTGGAGGCTTGTCTGGGTTAAGGTGCCTCTAAAAGGTTGCATCCACTTCATTCATTACGTCACGTTTTGCACAACGAAATATGTGCTCATGCTGATTTGCAGGGATGAAACTGTATGTCACAGCGTTCCCATTAAGCTAAAATGATCTGAAATGGGTCTGGAACATTTGTACATCTTTGTCCCATTAATTCAGCCTCCCACATCAGATTAATATTGCACATCAGAATAACCTGGAAAAGTAATGAAGCACAGATGTTTGGCAGAATTGTGTGTACAAGTGAATAAGCCACTGCTGTGGTGTCAGTTCATATTCATGAAGTGGTGCTATGCTCAAAATATAACTTGTAATTCCCCCAAAACAGTGGGGGCTCGGATTCACCCATCAAAGTGTTTTTAATAATATTCTGATCGTTTCGCGTAGCAACTTCAAAGAGGCATAAACGCACACTAAACCTTGGCCCAGTGTCCTTGTTGCTAAAATAATATTTGAATTTTCAGAACGCCTCATTAAAATAGGGACGGGACGATGGTGGAGGAGCTGAGGTCAGCAAACGGAAGCAGGGAGGCAAACTAGTCACCGTTAAAGTTAACGAGTGGAAAGTTCTTTTGGCTCCTAGGACCTGAATTATAAACATTTCTACTGTACGTATTAAATATACATCAGACTATTTAACCATTCCTCAAGAAGTGCATAAATACAAGTACAGGGGAAAACTTCTATGCAGACCCTGAACCTACACAGGTTGTATGAACATATTTAATCTATTGCATGAATTTTGATTAGTTATACTGATGGCTTCCTCTTTAGTTTCATGCCTGTGTAAAGCACTTAATTGAAAATAAATTGAACCCACAGGTCGGGAGGCAGATTTGCATAATATTTCAAAGCTTTTTTTGTGTCAAATAAAATTTCCTTTATAGTCGTGTTCTCTTCATGGTAACCAAACCTATTATGCTGATAATGAGACGTATCCGTTACAGGAGAACAGTGTTATCGCGGCAGAGCGTTCACCTGTCTCCTCTCCTCGCCTTTTGTCAGGTGACTGTCTCAGGTGGCAGCTGAAGATGCCCGATAGCTCTGAAGCCAGACTGAACAAGTGCGCGTGAGAGAGAGAGTGAGGGAGGGAGAGGCTGGAAGAGAGCGAGTGGTCCTACCCGTGATCTCCAGGGAACACAACAATTTGGGAGGCATGTGACAGCCCAGATTTGAAATTTCCACCCATTCATGCCGCATCCTCCCTTTGTGCTGGTCCCTTCCACTCTTCATCGTGCATCTAGACACACTTTGAGAAACTTTGCTTTTAAGGCAATTTGTCTGACATCGAGTTCATGACATGAACTTTCACTCTGAAACTTCCCCCCTCTTGCATTTCTACGTTGCCGTCTTCTTCCTCTTTTCATGTGCTGTCCCGTCCGTCGCTCCGGCGCTCCGTCTCCATCGATACACGCACGCTCGCTAGCTAAAACATTCAGTCCACGCTCTGCCACTTACAGACACAAAGCAGCGCTTCCAGATCTGCCCGGAGGGCTAAAAGCATCCTCTTTGATACCAAAAAGCACCACGAATGGTGCTGAGTGATGCAGACGGGGCTACTGTTGTGCTACAGTACATGGCAAACAGACCTAAATGCACAAATACTGATGCATGCAGGTGCACGGACAATAAACAACAAGTGCTCTCCCACCGTTAATGGATACGACTACACAGGCAATATAAGGCCGGGGAATATGTGCTTTTGGCTCTCAGCAGTTTAAGAGACAATATGTCTTTGTTGATCCGACCAAACAAATTCTGTTGGAATGGATCAACTCTTCAAAGGAATCATGAGAGGTAACGTGGAACCATGAAAACGCCAAGGTTTTTAGACGTATTCTTTAAACCAAGACCTAAAAGCTTGCGCTCGTCTGATTCATAATCACATGCAGATTATGAAAAAGGAGCGCGTTCACAGCACAGACGTTGGTTAAGGTTAAGGTGCAACTGAACTAAAAGTGCTTTCCTCGCATAAATTTAATGTTGATTTGTTCTTTAGCCGTTACCACGTTAGTCATGTGATACACTGACTCACCATAACACCGCTCTATGTTTCAAGGTTCTAAATATAAAGCCCTAGCGTTTAGGAACAAAGCTGAACCTCATGGAAATAAAAATCATTTCTGACTTCAGACTCTAATTTGACGCTGACATTGAACACATTCTTTAAAGGTTCGGGCTTTTATAGCAAACAACAACAAAACAGAACCGTGTGACCAATAGAAAGAGAAGAACTGTAAAATACGATTTCAGAGCTGTTCCGCGGAGTTTTGACTTTGATCTCTCTCTTCTCTCTCCTGTAGTTTCCCTCGGATGGGTCCACCTCTGTGTTCTACAGAAACCTGAGCAGAAAGATGGGATGAGAGAGCTCCCTGTCTGCCGGTTTAATGCCGCTGGAAATCTCACTTCCACACACATCCAGTTCTTCCTCTGTGCTTTATTGCTTCATATTTGTAGGCTTAACAGTGCAGTTCACCAAGCATATCATTTTATACACAGTTCTGTGCAAAAGCCAGTGTCCATGTGAGTGACACCACTTCCCCTGATGACCTTTCAGACTATTGGCTCAAGTCTATTGACTCAAGTCTATTGGCAAAATGAACCTTTCCACTGACAGCGACTCAGCTTGCTTGTGATGTTTTAATAAAAGAAACTTCAAGGTTCCCGGTGGCAGATCCTGACTCAGTCCCTTCACACATCAACAGTGGGAAGAAAAAAAAAGGGAAAGGGGGGGAATTTCTGTCGCTGAAAAAAAATGAGGCAACATTTTGCAACTGGTTAGCTCGGAGCTAGCACCTCCACGGGGATGGGTATCAATCCTGCTGCTCCTCGGGTAACAGAAATGGATGATGTGGAAAGTATTTTATTCTACCCCCTGCCACTTTGAGCAATGAATTCTTGCTAAGTGGCAATGATATATACATATATCTTACACACTGTGTCCCTTGGGTGAGACGGCAAATGCAACAAATGAATGGATACACTTACAATAATGGCTCTGAATGAAACTTGTATAGCAAGCAGATTTTCAGACAAAAGGATTGACTCATAGCCAAGGGTTACAGTAAATCGTCATATAAATAGATTCTGCTTCGTCTGTCTACAGTTCAAACGTCTGAAATAGACAGTGACTTGCTTTTTTAGCGAGCGATCTCATTGAACAGAGCAAGTCACAGAGACGATCCCTGCTCTGTTTAGCGGATCAGCCTTTACTCACACTGGCATTGATGAGAAGCAAAGTGAGGGGAAGCGGACGCAGACAGAGGATGAGGAGGAGCTCCAGCTCCAGCTGGAGACGCGTGCACACGCAGTGCAGGCAGAACATTTTTATGTGGCTGAATTTATGCCCTTTGCAAATCGAGTTTGCACTGTGAAGGCTTTTGAACCCCGTCCTGTGACCACACTGCAGCCTTATAGACTAAACATCATGAACCCATAAGCTGTAAAATCGATTAAAGCCCACAAAGAGTGCAAAATATGATATGCTGTTAAAATGCAGCGCCGGGCAGAGGTACTTGGTCGTATGGGCTTCACCTATACACTAGTTCTCCCTTCGCTTTCATCCTCGACCCATCCATCTCAATAATAAATGAATTAGCCCCAGCACCTAATTGTGAGAAGCAGGTGGAGGAGAGTGAGGAATGTGCCCACCCAAACTCAAATCATTATGGCATTGATGATGGCGGTTCACACTTTGTGAAACTGTCAAAACAGTAAGTAAGGTCTTTCCTATGCAGATAAACCCAAACAATGGTGATGCCATCACTGCTATTCATGTACATGTGCAGCATCTTATTCACATTAGCTCTGTGCACTGTGACATATATCATAGAGATTCCCAAATCATAATCAATAAAAAAATAATATTTATTAGCTTGGACCATATCTAACAACAAAACAACAGCTGGTTTGATATCATTAAGGTTGCGTTATATCGTGCTGTAAGCGGTCTACACACACTTACAGTACCACATTCACAGTGACGTCACAGCTGAGCTCGGGACGAGTCCAACACTATCAAACCGTGGCTGTGTTTCCGTTTGGCTGACGCTATATTATTTGCATGTTGGCACTGACTTTACTGCCAAGCAATTAACAGCTCTGTGCAAATACAAGCCATGGTGGCAAACTATGACTTCATCTATACACACGCTATCTGGTAACTCCCCATTCAGCAGATGTGGTAAATAACAAAGTTCATTTAGTGAAACACTGCACTGTATCAAAACTTATCTTTGCCACAATTTTCATCTTGTCAATCAAATCTGGACTTAAACGTGTACAGTACAGTTCTGTTATTAAAGCAGAAAACTGAGCACTGTGGTATTTCTCTGCGTTTTGGGGTAATAACACAAAACCTCATCCAAAGAAAATATAGTACTGTATCAAGTTTTTATTGGATTTCAGCTGACAAAAACATTGTTCACCCTTTCAAAGAATAGGGTTGAGCTCAAATTTATTCATTGATCTCCTTCCTTGTGCTAAATTAGCTACATATCCATGTATACATTTACAATTCTTCATTCAGAAAAAAGATGAGACTAATCAGTTTGTTTTGGCCCAAAGAACTGCTTTCCCAAAGGCCTGGGAAGACATTTGATTTATACCACCGTAAATGTAAGAAGCTCATTATTTTGCATTGTATTACTCATGACAAACGGCATTTTGTTTCGGGTTATTACTTTAAAAAAAAGACAAACTATTTGAGTTACGCAATATTTCAGCCTCTGCTCTCTCCCCTCCTCTAATTACCCCTCTGTCAGCCTGGTCCCACCTCTGTCCGTCCATTATACACAAGCGCACACAAAGCGCTGGGGAGGGCGGACATGAGTGTGTGATGTCACATAAACAGTCTCCCAGGATGAGCCCCCAGGTGATTTATCAAGGGCCTCAGCGCTGCCACAATAAGCTAGCTGTCAATACAATCAGCGCTTCTGCCAACGCACGCACGCACACACACACACACACACACACACACACACACACACACACACACACACACACACTAAGCAATTCATGGCTCTATCTCTTGCTATAGCTCTATTTGGCCGACTCGACAGCTGCGTGCACACACACACACACACACACACACACACTTCTATCCATCTGCTTTTCATTGCTCTGTTCAGCCAGCTGGTCAGACAGTCCAGCAACGATAAACAAGGAGAAATCCAAGCTCTCACGTTCAGCCTCCTCCACCTCCTCTCTCTCCTCCTCACACAATCTTCCTTCAGCCTCCTTCCTCCCAACGCATGCAGGCGCACACACACACATACACACACACACACGCACACACACCGGTTGCAGACGCTGATAACATCGTGTATGTTAGAAAAGAAACACAGACCCTCTCACTGATACACGTTTACACTGCTGGCTGCTCACAGACGACAGACTGCAGGACTGTGGTGATAAACTTGATGTAGCCAGGAAATCACCACGGCGATGCCGCACAACAAAAACAAACGCACAAACAAATTATGTTTTGTAGCAACAGAGACGGCTGCTGTGCCATCAAATGTCTGATCAACAGTGTCTGACAGTCCAGGAATGTTACTTTAACCAGAAAGTGTGCCCCTGCATTTTCATTCCGCTGTTGGCATCAGAATAAAGAGGTTCAAAGTGATGGGAGTGGAAAGATTTGTAACACACAAACAGGATGTAGGTGTAGCACATTATTGTAGAGTAAGCCAAGAAAATAATGCTGACATGTCCATGTGGAGGTGTTTTGAATATAAATGTAGCTTTCATTGCTTTTAAGTGATCGATTTTTAGCTTTTATTGTTGTATTCCCAATGATAAATGAAATTTGATTCGAACAGCTTTTTGAAATGGCTATGTGTAATAGTAATGGATTTAACCAGTGATACAATGATGTTAACCGCATCCTGTCACATCGATAATTTAACTCATTGGTGTCACATAAAGTGCTCCCTATCAGCATGTCTACACAAAGCCGCTGCTGTTGGCTATTCGAGTGGACGCTGGAATTGAAGCTGGTTGATGTGGAACGGAACATGTCTGAACACAGAATCATAAATGAAGCTTAAAGGAAAACGTCACAGATTTTCAGTGGGGGTTGACCCAAACGATGTCAAGTAGTATTTAAAAATGAAGGGATTCCTTCACATTTTCTATGCAGAGATATTATCATTCATTCAACTGCAAAAGTCCCCTGAGACGTCTCAGGGGATTGATTGCCATGTGCTCACAGACTACAACTAGTGCTGAGGTCGGGCTGAGAGGGGGCGGAGCTAAACGACAGGTAGGTCCAATCACTGCAGCTCAGGTGAATTGTCAGAGCACAATGCATTCTGGGTGTTGTAGGATATGGCCATTTTCAGCCACAACACATACAGTATTAATTCAGTTTTCTCTGGACACAGACCATCAATGGTAAATGCTGTTGCAAATTGTTGCTGACAAAATGTAAAATATTTATAACACAACTTGCTTTTGAGCAGTGAAGAATAGCTTTAAGCAGGGAGGTGGTTTTGGCTCGGATGATTATTTATTTGGGAACCCCATCGGAGCACGGCTGGGTGCTGAGACGACACCACTATCATCTTGTGCTCACTTAAAGAGGACTCATTTTGAGCTTTCAAAATAATTTTGCCTTGAGATGATCCTTGCTGGCAATGTGTGGTGCTATGAAGTGTAAAGGAATTCATCTGGATCTCCAGCAGACGTGTTGGACCGTCAACACCTGGCAGAGCAGATGCTGGACTGGGCAGTAGGAAAAGTTAAGACTGGTTCTGAATTTTATATATGTTTAAATTACTATAATCAATAAAAAAATAAAACCACTTCTAAGGAGCTGATTGTTGATTCATTAAACAAGCTGCATTTTACCTATTCTCACTTTAATTTCACTTTTAAACGCATGATCACTTCTTCTACTGTGACAATATTATTTATGGCAAATCTGATTCAAATTCACTTTCCTGTCTTTCCTTTGTTTCATCACCCTTCTTTGTCCCTCTCTCTCCCTCTAAACATATGCTGCTTTTAAACACAGCTCGCTCAGTCACAGCAGCTCCCCCGGGATGTGACAGGGGCGTATTAGGGGGTGAGAGTTACAGCGCCGAGGGTGACAGAACAAGAATCATGCGTTGCACTTTAACAGATGGCCGGATGGCAGCGTTTTCCTCGACCGGCCTCCATCTACCTCGGCAGCCCCCGGCCTCGGCGTCACGTTACAGTGAGCCGCTCCGACCCACCAAACCAAGCGTGATGAGTTAGCTCCGTCACCAGCAGCAGCAGCGCCCGGCTAATCAATTCACAGGCAGGGTGACAGGACGAAGAGACGAGGCGAGGCGGAGAGAGGGGAGACACCGAGGGAGGCAGGATAAATACAAAAAAGTAGGAAGGGACGAAAATAGAACAAGATGCAGGTAGACAGGAAGCAGGGAAAAAAGAGAGGAGTGAAAAATGATGCAAGAGCAGGACAGAAAGAGGGAAACGAGGAGGGGTGGACGGGGGATTACATCGGTCCTTGTCCAAAGAGGATAATAAGGTGAGTGGAGCTGAGCTGACCCAGTGTGGCAAATCCCAAGTGCACCTGGTGCCTGGGAGGCAGCGCACAGGACAGCCACACACCGGCTGACACACATCTAGATAAGTGCCCCTGTGAGGACGATCACTGGCCGTTAGGAAATGAGCGATAGTCACAAAGCTGAACACAATATGGTAATAAGAGTGAGGGGTCAGAGTTCACCCACAGAACACTTCTGGGTATGGGAGCGGTCAGCGACTTAGTGTAGGACTTACCGGCATGGAACACCTGCTTAAGAGGAGCTATACTTTTAACTTCCTCACACTTTTAGGATTAGCGTCATAAATACTGTAACAATACCACACATGGTGAAATCACTAATCTGGACTTTTATTTTTAAAGGTCTCCAATTCCAACAGGTGCCACATCACGCTTTGCAAAACCAGCCATGAAGCACTGAGAATAAAAAAAGTGTTGTAACTGTTAAAGAGACAGAACCTTGAATGGAAACTGTGATGTGGAGTTTATAATACTAAATACATTTGAATTGTATAACATAAAGTTATGACAGCGTGGGCTCTGTCGTGCTTTGAAAGGGTGATAGTGAATGGTGCTGTATGAGGTTTATGGAAGGCCACAACCTGCAACGCCACTCTTGAATTTACAGCTTTTAACCAAACTCACAGACCGCATACATAATTTAAATGCAAAGAAATCCTCACTGCAGTAATACAAATGTATTGATCCCAAGCTATCGCATGTATCTTCAACATGATTAACATTATTTAACGGCCTTAAACTTCACTGAGTTTCAGGTTATTAGATTCTGTTGCTTTTTTAACATTGTAAAAATATTCAGCAGAAATAAGACAGCGGTTATTGAACGTTTTTATGTTTTCTCCGTGAGCATGATTCTTCTCTGCGCTGGTGTATGGCCATTCAGAACGTTAGATGCAATTTAAGATATAAATGTATATTGTATGTACTGTATATGTATGTCTTCATCCACGTTACCCCCGCTTCAACGACTTCCTCCATTCTGGAACTCCAGATAAAACCTCTCAACATGATCGAATAAAATGACTTTGATTTTGATTTGACTCAAAACAATATAATTATGACAACATAAAAACTGAGTGTACATGCTAAATGCTATGCTATGTTCATCAATTAATCAAAAAATATATCAATATATAAAAAATTGTTTATTGTAACATTTTTTATGAATTTACTAAATATACAGCCTAGGTTACATTAAGACTTATTTAGCATATCAAAGCTTAATATTTTACACCGATTCAGGGATATTACTGTCACTTTGTTGTCCTTGTTTGCTTTTTTTATACACAGACACACTGTGATGGGCCCCGGCCTCTTTCTTCCTTTCCTTTTATCACAAGAAGCTTGATCCATCATCCAGCATCACTCGTGGATGTTATCATAGTAGCGTGAAAGGGATCTTACATCTTTCAGCCTAGCGCAGGTGACCTGCAAGCTAATAAGCCTCACCTACAACCACAAGGCTCAGGTGCTGCTGTGGTTTCACCAAACCCTCCACTGATCTGAGTCACATTTATCCTGACAGCCATGAAAAGTGGTCTGCACACACGCACGCACGCACGCACACACACACACACAGGAACCGTGTTTGTTTACTTGTCGCTATGGTTGAATAACAGACACGTTGTTGCCAACAGACAGTTGACCCCAGGAACACAACCAACACACAACTCTGGGTGAAAGGAAAACAATGGAAAACTTGGAAACTTTTATGAAGTAAATAAATAAAATCAGTAAAAAAACTCAGCATTGAGGAGAAAGGCAAACAAATACTCTAAAATAAATCCCTACTGGCTGGATGTGGTCACACTGAGAAAGACACTGTGACAGTTATAGTATAATTAAAGCAGGGTACCCATGCATTCATAAATGTTATTTATTAAAGGGACATTAAATGTGATTTGTCTAAAACTTGTTTCCAGCAAATTTCACATTTAAGGTTTTACAGACCAGAATCTGATACAGCTCGATGTTTGTACATCACACTGTTTCTGAAACTGTGACGATAATGTGAACAGAATATGATCTAAACATTTCATACCTATTCTCTTTACTTTTCCACCTGTATGGTTTGAGTCATCCTCGATTAAATGCAGTACTTTAGCAGTTTGATGTACATTATTAGTGCTTTCCAGAAGTCTGGATACTGCTACTCCCACAATTATTATTACATATACAGGGAATCCCTAACTACTTATCTCCACCGTACGGGCTTTTTACTGTGTATGTGTCACTAAAAGCTATATTTAATTTATTTGTAGTTATTCGTTCTAGTACCGTGGGACAACATTATGTCTGGAGGTACTTACGGCAGGCTATGTTTACACTCACCTTATGGTGTTTTCATATATTTTCATTTGCTTTGATATAAAGGACTATTACGACAATTTCCTCCCTGTGGGAGTGACAGTAAACCTGTGCTGGCCCATATGTGAACAAGCATCGTTGGTTCTATATTTATCTCCCAGGGGATCACTTTAATATTCCCCCTAGCCGGGCTGTGCCGTATTTTCAAAGTGTCCCTTCATGTTTATCATAAGCTGCTTATTTTAATTGGCTGTCATTCCTGACCTCACATTTTCAAGATATCGTTTATATTGAGGAATCAGGGTGCTCATTATGATGCTCGGATTTCGAAGGAAAATGGCTCTTTTGTTGGAGAGTTTATTAAATCCAATGAGAGCAGCCAGAGTGCGGTGTCATTACCTCGTGGATAAACAAAACAACAGAATGGGGGGGGGGGTCGGCCTCGTAGAGTGGGCAAGACAGGACACACACACACACACACACACACACACACAGTTGCTAGGGCTGCCAGTGGCTCTATCTGCCTCCAAATTGAATCACTTTATTAGGACGTGAGGAGGGGACTCCGTGCTGCCAATGAACCAATACACAATCGATGTTTCCTATTAACAGATGACTTGCAACAACACCTACACGCCCTCTCGCACGCGCCTCGTGCTGAGGAATGTCAGGTCTCGCACGCCTTGCATGACGGCGCCCGCTGTCACACAGAGTTTACGGCTCCACAACCGGGGCGAGGATCAGCGGCACAAACCCGCCAAACTCCGCGACGCGTCTCCCACGTCCCGGACGCCGGTCAAACGCGGCGCTAACTGTGGCGTGCGGCTGCTCGCGCGACGGGGACGTCAGCGCGAGGACTTGCGCGACTCCAGATAAGGTGCGGGGCGACGCGTCCCCCGGAGCGCGTTTCGCCCCCGGGGTTCGTTCCGGGGTCTTACCTCTAACGGAGGGCCACGGCAGCCGCTCCACGTCCCGCCACGCCGGCGCGCGCCGCGCCGCGCCGCGCCGCGGCTCGGGTGAACAGGTGAATTCCGGAGGCGTTCCTCTAGATTCCCCCGAACCGTGCGTAACGGGGCTCCCGCGTATCCAGGTGAACGCGCCGCCGCGGCGTGCGCGTGGCTCCCGACGCCGGACACGCACGGTGCTGCGTTCAAAGAACGGCGCCTCCGGGCGCTCCGCCGCCCGTCGACCGCAAATAGCCCGGCGATGCCCCGGTGTCTGAGCCTCCTCCTCCTCCGGCAGCGGCGCTCTCACCGTCTGGCGCGGTCCGGAGGATGACAGGCGAGGTGTCTCTCTCCTCTCTCTCTCTCTCTCTCTCTCTCTCTCTCTCGCTCCCTCCTCTCTCTCTGTCGTTAATGTGTCTATCTCCCTCCTCCTCTTTGTCTCCCTCTCTCAGCCCGAGGTAGTTTTCCTCATTAGGAACTTCAGAACTTCCGCTGAGCGTCGGAGTCAGTGCCGCGTTAACGCATCACTGTGCGGCACCACGTTACGCAGTTAAGGGTCCGTGAACCACAGCGGAGGCGCTGGAGTTGAGAGTCGTGCTCCAGAATTCAGAATCCCAGAAACGGGTTTAATGTCCTGCGAAACCCTAAATCTAAGAATCTGACTTGCTACCATTTACGTTACTGTCAGCGCCTCCTGTCCGCTGCAAACACTGTAACTCAATGATAGCAGGAAGCAAGAGGAGGAGGAGTGGAAGCCTGGAAGGAGTTTACAGTAAATAACATCTGGCTCCGCAGAAAGAAAACAGCGGTTTTAAACTCTACAAAGACTATCAGCATGTAAGAAGTTTAGTGCTTTGTTTCCATATAGACCTGATGGACTGTGGTCCGACTGTTATTTCTGATGTAAATATTGTTTCTTTGACTATTTTATTTTGCAATTAAATAATTAAATATTATCAAAGATGAACTTGTAAATGACTTCTTATGAGCAGTTTACTGCTTCATCCATCAGCCTTATGGCTCCTTCAGACAGACATTCATGTCAAAATTGTTTTACAATGAAAATAATTCCAGTTGCAGCTAATCAGTTTGACCGATGATACATTAATCTAGAAGGAAAGTTTTAATTACATGCAGCCTCTCTCTATCCATTTTGGGTGGTTTGTGGCTGAGCTGGTTGTTGAGCGCCTCTGTGTCATGATGGATGGCGTTAATTTCTCCACATTTCCAAAGTACAGACGACTACATCTTCCCAGGTGTTGTGTTTAGTAAATAATCATCTTTGCACACAGCTAATGGCTTCAATAATCAGCCTCGGCTAGCGCTGGTTTTCGTGAGAGCGGGTGCGTGCGGTGCAGTAGGATCTCAAAGAGCTAATGTGTCTGTTTAAACTCTGCTCGTTTGGAAGCGGAGAACAAACTGCAGCCGGGCAAAAGCTGCTGTTCTCACAAGGGGTCCCTCCTTCCCTAAATTCCTAAATTTATGCGCTCACGGTTGCCTACTGCCTCGCACGGCCCCTGTGAGAAGCCTTTTAAGAGCTCGCCAACAAACATTCATCAAACCCAACAGTTGCACTCGAGCAAAATTCCCCCAAAACGGGTTTGATTTTGGAATATCCAAATGAGATGAAACATAAATGAGGCTCAATTATCCAGCGTGCGGATCTGCACCAGGGTGACTTGATCTCCGCTCAGCTCGGCAAAGTGTATCTTTTGTTCTCATGAATAGAATATCAGCTCATTTCCTGGGTCATCTGCTGCTCGGATAATTGGCTAAAGACTGCGCATAGCCCACTTCCACATCCAGAGAACAAGCAGAAGGAGACGCGCCGCTTGGAAGTCGATGGGTGACACTTAGGAGGCTTTTCAGGCACATTTTGGTATCAGCATTACATAATAGTGAGTATGATCCGCTGCGCTAAAGTGGAAAAATATTAGGACTCACAGAGTGACTCAGGCTTCACTAACGACAATCATCGTTTATAAGAAAGGACCAGGTTCCTTGTGCTTCATACAAAAGCCTTGGAGGAACCACAATACAATACTTACCACAATATTACTGTAGTACATTTGTTTAAACAAACATGACACCGAATTGTAAACCTAGTCTAAAACTATCCCTGGATTACTACGGTCCATTTGAAGTTAGTTATATGTTTTCTAAAATTTGTAAATATCAAAAAAAACACATGAATGTAACAACTTGCTTATAAATATACAAATAAATGGGTTCCTATTCATATGCAGGTCTTACACATTGCAAATACCTTTGTGCTTCCAGGTGCATAAAATGCTACTGTATCGTTCCAGCCGCAGAAAAGGCTTCTTTCATGTACTGATGTCTGCTTAGAGTTTTTGTAGCCTTGATGTATAATTGTACCTGTGTCTATATTTTATATCGCTTTAGGAAAAAGGCTGGGACGAAACTTTGGCTAAATATTCTACTGTTGTTTTGGGGACTGGTATCCATCTTGCATTAAGACATTGTTGTGAAAACTTTTCACATCTGGATACAGTGTTTTGCTTCAGAAAACATAAATAACCACAAACAAAACTTTATTTGTGTGGGTTTCCTTTCTGAACTGAGCTTTCAAATGCAATCCCCTTGAAACATACAACTGGATTTGTTTGTAGCAGGAACCAGTGTGACGCTAACTTCAGGTGACGCTGTACACAATCCCTTGTATAGGTGAACGTAATGTACCTGTATTTATTTAAGTCTTTTCTGTATGAGACAACATACTGAACAGACTCCTACTTTCTCAACTCCAATGCAGCAACATAATTTACAGCCTTCTCAGCCACATGCACTGCAGCAGCAGTGAAACCCAACAGTGAGATGAGTATTTAATTCTAACTGCAGGTAATTAGCTTAGTGTCGTTTTCAGCACTAATAACAGAACTTGTTTCAAACTGCTTCACTTTATTACTTAAATGCCCAAACTGTTCCTAGTGTGGTCTTTGCCAAACAATGTGCTTTTGGGGTTAAGTAGTTTAGAAGCTGCTCTACAGTGGAAGTCTTGTGCTGCCAAGTGTGTAGTTAATCATTGTTTTAAATTGCACTGCAAGACTCTATAATTAAAATTGTGAGACAGTTTTATTTTATTTTTTATTTTTTTCTCGTTTGGCAGTGTTAACAAAGAGAATAAAAATTGACCATTTGAAGAGTTACAATGAAACAGTTAACACAATAAAAGTACAGGACTTATTACTGCATACGCAGTGTCGTGTGTGTACAGCACTTCACAAAATGTAGTGTGAAAATATCAAGCAAATATCCAGAAATGGGATTTTTTTTAAATATGAATAAGTAGCAAAATTAGTGCAAAAAATTATTATTATAAAATAATAAGTAATAAGTAAATAATGATAATGAATAATGATACTTACTGTAGTCCTGAGTAACTAATCCTAATACTTTAAATCACAGGTGTCAAGCTCCAGTCCTCCAGGGCCACCGCCCCTGTTTTCCAGCTCTCTCTGCTGATCACCTTGATCAGGTGTGTCAGTTGGCTTTTCCAGCTGTTCACTGACTAAACACACCTGGTCAAGGTAATCAGAATTAGCTGGGGCAGGTAGAGGTGGAAAACCAGCAGGGCAGCGGCCCTCGAGGGCATCACTTTGACGCCCCTGCTTTAAATGAACAGAAGACTATGAACTTTCAAAGATCCAGTGAATAATCACCCAACCCTATGATTGGTTTAGGTTTCAGCCTGTTGAAATGGCACATTCATAGTCCCATTCATTTTGGTGGATTTAAAGTGATCAGGCTAAACTAACACAACACTGCATTAATGATAATGATGTTCTGTGTCTCCTAAATGTATAAATACGCTAGTGTGCACCAATGCTAATGTTTTAAACATTATATTTGACTGCTATAAATAAATGTAAGGTTGCAGGTTAAACATTCAGTGAAAAGCTGGTGTGCTTGGCAATGTGCAGCTTTACACTGGAAAGCACTTTGAGTAAAATTCAAACTTTATGAGATTCATATTTTAATGTGCATCCTGCCTGCACTGGGCTCCTGTGGCGTATAAACAGCATACTGTATATTTAACACTGGAAGTGAATACGGAATGAAGACATTTGCATTTTGCCCATTAGAGGAGCCCCTCTAAGGTGATAACAGCTGAATGAGTGTTAATGCGAATCCTCCCTGAATTAGAGCAGGAGGAGAGGCCACTATTCAAGCCCCTGATGAAGGCCAGGAGGCTGAAGCCATTTGTCTGCGAAGAGTATAAAGCTATCCGTCATATAAAACTAGTTCTGTCAAGTGCGGCCTTATCTATTTAACATTAAAGTCTAGTGGCAGGATAATGTACTGACTGGGGTGCGTGCGACAGGCCGCGCATCACAGCGAGCGTCCCCGGAGAGTCAGAAGTCATCAGAAACACTGGAGCCAAAGTTAGCAGGGCTCCGCATCGCAGATAAGAAGCTGTTGTTGTTGACGTTTGCAAGGAGAAAGAAGGTTACGGTCGCACACGTCCACATCCGGGAGCTGCCCGGTGTACGTGCACCACTGTTCTATACTGGCCTCCGAGAGCCACGGGGCCTGCTGGCCATCAAGGTTACTGGGATAATATTTCTTATTTACTGTTAACTGTCCACATGGTTCAGTGTACTTAAACTCCTGTAGTAGTCAAATACGAAGCATTGCAGCCACTACAGTATTCCCATTCGCTACTACAGATTTCAAAAAGATATTGTATAGTTTAAATTGAAGTAAATTGGGCTTTATATTTTGAGAGTTAGAGTGGAATCTCTGTTTATACAATACTAATAGTAGTGTCCGCAGAAACAGTGTTCAGGGACAGAGCGGTTAACTAGACACTTGTTTTATATGTTGAATGTACAGACTGTTCATCTGTTTCTCCATCCGGCGGCAAATGCAACTGAAAATGGAGCACATTCCAGATGTGATGAATCTGCAGTATTAATATATGCATGTATACACTGTGAGCTGACCTCATGTAAATAAATAAATACAGTATACAGCACGTTTTGATAAGCTTTGTCTTTTAATTTAAAATTTCACTGTTGTTGATTTTTTTATATCAGATTTATGCAGCCTGACTACAAGTATCAACTAAAATCCTAATCGTCAAAGCCCGAGTGGAAAGAAAGTGGAATGCTGAAATTTTCTCACTCTCTCTTTCTATGTTCCCATTATTAGTGCAGCATTAGGTCATTTAAATTGCAGGTTCGGTTGATCCTCATCTTTTACTAAACTTAAGAGGAAGTTCAAATGTATTTTCAAAAACCAGACATTTTCTTACCAAGTAGAAACTGACATGAAGATGCTGAGCATTATTAATCCCTCCGTGACCCACGAGTGTAAATCTGGTGGATTTACTCAAAATTAGAATTAAGATTCAGTGCCAGATGAGAAAATTGAAAAAGCAGCAACTCCAGCTCTACTGTCTGAGACTAAACATCATGTACAGAACTTTAAATGTGGTGATGCATTTCCATACTGTACTAATACTGTACAGTATATGTATAGACTGTGGAGATGCTGTGGGAGGCCTTACAATCCTACAACGTCTCCAAGGAACAACTCAGTGGCCACATCCAGCGTTAAGGTCACGTTGTTTTTCCTCCACTGGGCTCAAAGTGTCCTTCACATGACATTACTCGGAAATTCAATCAAAAACCTTTTTATTAATGACCAAATATCACATTTGAGCAAGAATGTTCAAAGTCCCAGAGGCTACTGGTGACAGAATAAATCATCAATGTTTCTGTGAAAGGCGACACTTTAAAGTCTTAAACAATCCAGAGCTGGGCTTGACATTAAAAAAGGGAGAACCGGCATCAATCAGCTGCACCAACCGAGCGTCAATATGATCTTTTCAAGTGACACACAAATGCAAAGAAAAGACAAACGACAGACAATGCTGCTCATTGTAGCCTCCTCATGTTGTCATAGTCTGTTCTTTTCACTCAGTAAACCGAGGAGGATGGAAACAAAATGGTTCTGCTGCTCTAACTGCTGTTTCTGTTTAAGAAAATTTAAATTGCCGGCGTAGAGTTTTAAATGAGTTTTGATACCAATGTGTCCTCAAATTTGAGTTATTAAGCTATTGTACAGCACAGTCTACAAGGTTTACTGTACCAGTTTGTGACTGAGTCTTACTGCCCTGATGATTTAGTTGCAATATCCACTGTCTGTGAGCTGGCAGTAATATTAGCAAGATAACTGCTATAAAATAGTTTTTTTTTAATGATTTAAACACTTCAAACATTTTAGAATTGAAAACTGAATGAGATCATGTACCAATTCTAGGCTAGATTATGGTCTTAAAGCTACAAAATCAAGCGTTTCTATTATATTCTAACTACTTACTGTCAATTAATAGCATAGCTTTGTAATGTGTAGATTATTCCCATTTCTAAAAGCATCGCTTTCTTTATTACATTAAATATGCTCGTCTCCTATTCATATTTTAAAAGCGCTTCCCGTAGCTTCACAGTGAATGAATTGGCTGAATGACAGAAAATGACGGGAAAAAGAATCCTGGCTAAAACCATACTGTGCTGTTCTGATGTCCTCCAGGAGACGGGTCAGTCCCCAAAGTGGAGAGGATTACCAATAACTGGAGGGCAGCTCAACTTATCTCCAGCGCTGCCTGGGGGTTGTACTGCAGCTATGATCTGGGGAGCGTCTGGTTTTTCATCTGCAGTGCCCACCACGACTGCTGAGCAGCCCAGGAGAGAAGCGCTGCACACAGAGGACGCTGCAGACCTTCTTCCCATGCTGTGCTGCCATTCATGTGTTTGTATCTGACCTAGTGGGATGCTTCAAACAGCACATGTGTGAATGGGATGCCCAGTGACATCCAGAACCCTCAGAAATCTGACATGGTTAGCTACTGGTTTGACATCCTCCAGTTCTGCCAAATTCACACTTGCCAAACCTGTAAGAGCTAAACAAAATCCTACAACGCAGTGCACAATCTCCAGCAGCTGAGTAAGTCGGTCTACATGACACACAACCCTGGAATTGGCACGCGCTCAACTAGCAAACATATGTCCTTATTTACAGCGATCATGAGTGTCATTAGGCGTAGCCATAAGTCTGCCAGGGCAGGAAATGCCAGGGATCGGGCTTGCTCATTGGCTGAGGAAGGCCTTGAAGGGGTTTGGATTGATCTGACAATGACCTCCCTGTGTGTGTGTGTGTGTGTGTGTGTGTGTGTGTGTGTGTGTGTGTGTGTGTGTGTGTTGGCAGGGGTGACAGATAGGAACACAGTCAGACCAGCTGGCTGAAAATCACTGCAATCTGCTGCCTGGTTTAGCTGGCACAAGTACGCACGCACATGTTTGTGTGCACACACGTACATACACATGCATTAGCTAAATAGCATTTAACCGTTTGCTACACATGGACACAAGGGCAGTGAAAGATCAGATGCGTTGGAGCAACACTAATTGACAAATTTAGGTAATACCGAGTGATGTTGTGCAATTTGTATTTATGGTGAAAAACACTGACCAACAGTAAAGAAAACAGACTGATGAGTGCAGCAGCGATACACACTTCTGTTCTGTCCCCGGTGAAACCACTGATGTGTGTCCGCTCTCTTTCTCTCTCCGTGGAGAAGCCAAACCATTTGCAGCTCATTAAAATAATTTATTACAATTCTCAATATTCTCTTAATTAAAATTCACTTATCGCAGTTGGGGACTTGAGAACGGGGCCATTAAGGAGACTGCTCTCTCGAGTGTTCGTATAGGAATGTGTGTCCACACACCTGTGTGTGTGTGTGTGTGTGTGTGTGTGTGTGTGTGTGTGTGTGTGTGTGTGTGTGTGTGTGTGTGTGTGTGTGTGTGTGTACTATACATGTGTTGATGTGCACACAGAGCTGGGCTTCTTAATCACACGCTTTCTTGATTAAGCCATACTTTGAGGCAATTCATTTTGGAAAATATTAAAGCTCGCCATCAGGCAGTTTCTTAACCCTTTCATCTCCACACATGAAAAAAACAAACATTTCCAGGTATTGAAGGAACATAAATGTAATATTTCTGTACTGTGTTTGTGTTATTGAGCACAGTGAATCAAACTTAAAATTTAGACATCACTTCATGAATGCTTTGAGAAAGACACACACTTTTTAGTGATTACAAATAAAAAACTTTTTTTATATAAAATAAATGTCTAAAACTAACTTGTCTGTTGAACTGTGCTCAGTAAAGTTAGACAGCTAACGTCTAATCTTTGCTCTTTGCTCTAATCTGAACCAAAACCCAATTCTAGCATCAGCCTTAAATTCACATCTTAACCCTGAAACAGGCCTCCAAAGACATGAGGACTGGCCAAAATGTCCTCACTTTGTCAAAATGTCCTCACTTTATCAAACACACACACACGCACGTATAGATAAATAGTGCATTATATTCACAAGCTGGCCGTTATAGTATCTATTAAATTTGCACAAAGTGCATCCATTATATCCCTCTTACACAGAAGAGGCTGAACCTAGTTGTACTGTTTTCAAAGTATGAATTACTAATACAACGATCTTCATAAAGGGCTAATAAAAAAAGAAACTTACTGTAAAAGAAAACCTTAAAACGCCATGCATTTAAAACCTCAACCTTTTCAGCAGTTCAGAAACATTCTGACTGGTCTCTGTCCCACTTCCAACAGCATCACTCTGACACGGATGCTGTGTCACAAGCCTTTTCTGCTCAACCTTGAATTCTCCGTATAAACAGAGGCTGCAGTGAACAAAAAGACACCACAGGCAAACTTTCAGCTGCAATTTCAATCATACAAGCCTTGAACAGGGTTTGTTAGATACTGCACAAGGGATGGAGACTGGAAGTAGGTACAGGGAGAAGACGTTCCCCACTTTAAATTTAAATCATCAAACCTAAAAGTACCACTAGGTAGAAACAGTCCAACAGCCTTCTGAAGGTTTGGACTGCACACTCCCAGTATGTAGAAGTCGAACGGGTCCTCACTGACATAGCAGTACGCTCATACAGCTCGCTGGGATTGTGCACAGCAGCCATGTGTCAGCTCCAGCTGCCTTCAGACTCACCGGGAGTTTTTGGGGAAGCGCCCGCGTTGCCAAGGACCTCGGCGCCTACTGTACTGTATCCCAGCTACAGTTGCTAAGGCCACAGTATTGTTGAGCTGCCAGTGGCAATAAATGTATGCATGTTTTCCTCAGAGAGTGATACCGCAGAGGGCGGAGTCATTAGCTTAACGAGCGCTGCTCAAATGACAGTGCACGCGCTCGAAGTGTGTACAGAAACACACTTCCAAAAATAGCCAAACATACACTTTCTCACCGCTACGCTGTAATTAGCAGCTCTTTGCTTGTGGCAGCATGATAAACAGTCAGCTGTGTGCGGGGGTATCGTCGTGAGTCTTAGAATGCACAGAAGAGCAGAAAAAAGGAGGGACTACTGAGGTGATCTCCTGAGCAGATGTTTGATTAAACTAACGAGCCAGGGGAGTTCAGATCAGCGTCAGCTCCGAAACGCTCCCACGTTGATCAACCACCTGAGCTCCGAGCCCGTTTGAATCTGTTCACACGAATGCCCCAGTCAAACAACCTGTGAGCTAATCCAGCCGTTTGTTTACTCATTAAAGCCTGAGTGCAGTAATCCTACATGTAATTCAATTGTGGGTTTGTTTACTTATTAAGAGTTTTCGGTCCAAAAATGCAGACAAGCCTTTCTTGGCAGGCGAGCAATTAAGCTGTGCGAGAGACTCATGACAGCCTCAAGTCAAGCAAACCTCAGTGTGACCATTTCTGCCTCACTGTTTGTTTCTGGGATCAGCTGGATATTGTTGTTCTTCTGTACCAATGTGCTAAACAGTCCAAAGTCAGTATTTATCTGGGATGTGATGAGTAAAACACAGCTGGCAGACTGCGTTTGTCGAGTCTAGATACAGTCCACGTGTCAATGATGCCAATGCACATAAAATCATACAATTAGTATGGGCTGTGATTTGCATTCAGATGTAAGTGGACCAGTTGAGCTTTAACTTGCTCAGACTGACATTTAAATTTGCATGGTTGTACTACTACGTGTTCACTCCTAACTCCTGTCTCCTAATTATACGAGCCTCGTGCAAACAGGGTTTCAGCCATTGTCAGCTAATGTGATGCCTTTTAGTTTAAACAAGTCCTTTATTAAACCATAAAAGCCTTTGTGGATAGTTCCTTCACCAAACTGTGACATGCATGAAGTCCATTAAAATGTAAATTTGTTTCAATTTTGTGTTGCTAATCATTTTACAACAGTGAGTGTGCTTTTTGTCAAATAGGGACAATCTTGTTTTAGAACAAACCTCTTCGAACATTTTCTAACAAAGCCTAAATAAAGAGAGCTCTTCTTTTGTCTCTTTTCATGCAGATCAAAGGCTGAGCACTAAAAGTGGTTATGAATTATGTTACACAAGTTCACAATGGTTTCAAATAAGCTGGGGGCTAATTAAATTGTTTAGCGTGTCTTATATTTAGGAATACTTTGTCTTGTGAAATGTGCCTGCCACCATGGCTGATTAAACCCAGGGACTTAAAGCAGGTTTTAATCACAGATATAACAACCAGAGTACATTTATCACAAGTGCAAAACATGTTAGGGGATAAAAATGATTTAAACAACTCATTATAATAAAACTAAAGTGGCGTCGGCTATAAAGGAACGGTGTATAGAATAGTTTTTTTTTTAAATACTTTAGAAACGCAGTGAATCAGATAATCATACACTCAAACATAGAAGCTTCTACTGTAGATATATATACGGTGACATATACAGTAGATAGACAACGAACACAAGTAAAAACACAAACAATATGGAGGAGAGTTAATGCAAAGCCGAGCAGAGTCATTCTGAAGAGGAATCTGATCAACATGGAGTTTGTATCTACTGTCTCAAACACAACCAAACTGCCCTCTTCATATTATTGGATAGAATATATATTTCTTAATAATGCATCCAGTTTTCATATGTACTGTAAGAGCAAACATAAAGTAAAATAACCGGACATAATGACGAAGCCTAAAAACCATTTTAACAACTGTGAAGGCAAGTTCAAAGCCCCTTAATTAAGTAATTCCAGCTTAAAACTGTGTAAACAAGTTCACCAACAGACTATAGGCCCTGCAGCAAGAAACTGACCAGATCATTGAGATAAAATTCTGTTTGAAATGTGCTTCAACCCCAGTCAAATGAAATCTAATAGGGTGAATGTAGCAAGACAAGCACCATACTTCTATTCTAATTAAGATCCAACTATCCTGCAGAGATGTGTAAATAATCAATGAGAGAAAAACATTAGCACCAAACCGCGGCAACTGATGAGTTTGACAATTGTGTTAAAAAAGGCGATTGATGTTGAGTGCTGCCTCCAGCCACAGCTGAATACAAATAAGGAAGACTCCTATTTAGCTTCAGATCCACGATCTCGCCTCACGTTTCACCCAGCTCATAAATGTTATTTAAATCAAATGATAGAACAAAACAGATGGTGAATGTCTTTGGGGGAGCAAGTCGCTACTCAGCTTCCACAAAGCCATAAAGTTCAATCCCTCTCATGCTGCATTCCTGCCACAGTAAGTCAAGCACTTCCAGTGTTTTTCACTGGGTTACTTTATTTTGTAGACGCATAGTTGAGGGTTTCAGGGTCCATTAAAATGCAATTTTAAAGTTTTGCAAGAAGTAAAGGAACGGAGGAACATGTGTTATTGTCTGAGACGGTGCCACGACTGTGCCCCAGTAGGACTCTATCACTTTTTTCAGAACCTGTGTGAGTATTCAGCAAATTCACTATTATTAAGTTTTATTGCTTACTCGATGAACATGGCTTATTGAGCCCCAGCATCTTTGTTAACCATCATACAGTTCATCACTGTCTACATACAGCCTTGGTTTGAGCCAGCTGGAAGCTTTTATAATGAAACTTGCTGTTCAGCACACAGGGTGATATGTCCAGAGTCATCATGTTATCTGTGTGTTATCACACACATCCTGGTAACTCACTGCGTTTACAGCTCTAATACAAACACACTCCCAAGTTAGAGATCTGAAGCATAGATTCATTTGCAATGCTGCTTGTCCATTGGACTGTATTGTGCTATGTCTGGATAGATTTTGGAAAGTGGGAAACTGCAGTAAACATTTTTTCACTATTATACTTATCTACTTTATAAAACAAAACTTAAATGCCAGTCAAGTATTTCCTGCTAAATAATTATTTGTTTTACATTACTAAAAATGATTGAAACATTTTTATGTACTAAACAATTGGAGGATCTGTACCCATCAATGGATCACTGACTTTAATGTATAACCAACATGTTGATGTTAGGTTGAAGTCAGTAGTTTGGTGTAAAATTCAATAAAACTGGACTTTCCTGAACACTAAGAAGAAGACAAGAACTAATCTAGAGAGGGAACACAGATATTACAAAAGGACATAAATTAAGGAGGGAAAGTTATTTATATGGAGTTATCTATGGTCCCGATTCCTCGTCTCTCCCCTCAGTCTTAATGTAAGTTGAAAAAGAGTCCCTGTCTGATTCGGAGGCGTGGAGGGCTCAGTGGAGGTTCTGGAATATAATCTATTTGCTAATTATAAACCAAGGCTAAAGCACGAGCAAGCTGCCGCTCCACTGAGCTCAGGGCTATACCCAGAGGCTGGGGAAGAATTAGTACAGTCCACACGTGCACCCACATACACACACTCTAACACACACACACACATGCTGAGAGTGATTAGACCCGCCCTGGATGTGAACAGCAATTAACTGCAATCAGAACCCTGTGTCCCTCTCCTCCCCAGCCCTCCCACTCCTTTCTCTGTGTATCTCACCCCTCGCTCTTTCATCTGCATGTCAGCCTTTTCACTTGTTTTTGTCTTGATTATTCCTAAAGGGGTCCCCTGATATTTTAGATATAACTTGGTTACTTTTCCACCTATACCCCAATTGTACACCTACTCCTCTTGAATCAGATTCTGCATACTGAATGCCAGTGTTATAAAGTAATAAAAAAGAAGCAAGACAATATGGATAAACCCAGAGATGACACTAGACTCTGTAGAGGTGCTAACTGAATTGTGGTATGGGTACAGTGCTTGAAAAAGAGTTCCACATACCTGCTAAGTTGCTAGTTGCACATCCATCCACTATCCAGAGCACTTGTAAGGGTCGCGGGGGGGCTGGAGGCCTTCCCACCTGTCACTGGGTGAGCGATGGGAAACACCCTGGACAGTTCGTCAGTCTATCACAGAGCCAGCATACAGTAGAGTCACTTATTAACCTGACTGCATGTCAATGTGGGAGGAAACCAGAGTACCTGAAAAGAACCCACACACAAATCTACTACTGTAGATAGCAATTACCTCATTTAGAGTATAGCAATTTAATTATCAGCAACAATAGTTTCAGATTTGAATTTTTACTACCCCACTTAACTGAAAAATTGAGAATTTTCTAAAAATTGTGTTAATTTTTTTTAGATGGGTACATACTGTATTGGTACTTTCAAAAAATGCCCTTATACCACATTCAACACACTAAACATTACAATCTTAAAATGATAAAATACAACACTGAACCACAGAGAGAAATGCTCTATTCAAATGTAATGAGGTTAAAAAAACGACACAAGTGATGAACGTTTTACCAACATCCAATTAAACATAATGCCACATGTGTTGCCTTGTTGATAAGTCTGTATTCTCACCTGGTTCATCCTCTTCTCTCACTGTCTGTTTTGGTGCTCAGTCTGCTCTCTCTCTCTCTCTCTCTCTCTC
The DNA here is from genome assembly GCF_900634795.4 of Betta splendens. Lineage (NCBI taxonomy): Eukaryota > Metazoa > Chordata > Actinopteri > Anabantiformes > Osphronemidae > Betta > Betta splendens. The sequence continues at coordinate 10,647,630 of NC_040882.2, read as the reverse complement.
TCTCTCCTATCTTTCCCTCTTTTATCAAGCATAAAATCAAGCATAAATAAATATACAGTAACAGCTAAACGTAAGATGTATGCTCCCTTTCCCAAGTGTAAAATATTTAACTATTAATTATCACAGTTTGTTTATCTGAGGAAAGGATTACTCTTAAACTGAGTATGGCAGCTTTAAATGTAGTGTTGTCTTGCACAGCATATATACTGTCCTATTGTTATCGGTGGCTGGCTAACCCCGCTGTCCACGTGATCATGTTGATGTATGCAAATAAGCCATGTGTAGGAGATAACGTCACGGTTAGCCAAAAAGCTAGCAATAAAGCTAGCTAGCTATAACGTATAGTCTATTGTTAACTGTCCCAGCATTCTCTCATTATAAATATTATTCTGCAAACGTTTCAACTTACTTTTGGTTTAAAGCTGGGCCATTAAATGTACTGTTACTGAGCGGTTATTTCTTCTTCTCTTCCTTTATCCACTTTGGCTCATTATCGAATTTGCCCACAAAGCACCATAGAAGAAGACACGGTAGAACGGGCTCACGTTTTTAAACAGATCAATTACTTTACTACGACAATAAAGCACCACCAAAACAGGGCAGTGGGACAAATTCATTACTGACAAATTATTAATATTTTCAAAAAATTAAATAAAAAGGGACTGAGAATTGCTTTTAGATCTCGCTGAACGCATAAGGTTGACATGCAAAGTCTTAAAAAACAGTTTCTTCCTTTACAGGCTTTTCCCTGTTCCATGATCCTACCATCTTCAAAGGATACTGACGATGCCACAGTGGTTCTTTGAACTCCTCATACAGAATGTCTGTAATGCTGATGATAGGCAGTGAAAGAGCCTTCTTTACTGTAACAGCAATTTGCTTTCTCTGGTTGACTCAGCTAAATGCACAGTAGGTAAATGATGGGAAAGAGTTGTGGGGAGGGTGGAGGCAGAGCATTCAGCCAGCCCTAAAACTAAAGGTATAGTTTCGCTGATCCTGGAACACACTCTCCAGCTCTTTAATGAAATTCAGGAACATTAAGCTCATACTTGGAGGAAGTGTTGGTCATGGTGGGTTCTAACCCAGCAGAAGCAAAATTGGTTTCAAATGGACTGTGTGAGTGAGATGTCTGACGACAGAGACTGTTCCTGATAATCCTCATCCTTGCTACATTATCTAACCATACGGCTCAGACACTAAATTTTTGAGAGAGCCAAGATTCTTAGCCATTTACAGTAGATTAGGTCATCTGGACGTTGAGTCGTGGCATGTGGACTAGGTAACAGCAAGGGCCTACCTCTGTTTAATATTTGTCAGAGACTTGTTTCCAAACGCTAATTATGCTGGTGGTGACATTATGGTGATGAGCCTTTACCCCCTGCAGTGTGTAACAAACACATCCAGCACAATATGTTTGCTGTGACTGCTATGCCTCCACTGTCCTAGACCAAAACAGTGCTCTTTTCTTCCTAATTTAAAGAATTAGGAACACAAACTAAGTAAATCCGTGACTGTGGGCTTAGTGTCAAAGTGTATTTGTGGAGAACAGGGCTTCATCAGTGGTGACAGTAGCATTTCAAACTGAAAGACGTCTAGGTTTTTGTTTGGAGGGGCACATAATTTTTCCCATAAATTTCCCTCCAGAACAGAGTGAGCATATTTGTATGCTATTGTCCATGAACTTTCCCTTTTCCAATATTTTTCCACTGAATTTTCTCTCTTGTGTTTTTCCATTTGGTCCCACCTGTAAATCCCTCCTTCCGTTTGTCAGATTGTGACGTGAAGCTCTCCCTTTGTGCTTGTTCAACCTTCTCTTGCCCATCCAGCCATCTAAATTCCTCCTCTGACCTGCCCTCTCAAACCTCCATTTCAACACATTCCCAGTGCTCCATCTTTCCCTCCTTCCTTTCGCCCATTCAACCTTTCAGCCTAAGTGGCCCTCGTCTGCCCTCTGGCCATCTGTCTCCATTTCTCTGAATTTTTCTTTCGCTTGCACCTTTTCCCTCATCTGTATTTTCTAAATCATCTCTCCCCATTCCATCTTTGCTTTTCCATCAACCTTGTGACACCATTTCAGGGAGCAAAAATGAAAAGAACATTGCTGACAATAGTTTTCTTAAAAAAATATAAGAAAGAAAGATGTGAGGAATGGAGGAGCGCTGATCGCCAAGGAGTGTGTTTGGTGTTTGGGGTCTGTGTGTGTGTGCACGAGTTAGACTCTAGACGATAGCAGTGTGAGCAAATAACAGAGACTGAAACAACAAAACAGAATTGAAAGTCAAGAATAATGGAGAGACAGCCATCAATACAAGAGGGGTGAGTATGGAGCAGAGAAGAAGAGAGAGAGGTGGGGGGAGTGCGCACGAACAGGAGAAATGGAGAGCAACTCAAAGAGCAAAGGCGAGATTAAAGTGCTCCAACGAAAGTGAATCAGGGCAACTGTAGATCTATATCCCGCTGAGCTGCCAAAGCAGGTGCAGTAAGAAACTATCAGTGAGCTAATACTAACACACAGCCACATCCACTTAGACATGCAAGCCCGCTCCTCTCATGCGCACCGAGCTAGCACCGCTCACCCGGCTCAGGGAGCAGATACACCCAGGAGTGTTAGCTGAGCGCAGCCCTTCAGCGTTTACTAGCATGCTAGCGCCTCAGGCCTCTAAGGTCACGCCGCTGTTCGCTGCACCGCCGCAACTTAGCTTTAATAGGATACTGTTCGATTCCGATGCATGAGTTACAGTCACTGCAGGACGAGTTGCACGTGAAACTGAAAACTGTAAATGCATTTTACTGTTGCCTCATCAGCAAAAGGATTCACGGCTTTGGCTCCATCAGGTGCTTTTACACAACTCCCCGTCCTCCACACCCACTCATCTTACATTTAATGCATGTACTGTAGAAACAGAAAATGAGAAAGCAGGCAGCCCTACAAGAGGGATTTGATCCAAATGCTAATGTTAACCTTGATGAGTTCTCGCATCCCTCAGTGGTCCCTTCACGATGCTAAACAACTGTAGACACGTGACTCTTAGCCGTGAACGTGCTCCTATGCTTAACATTAGCAGGGAAACAGAGAAACTTCAGAATTATCCAGAGTCTAATTTCTTTTTTGCATTATTTTTTTTAACCATAAGAAACTTTTCCAAAGATATGAACAACTCTAGCTATGATAGTGAACACGCTAAAGAACACGCTATTAGAATTAGCTCCTGCTAAATCTAGCCAACTACTCTAGCTTTAGCTTTAACTATTGCTAATAGCTTTTGCTAATAGCATCTCTTTGACTCTCAGTCGAGTAAACAACTCCTTACTGAAAAAATAGTAATAATATTGTAACTATGCATCATATTGAGTGTGTGAAGCAGCTGAAGCTAATTGTGACATTATCACAATTATATAGAACATTATGCAAACATGAGAAGTCAAATGCTAGAATTGTCTCCCTGATGACAAAGTTGGATCCAATAAACGCTCTTAACTGCAGCAAGCTACCAAAGATTGCTCATTAGGGTTTGATAAATAAAGTGTGTCCCTGAACAGGTTTTCATTTAAGAAAAGGCCCTAAATTGCTGTATACGACAACTGTTGTGTTCCATCTGTGGGGAAATATCGTTCACAAAAATGTCAACTGACAGAAATGAAGAATTTCACACCACTGAGCTTTAATCTGTCAAACTGCAAATAGGCAGATGAAAGCAAAACATGAGGCGGCCGATGGAGCATGACAATGCCACACCATTTAATAGGCAATATTTCTGACTTTGTTGACTCAATATTCTTTCAGAAGACTTTTTAAGCAGACAAAAGAAGCCCTCTGAAGACCTTGACGAAGAAGACACGGCTCTGAGAAAAGGTGCAAGTAGCATTTTCACTTCGTTCAGACATCTCCAAACATGGGCACAATAAAAATGATTAGAAATAGCTAATAAAACAGTCTGCATCTTAATTTACAATAAGACTGAACCTAAAAAAAACAACAAAACAGAAAAGTTTGGAAAAACTCAAGTTCATACATTAATGCAGATACACACAGACTTTTAAATGTCAACAGAAAAGACAACTTAATAAAGACGTCTCCACACTTCACTCATTCATTTAAAATATTCTGGGAGTCTAGTAGTTGAAATTCTTGGAAAGAGATCGCTGCAGGTTTTGACTTAAATATTGAAGGATGTGCTTGGAAAGAGGACGGCGCTGGGAGTGCAGATGGGAGCTGATATCAGTCTTTTAAATTAAACTTGTCCCTCTTTTCAGCGTCTTTCTCACCGCACCTCATTTGATGTCATTTATGTAACTTAGCTTGTTATTTTCAGGAAGTGTTTACAGCCTGAAGTGAAAGGAGAGCTTCATTTTTTGGACACTGTTTTTTAAATATTTTTCAACTTTTTTTTGTGAATTATAAAAACAAAACACAATCACTCATTGTTGTGTAGTTAAAACAGCATATCTCATCATCATTTAATTATTCTGCCTTTGTCTACATTATTAGTAATCACTGTGCTGCCTTTTGTGACGTCCATTCAGCTTGTGTAGTTCATCTGCTGCTTCTTGAACGCCTTGAAGTTTTATCTTGTATTTTATTGCTTTCATTTTTACACTTGCTTCAGTGAGCGAGTGGGCATGTTGGTACTGTATCATGTGACAGGGGGCTTGGGGGAAGACTTTTTTGTCGATAATGAGGATGTGCTGAAATCAAACAGATTATTTCCTTGATGTGAGAATCCACCTCTAAAGATGGTCAGGGCATCTGTTCCCAGTTTGAAAAACAACTCCCTCAAGGCAGCCCTGAGATACAGCTGAACAAGAATCCTTAACCTTTGAGCTCCAAAGTCTCATCAGTTCTAATCTGTTCATCCTTATCTCTACGTCGACACTTCCAATCTACATCCTGAGACCACTGAGGCCACAGGCTCCTTTCTAATCCAGACCCATAGCACCTTTTACACAGACCTTTAGGTGTTTTTTTTTTTTTTACACCCAAGCTAAAAAAAATTAATACCCTGAAGGTACTGGTCCACAGATTGATGAGCAAAAAACAAAAATTAATCCAGACCCTGTAAGGATTCTGTGCCTGCATTGACGACACTACAGTACAGTACAGTACAGTACAGTAAAGTACAGTACAGTACATGTACTGTAAGTGTACAAGGGTGGTGCTATTGGAGGCCTGACATCAATAATGGCATTATACTCAGTGCTCAGAGACGCTGGCTATGGTTGAAACCACTCCAACCTGATGGATCAGTTCAAGTCCTGGGGTACAGCCTGATTCTGAAAAACCCACTTTCCTAACCCAAAAAGCGGGTGGATGTGTGAGCTTCCTCTGGGATCCCGGTCTGCCAGACATATTTCAACATCCTCTCACACACACAGGCTGCTTTCCTCTTCTGGTCTGTAGTGACCCAGAAACTCCATGTGGGTCACATCACACACTGATGCTCCACTCCATCCCGACTCCCTGCTCTGTCATGTATTTCCCACCCATGTTCTTCTTCCCTCAAGAAATCAACAGCTGCTTTTCTTCTACACCATCTTTCTTGTTTTCTTTGTTTTCCCTTCAGTACTTTCTCTCTCTCGCTCTCTCTCGCTCACAGTCTCTCTCTCATTTTCGAAGCCAGACCCAACTCTCTGAAGAACAGGCGGATCTGTTGCCACACATTCATCTTCATTGCCAGCATCTCACACAGTCTCTCTAAAGACAGTTTCAAACCCAGACGCTGCCTTTGCTGCCATCTTCTGCTCAGACAACTCATTACTCGATCACACCTATAAAGCGGATGAGTCCAGATTTTGTTGGCTTTCAGACTCGTGGATGAAATGTGCTGCCTGTGCCTTTCTTTGTAGGCACAATATGGTTAAATCGCAGCTGGTGGTGGTTACGGTGGTGCCAGATGTGATCGGCTGCACACACGTAAGAGAATTATACATGAAGTTTTCCAGATGCCTTTAGTCACTTGCACTGTAAATGACCATGTACTAGTAAAACATTCAGATCTCTTCATTTAAATATGGCTGATCTACCGTGTTTGCACTCGTTTGTCTTTTTCTAGCAATGTAACAATCTATTTACTACTCAATCACAGGAAACCAGGCCCTTGGCTACTTTTTTTACGTCTCACTTTGCACAGACTGCCCATTTCCTTTTGTCTGACTTGTCTATGTGCAGCCTCCTCCTCTTGGTTCTAATTATCTGGATGTTCGTGCAGCACCCACAGGCCTGTTGTAACTCCCGCACCTCGTGTAACTGAACAAAACATGAAATTACATTTAACAGTTTATCAAAACACAACTTTCTCAAAATAATATGAATGTACAGTGAACAGCCCGCTTCCGCTTTCATATCGATTTCACATCCAATAGTAAAACTAATGTAACAAAGGAAGTTATTATATTTGCCGAATAGGATCATGGTAACAAACAGGCTTTAATTATAAGACCTGTTCCATTTCACCAATTTAACATTTAATTTCCTGAACCATGTTCCTTATTCAGGCTTGAAAAAACATTTTCATCGTTTGACTGAGCAGGAGAAAACAGCAGGTTTCTAAAGGCAGTCGTTTCTAAACTAGGAGGTTTTACACTGTCGTTAAGTGTTAAGACCCTAGATGCTGAGGTCTGGAACTAACTGAGGCCTTTTTGACTTTATCGAACTGAAGACAAGAGAAATAAAAAGACATCAGACCCTTATTATCTGGACCAAGGCTGATGGGGCACAAGCCCCTTAACACAAATTATCAAATGGGCCCCTCTCATCATTAAACCATGTTTCGATATTAATTATGGGTTTATGTATTTGGTAAATAACATTTACTGTATTTACTACACTAACATGCAAACAAGAGCTGCAAGAGTTATTTTTTCTGTCACGTGTTTTGTGATATTTGAACTTAATTAGGATCAACAATCAAAATGAAACCTAAATGTTTTGTCAATTTTTGAACAGCATCAACCAGACAACCCGAAAAATAATGGAGAATGTTTAGATCCTTAATGTCCAACCACGTCTTCTTTAGCGCGGCGGGTACATACAGTACATGTTGATGCATTACATCACAGCAGGGTTTACATGCCAGCACAGAGACAGGCGGCTGAATTTAGCTGCTGACGCAGTCCTGTCATTTAATGTCAGTAGTAAAATATGAGCCAGACAGACAGAGACAGAGGGAGAAATTGTAGTTTAACTTAGAAGTAAAGTGGGAAAAGAAGAGGCTGCAAAAGAAAATAAGAGGACAGCTGGAAAAAGGGAAAGTTGGGAAGATATAAAGAACAAGGCAGATGTTATTCGACACCACAGCAGCCATTGGTCAGACCAGCTGACCGCTATTTCCAGCATGAGACGACCCACCAGCTGTAGTGTGGGGGTGAGGAGATGGGAGCGAGTCAGAGACAGGGAATAGAGGTTTTATTTATTCATAGATGCTTTATTTAAGCAAGAGGTCAAGTAAAAAAAGGTTTTACACAGACAGACAGGTGGTGGTGGTGGGTCCCGTCTCAGTCCCGGTCTGTACAAAACAAGCATCTGTGCGTTTTACGCTGTTTGATTCGAGACGTGTGCGTCAGCCACTCAGTGAGGGGTTGTGGGTCATTCAGTATTAACTATTGCTATAACAGGAGTCGAAGCCGCAGAGGCCAACCGCTCTTCCAGAGCTCTGGTGTCATGGAGACACGTCACACAAACAACCCTTTCGCCCTGGGTGGTGTTTGGTGGCGAGTTAGATATGAAGATATTCATTCCTGATTCTGATCCACGGCTGATGAGTGTTGATTCTAACGGCACTGGGCTAAACTGATCAGGACTGGAGCGTTCAGGGTCAAATACACATCGGGGGGGAGATTCTGAATTAAATGCGCTCTGTGTGGCATTTCACACGATAAAAATAACCTAAATGCATCTCGGGGAGTGGCAGCCTCAGTGGACCACAACAAAAAGGAGCAGGAGTTCACTCAAACAACTTTATACGATGGTCAACAGATACAAGCGTCATGCAAATTGCACCAAAACTAGAATCACAGTCTGTTAAAGCCCTGTTGACGCTTCATTTCTGATGTGTAAGTGTTCCCAAACACTATGAAAAGCATTTACCCCCACCCAGTTTACATGTGCAGATTGTTTCTGTGGATTTATTTCTCATTCTACTGTTATTCTGCTTTTGTTCCACTGTCTGATGTGCAAAAGTTTGCTTTTAAGATGAACACCACCACAGAAAATAACACAAACACGTGAATTCATATTGTAATATTCACAAATTGAGATTAACTTGTTTATGAAACAAAACATGCTCAAAGCTACAGATACTGATCAACACAATAATAGAAAATAAATCCTAGTGAAATCAGTGTGAGCGTATAAACAAACCTGATCAGAAATGAAGTGGCATCTACAACAAAAAATGTCAGCAGGAACACAACAAAAAGCATCAGACTGTACTGTAGATCCCATGTTCTCAGACACAAACACTGACAACATCAACACCTTGACACAGAAGCTGCTGAGTGTCTGAGCTAAGTCCTATTCAAGCCTCCGGAGTAACAACACGGTTTAACAACAAGGTGATGGGAATCAAACACACACAGCGGAGGACTCACTTTATTGTTGCCACAGGAAAGAATGGCACCATCTCATCTCCATGCAGTCACTAAGGTGAGCAATCCTCTGCAGGTATCTGTCAGGTACTAATCTAAATATCTAATCTAAAATAAACCACACACACACCCACACACACACACACACACACACACACACACACACACACACACACACACACACACACACACACACACACACACACCCCACACACACACACACACAGGTGAAGCTATCATGTCCTACCAGATCGACACTTGATGATCTCTCCGAACTCGTCCTCCACCGGCTCGTCACAGTAGTCCTCGGGGCGCACACCCTCCGCCATCGGTCACAGAGCAGGATTAAAAAGTGACTTTTTTTAAGGCGAGCGACCAAACCACGAGGTTAAATCCAACAGGAAGGGTTAAAAGGGACCCTGAGTCCAAATCCAGAACCCGAAGCAGAAGCCGCAGTCAGGGCGCGCGGTGGTGACCCAGCTCCAGTGCAGTCAGGGAGGCACCGGCCAACACGGGGACAGACGGCGAGAGACAGGTGTGACAGGGCTGGGCGTCGGAGCATTCTCTCCCCGAAATAGCGCGCGTGGAGCCTGCTCTCCTCCGGGGCCCCGTCCCGTTAGGCGGACGCCGTGCGTAAAACCCGACACCGGCCGGGCGCATCAGTGGACGCTCATTTCTCACCCCCCGACGACGTATCGGAGGAAAAAGGTAGAGGTGGGACTACATTGACCTCCACGTGGGTGGTGGCCTGGTCACGTGACGGCGACGGCCACGAGCGATGTAAACGAAACACTGTTTATAGCTACGTAGCCGTAACCTCGGAGTTAACAGGTTAGTGCGCAGGTTCTGGTTCGGTGATGTGGGTTGCGCTGAAAGACGCACAAACTCTGTTTAGTTCGTGAGCAAATGGGGAAAAAATGATCTGTAATCTGATAAAAGTGAAAGCCAGTTCAATTCTCTGAGGGATAACATAAAAAATCAATGCAAAGAGCTGACTTGAGCTGATCCTCCACTGACGGCGCCTCTGCTCTGGCTGGATGACTGCGCTGTTACACACTTCCTATTATTAGATTTGTTGATAGACTGATACACCGGCTCTGAGTTTCCTGGCTCTTCAGAAATGGATCTTGGTTTACTGTAATGGCGCTGTTACGCACGGCGCAGCTTGCATTCGGAGCCATATTATTAGATGCGATGATGTGATGGATCAGCTCTCCCTGCGGGTGAATGAGCTACTTCAAAACCCCGGCACCGGCTCTCGGGTCTGGTGCTTGCGGGTTGGCAGGTGGGGGGGGGGGGGGGGGGGGGGGGGGGGGTTGTTCAGCTGTTCCGCTTGGCATTAAAATCAAGTGCAGCTGAACTTTCTGTTTTGTTGCCACCTGTGTACACACCCAGTAGCAGCGGTTCCCTGAGCACCTGTAACTGGACCCAACATATTATATATACAATTATTAAACTTGCAGTGATGATGCAAATTCAGTGACGGTAACAGGAAATAAACATTTTTCTCACGTCTAAAAAAGATGCATTGTTTTTTTTTTTACTCTATTCACAACATTCTTGTTTTCCTTCTGTTCATTTTCTGCTCTTCGTCGCTGCCTGTGTGGCTCCTGAGCATTCCTAGGTCACATGGGATGGAGCAGCAGGTTCCTGGCCTGCCACGGGGTCTAGTCCCAGTCAAACATGCTCATAAAACCCCAGCCGGCTCCTCCGCGCTTCCTCTGACTGTCCGTGTCTCCACCGTGGGCAGAGCTCGTTTCAGCATCGCCTCCGCGCGACCGGTCCATTAGGAGATCGTCTTCCAGGTCGGCTGCAGCCGTCCTACCTTCAGCCGCAAATGAGTGAAACGCCTTCGCCTCACATTGCGCATTCCGGACCCGAGGGATCGCTCAGGTGGTCCAGCGGAGGAGAGCCGGCTCTCATCTCAGGAGCATCCCGCTCACAGCTGGACCGTAAACAGCCCCACTCCGGGCTGAGGGCCACGCTCTAACGGAGCCAACAGCAACATGTCATCTGCAAAAGATTAAAGTCGGTGACTCCAGGTCCCCAAACGCGACACGCTCGCACGGCTCCAGCTGTGAGATCCCCACAGTGCTTATATATTATCGTCTAAGCAGGAAACCACGTAGTGATGTCTGAATCATTCTGATTCTAGCTCCTGGCAAATTGTTGTTTGTTTCGAAAAAGAAAAAGCTCAATCTGAGTCTCTGTTTAACCGCTGGACACAAACAAGGCACACGTTGGAGCTGAGGAGGCTGCGGTTTTATTATTACCAGCCTGAAAACACCATGCTGTTTGTTGATGGCAGTAATAGTGGTGTGTGTATTATGGATCAGTGGCTACAGCAGGGGGCAGCACAAGCCCAGCATAGTGAGTGGGATCTCTTCATCAAACTAGGCCAGAGAGTCTTGGAAAGATATTTGAAGTCCCCTTCTTCTCTCCTCCTCCTCCTCCTCCTCCTCAGGGCTGAGTCAGCAAACGAGGTGGAGTTGATTCAAAAGCTCCTGAAGTGTAGATTAGCGTTAGAAAGGACCCAGTGCAGTGTTTGTTTGCAGCATGTGTTGCAGATCGGCCTGGTTGTGTGCGTGTGTTAGCATCAGCTGGGCTATAAATACAGCTCTTACACCAGTGATGGGTTTTCTGCCACTTACTCTATGATAGAAATGCATCCGCTCTGGTTTCACTTGACGAGGCCGAAGCACAAGGGTGAAAAGCGGGACCTCACGTCCAGGTACAGTAGACGCCCGCAGTGGAGACGTGCTACGAGGAGCTGCAGCGTTGTGTAACGCTATGAGGCCTTGAGTCTCGCAGGGGCCGCGGTGTTCGATGTTCCCGGCAGCGGAGCCGTCCCGTCACGGCGGCGGTTTCAAACCGACGCCTCGGCCTCTTTCTGGCGCCGACAGGCTGTTTACGGACAGAAATTAAACACCACAGGCCTCGGTGGAGCTAATTGTAGAAACGCTCGCACGGTCTGTGTTTTTGCCTGGGACCGAAACTGTTGGTTTGGTCAAGTGTCTGCTGCGTCTGTGCAGATCTGGGCCTTATGTTGGTAATTGGCTCAGAGAGTTTTTTCCCCGAGAGGAAGCCCTCGGAAAAGGCAATAAACATAATGATAACGAGGGAACAGCAGACGTCGTTCTGCTGGGGTTAATTCATTATTCATTAATTCCTTTTACAGGGGTTTATGTGACTGTACATTATTGTATGGACGTAAATGGTGCCACTGAGACACTCTGCAGTTAGTTCATCATTGTTTATTAAAGGAGTCTCAGTCAGTTTCAAGTCTCTCTTCCAAACAACCAAGAGTGCAACCCCTTTTCTACTGGTGGAACATCACACTACTAATTGGGTTCAATGGCGTCAGGTCAGTAACTTGATTGGGTAGAAAAAGAGCGTTGGGTCTGAGACCTTTTCTCTGAGCGATTTAAAATTTGGGGATTTCATCATCCAGTTCACGTCAGTAAAAAGAGTCAGACACTGGAAAAATCTTTGAACACAGGGGACATGGCAGAAATCAATACTGGCCTTTGGGCCCTCTGGCAGTGCTGCAATAAAGACCAGACGCAGTTTTGCTGTTGGGAAACATGGGCTCAGCAACGCCACAACAATCACAGTGAGAGAAGACGCGCGGCGAAGAAAATGAAAACATGAGACAGAACCAGTGATGGAGGTTTAAAACAGTGTGTGGAAATCACACAGCCGTAGTTCACACAACGGGTTAAGCTGCAACATTCATTCTGATAAACTTATTAGACGTGTCCACTATATTAGGTACACCTGGACATTCTAATTCAATCCAATAAAGCAAATCTCAAAGTTTCTTAATTTTGAATTTGAAGCAGAAAGGTGAGAGGTGGTTCTGCTTTATGTTCACTACATCCCTGAATCTGACTGTTCACGTGCACCTAATAAAGGGGCTAATGGATCCGTCCAGAACCGCCACCAGCTGGAAACATTTGATGCTTTTTGCAGGTTAAGTGACAAATCAAACATTACTACACTGACAGAAACGACACTTTGACAAAACAGGGGATGGAACCAGCGGTTAATAGTCTCAACTTGGAAAAACACGTCTGTTGCTATTTTCAAACTCAAAGAGAATTAAAAAAAAATCAAAATCAAATGTCACACACCTGATGTGTCGTGTTTGTATCTTGCTTCAAATAAATGATTTGCATACTGTATAGTTACATTTGTTTTATGTACATTTCAGGCTGTTTCACTTTTTTTTTTATGTGTTGAAGGCTGTACCATCTGCATTAAAAATAAAAACATTTGCACTTCAGAATGCAGCCCTAAATATGTTTAATGCCCGAATTCGAGAGAGAGAATAAATTAACAGCAAGACCTCAAACAACAATATATGTGTGTGACAGCTGCAACCTCTGGGTTCTCAGTTAGATTCGCTAGAGAGACCGCTTCCTCTTCTCCTGCAACACTAGCAGATGAGACTGGAAGCGTGGCAGCAACTCCCGACTGGACACACACTCGCCACAATAACACACCAGTCGGCCGAATAAAGACAACAAAGGAAGGACGACGTGACAACAAAATGAGAGGGAGTGAGACGTTCTGTTAAGTGCTTTAATGTGTCAACGTACAAAGAGATAAATGCTGATTACCGACATCTCTACGACGGCATCTAAAACATGCCAACACACACACTTTCACTGCCATTCTCTTTCACACGCACGCGCACACACACACACACACACACACACACACACACACACACACACACACACACACACACACACACACACACACACTTTCTAAGTCCCTAGTCACATCATTAGACAGCGTTTCTCTCCAGTCTACTGGGAGGTGATGCATAAAACAGAGCTGTCTCTGTCTGCACGTCTCTACTTGTCATCAGTAAAGTTACAACCAAACAAATGCTACTAACTAAAAATCAGACCTGGGCTAAAACATACTGACGATCAGCGGCACAAAGAACGGCGGGTGGTCACGTCTTTGCAGCACGTGGAGTCCAACATTAACGATCCCATTCACTGAGCATCACACTCATTAGAAATCAAAGCATGTGGGTCATTTTTCCAAACTGGTGCAAACACATTTGCATTGTGATTCAAAACCGCACGCTCATAATTACAAAATCTGCTCCGAGTGGATTCTGGAATAAAGGCTGTATAATGTTTTGGCCTCTTTTCCTGTATATTTCAACCCAGGTCTGCTACAGTGTTATTGCCTAAGGCTCCTCTACTTTACCGAAGCACAGAATACATTTCTAGGTAGCAAAAACAACCCACTAGGCTGTGATCACACAGTATTAATACAGTAGCGGTCACATTCAACACACCAGTGGCCATGATCTTCTCTGTTACAGCGCCTTATCCGTCACCTCACAGGAAATCTGATGAGCCAACACAGCCGAGCGCCGATGAGCCGGAGCCCCACCGCTGAACGCGGGGGAGCGGTGACATCGCTCACGCCGGGACCGAGAAGGACGCTCACGCGCTGACCCATTTAGCTGGATGAAGAATGGAGCAATGGCTGTGACAGCAACGCCGTTCGCACTCAGCGCTGGATAAAAACATGGGTAAACACAACACCAAAGCGCTGACGGAGTCTGTAGTAGAATATACAGCGTGGATTTACACCATGAGCGGACGATAAGCCTGAAAAGGCCTGTGAGGCGAGACTGAGTGGCTTTAACTGCCCGCAGGCCGCTCACAGGAGACGTACAGCAGGACGTTAAAGCAGGCTGCTAATCTGCAACGGACCCAGCATCACCTGCTGAATGAGACTTGCACTGGTATTTGCTTAGTTTGGGCCTCAAACAACTCAAAAATAAATGTTTCTTCATCAAATAATAGAATAAGTTATTTTATTTTGAAATTACAGCAAAATATATAAATGTACTATTTTAAATACCTGTAATTCCTCTTCTTTGTTTCATTGCACCGTGAAATTAGTAAACATGAACTTAAGTGAGAAGGTTTTCCTTTCATTTCCTCAGCCTGTCTCTCACACTGATGTGTTTATCTGTGCACCCAGCAAACCTTCTGCTGACACCGTACAGGAACTAATTAATAGGCCTGTAATTTGTGAGCTGGAACGTCCCATCAGATCCCAGGGATGAAACTTCACTGACAGGCAGCACAAATAGGACCTCTGCTCATCAACAGCAACAGGAAATGATTTTGTGTGCGGTAAACATCCTGGTGTCAGTTTGTACAGGAGGAGCAGATGTCTGTCAGCTGCTCTGGAGGTGCGGCGGCTGCACGGCGGCTGCTCGCTGGGGCGGGCGGAGGCGGCGCGGCCGGGTGACGACGGGCGGTTCACACAGAATGCATCTTAAAAATGTCATCTGGGGATTTCTTCCATCACTTTGGTCTCTGTGCACTTTACAAATTACAGCACGTGTTCGAATGGAGGATGGAGGTCACGGGGTTCTCGGAGTAATTCAGCACAGAGGGAAGAGGGGACGGCGGGAATAGGTTTTTTTGCACAAAGACAGCAGAAAAGCACTTTATCACATTTTTATCATCCAGCCCCGGTTTTGTTGAACATTTTCTTTTCCATCCATCTTTAAACCCAGAACCTGATTAGAGCCAAACCCTGACAACAGACAAAATCCGACTATTGTGTCCATTTATTAGTCACGTCTGACACTGGCTGATATTCACATCTGCTGATGATGCACACAGCTGTTTCTCACCCGAACCTCCAGAGACTGGCTGCGGGCTATAAACACGGAGACGGCAGCTCACCGTTAATGAAAAGTGCCTTGGACTTGTCAGGAGATCTGTGTCTGTGTTTACATGCTGACAGCGGAGCAGCGGAGCGCTGGTTTCATTGTGTCCTTGTCAGTAAAGACATTAACCCATAAATTAACTTTACAATTAAGTCCTTTTATACATTTTAAAGATATGTTGCAAAGATTGAAGCCGGATGACAGCAGGTCCTTCTCAGTCCTCCACAACACCCCTTGTTACAGCCCACCCCCATGCGTCAGGCTGAGCATTAACACAGGAGGATTAAAAGAAAGCGCCGCGACTGTGAGTTGGTGAATCTCCCCAGTGGCATTTACACAGGGCCGCTGAGAGGCTCCGTTGGTCTGCGAGGTGCACAGCTGACAGTCAGCGCCAGAAGCTGAATACAGAGGAGCCCGACCCAGAGAGGGCGGATGCTCCGTACGTCACGGTGCAGAGAAACTCTGCTCGATGGGGAATTGGAATTTAGACCTGCCGAGCGCGGCCCCGTCTCACACCTCCAGCCATGGCTAATCAATCATGACAGCTGCATGTGCACACCCTGTGGGTTGCCACAGTAACAGACAAGTGGGTCGATAGCAGAATATTGATTGGGTGTTTTTATTTCACTCTGCTCTTTACTCTCCCCTCAAAAGGAATCTGTCAGTCCTGTGAAAAATTACAACGCGTCTGATCTTCTTCACCCGTCCTTGTGGAAGTTTAGAAAACTTAATGCCTCAAGTTCTCACCCAGCAGTGATGATGATGATGATGATGATGATGATGATGTTGATGATGATGATGATGGCGATGATGACGTACAGCTTGTGAGTTTTACTCTCACAGCCAAAAATGCACGTTAGTACTGTAGTTGCACGTACATGCATTCGTAAACGTGCAGTCTGGCTCAGACTTCCTGTTTCCTGCCACGCAGTCGAGTTGGGCTCAACAGGTCTGGAAGGAAGGTGGATGCCAGTTTCTTGCAGGTGGGTCCTGGAAGGAAAGCAATAAGACCCCAGCTCCTCCCCAGGACAGACCTGCAGGCTTCATCCTCCGGCTGGAAGCCTGCTGTGACACAGTTACTGGCTCAGACCCCGTCTCCAGTCTTTCCTTACAGTGCATGGGAACTGAGCCCTCAAAAGGTGAACCCCCACCCACCCCCACCCCTCTCAACAACCCCATCCTCTCTGCCCTGAATACCTCTCTGAGCATGTGACTGGGCCTCAGGCTCCAGCTGGAGCTAGTAGTAGTCCTCGTAACTCTTGGGGTTGAGGCAGTAGAGGATTCCTCCTCCGAAGGAGAAGATGGTTCCACCCCAGGCCAGGCCGTAGCCCCAGTTGAACTCGTGGTAGATCCTTAAGTTGATGCTCTCAATGAACTTGATAGGGTAGAGGACCAAGCTGCAGGCCTGGAGGACAACTGAAGGGAACAAGCACATGGTAACCACAAGATGCACAGAATACATGAGAATGAAGGGGACAAACTGCGGCAATTACTAAAGTAGCAGTTGGGAACAAATGCACATTTTTTTTTGCACCACATCTATAATTAGCTGCTCGCTTCAAGCTACCTGCTCAGAGGTCCTGATGTTAATAAGGTGGCGAGGAAGGTAGGAAATGTCAAACCGTTACTGCAGCTGAATGGATAACGCGGAGGCTTTTTAGGCTCTGCATCCATCGCTGTGGTTTTAGTGTTGGCACTCATCACTAAATGTTAATATGTCGGCATGCTAAACCGAGATAGTGAACATGAGGAGCGTTTCACCTGCTGAAGCTTGTCAGCGCTGCCAGACTGAGCACGCTGCACGCTGAGTCTAAGCGCAGCCTCCCTCAGCCTCCAGCATCGCTGCAGGCTCCCAATCCCGTTTTTAAATAGTCAAAATGTCACTACAGCGGTGACACTATGGCGACAAACACCCTCTGCCCTGACGTGTATACGCCTCAGATGTGATGTGTAACCATAGAAACTAGGAGGTAGCATATTTATGAAATCACCTTGTTGCTCTGGATGTAATATTTTTCATTATAGTCAGTGAAATTTAGATGTTTAAAAAGTTCTTATTTTCAGAATTAAAACACATTCTTATTACACTCAGATGCTATATGACACTGAAACATGATGCAATTTCATGTTTCTAAATGGCAACATCCAGTGTGAGCACACAGTGGTGCGTATGTAGAGAGAAGCCTCTGTGAGACCAAGCACAGGCCACAGCATCATGTGACCCAGTCTGATGTGCTCATGAAGCTGAGGAGAAGCCAGATCACACACACTGTCACATTGATTCAGCACTGAGATCCTCTTGATGCTGCTGCTAATCATACGGTGCCAGGTCTTTGGTCTGCAGTCGTTCAGGTGTAAGGAGACAAACTCTGAATTGCCTATCTCTGAATTGGGTGGAGATGGGATTCACACGGAAACAGGTTCAGATGATTATACCTCTTTAAAAAGACACATTCATGTAAATTGTTTTCAAAAGAAATATTTTTTAAAGCAGTGACCTGGACTCACTGAACCATTGAGGCCATGGTTTTTGAGTAAAACTCGTTTTTGCAGTCAGTCAGAGAATTTTAATCATTTCGCTTGATTGCTGTTTGGTGGTTTTCATCTTTTTATCTTTGTTCCCCTGTGCTCCACTTCTTCTACTGCCTGCTCCCCACAGCCCTTCAGGTGTGACACAATACACACAATTATAAAAGTACAAAACGTGACCACCGAGCAGCCTTCACTGAAGGTCTGAGCTGACTGGCTGGTGCTGAGAGGTGTTGTCTGGAGATAAGTTTGGGAACATTGCCTTTGCCTTTGTGTCGCTGTGGCCTGCAGCTCTGCCTGCAGTGCCGTGTGACTGAAACTTGCCATAAAATAGAGCAGATAAAGTAGTTTATGTGTCTCCTGTAATATATTTCCTGGGAGAGGCTCAGCAGATCCCCTTCTTCCAACTTGAATTCTGGAAAAAGAATTTCTAAAACTGAAATTTATTGTTGGGGAAATGAAGTGTTGAAGCTCTTTCATTTACCACTTTTTTGTTAGACCAGATAAAACCTAAACTTCATCAGCCAACAGGGACAGACGGAGGAGAGAGGACTGTGGAATCAGAGTTAGTCTACGAGGGACGAGGAGGGGTGAAAAGAGGTCATGGAAGGAGAAGGAGGAGGGAGATGGTGGACGTTTATAAGGAGAGGGGAGATAGACGGATGGCAGCGAAACAAAAGAGGACACATCCGTGCTTGTTTCTTCAAAGGGATCTCATCTGAGGCATGAACATGCTCTGGCGCACACGTGCATGAAAAATATTTACAGAACACATAAAAACCAAAAACACATAAATATTAGTAACACGGACTGCGTGAAAAACAAGCCTTAAAGAGGTAGCTGCTTGTAGAAGATGTATGTGATCTATCATTCAGAGCTTCCTTTATAGTCGTCTCTGACCTGACACCAGCTCATTATAGGAAGAGAAGACGATTTTGGCAGCTAATGTTCAGTTTGTTTATTTGTTTGTTTGTGTGTTAAGTATTCATCAATGACTCATTTCTGTTTTTCTAGTTCTAAAATGAAAGATTATATAATTACTTCTTGCTTGAAGTATTGATTATTATTGAATCAAAGTGGAACAACTGGAGTTAAGCTCCAAGTTTATTGAGCGTAACAAACACTGCTTTAACATGTTCCACTTTACAACTGGAACAGACAAAATATGAGTATATGTGTTTATATGAGCCAAGAACTTATTATAACTGCAATATTATTATGATAACACACTGTAAGTTTCAGGCCCAGAACACAATTTCAGACTGACAAAAAGCGTTTGACAGAAAGCCTTTACTAGACACAGAGGTAGATGACGACAATACTTTTACTTGTCTAACTGGAAGCCTGGAGACTACTTTGGGTATTTGTGTGACAATCCATAACTGGGTCATGGTTCTGTGGAAATCCATACCTGGTTGTCTGTCTCCCACACTCACTAAGTACATCATCCCAAAGTTTTTCCAAACACACAGGAGCTCAGTGACTTTTCTTAAGCCCAAAGGAGCTGTTGCAATAAGAGGCATTTGCACTTTTTAAACTAGGAAATCAAATAATCTCACATCAATGGAGCCGCAGCATAAAATAAAAACCCAACTTAAAACAGAATATGGCCACTTTAAGCACAGTTGCTTCTCAGCACTTTACTTTCTCATACGCACTTGAAGATTTTTTGTGGTATTAGTAGATTTCCGGTTAAGGAGAATCACAGAGCTGCAGAAAATCTCTAAATATCCCTTTAACTTAAGACCATTTCTACTTTCGTGCAGTTTCTCGTGTCTGTAGTTTGCCCAGTATGACAGGCAACACATCCAGTTCTGAAAAATCAAACATTTCACGCTTGAAAACATGAAAATTTCCAATTATTCCAGGAGGGACAAATGAAAAAACTGTGAAAACTTGACAGTTGTCCAACTTGAGATTGGGGCTGACTGGGGAAATTGAATGGGCAGCCGTGACGCTCTGCTCCAACCCTGCTGGGCCCGAATCATAAAAATAGGATTTTCTCTAAATGAGTTTAGGGCGACAAGAAGTGTGTGTGTGTGTGTGTGTGTGTGTGTGTGTGTGTGTGTGTGTGTGTGTGTGTGTGTGTGTGTGTGTGTGTGTGTGTGTGTGTGTGTGTGTGTTTAATCAGTAAGTAGGGATTATCATTTAAATGCATGTCAGTTTTCAGTGTGATTACACTGCACCCTTCCTGTTACCTTGTCTGAATTGGCTAATTAAGTAATCTCACTGTGTATGTGTGTACTTTGGCGCATAATGACTGTGTAGCCTGCGACACGCGTCTGGTGTGATTGTGTTTGCAGTTCATGTGTGCACTGACCTGCAGCGAAGAGCATGAGGGCGACTGGCGCATAGAATCGTCGCCTTGTGCCGATGCACACGGCGACCAGAGCGACCAGGAATGACATCAGCACCAGGGCTCCGCCCCCTAGTAACAGGGCCAGCGTAGCAACCTGCCAGTCTAGGAAAGGGCAGAGGACAGAAAGAAATAGTAAAAAAGCGGTAATGAACAGCACAGTGAGCCCAACTCAACAGGGCCCCCTGCGACCTTCCATATCTAACGAGAGATCACAAATAAATTAGTTTAATCAAAATTTAATGCCAAGGACCCTGAGGGTGGCCTGGAGGGAGGGGGTGGGCTGCAAGAGACAGACTTTATTTGACATATTTTATTACTGCGTTTACCTCACTGAAGAATGTTGATAGAGGAGAAAGAAGGAGGAGGGAAGTCTTACGCAGAAGAATGGAGAGGGAGCTGGAATGATCAAAGAAGATTCTAAGGAGGTGAAGAATAGAAGGAAAAGGGGAAGGAAGTGAACGGTGGAGGGAATGGGATGAATCCAATGATGAAGAAGGAAAGACTGAAGAGAAAGTGTGCTGAAAAAACAGCAAAGACAGAGAATCTAGAATAAGAACAGCAGGAGCGAAAGGAAGAGTGGTGAATCAAGAGTTTCACTGTGAAAGGAAAGAAGAAAGAAAAATGACAGTGAGGAAGAGACAGAAGAGGGAGGAAAAGAAAGAAACGAATGACAATAAAAGGAGGAATTGGGAAGAAAGGAGCACAATAAGGAATCAGAACTGATAGGTAAGACTCACAGGTGGAAGGAAGGTGAGGGGAGAAAATGAAAAAGCAACAAATGAGAGTATAGAAGAGCGAAATAACAAAGGAACGCAGAACAAAGACAATCTGAGGGAAAAAGAGAGACAAGTTAAAGCGAGATGAAGAGAAGTAGGTGGTGACAACGCAGCGAGCGTCTCAGGGTGGAGGCTGATAAAAGTGGGGAAACGCTGATGACGGCACAAGGACAGAGAGGACGACATGAAAAGGAACGCCAAGACGAGGAGAAGAGGTGGAGAAGAAGGAATCTGACGAAGAGGAGGAGGAGGAGGAGGACGAGGGGGGGGGTGAAGGGGCCGAGCAGTGCTGAGTGAAAGTAATGAAGAGAGAGAGAGCACTTAGTTTACCTGAGCTGACAAAAAGCCACGGCTAAAAAGCTCTGCTGGCGAGTTACCAGAAGCCTGTCCACATTTACTGTATGAGCGCACCCACACGCACACACACACACACACACACACACACACACACACACACACACACACACACACACACACACACACACACACACACACAGTGTGTAAAACAGTTTTAAAATCGCCTTAATGAACACAGCAAATGTGCAGAGAAACTCGGGCTTTGCAAGAATTGCCCCCCACCACCACCACCACCACCGTCAGTCATTTGACCTGGAAGATTATGAAGTGCTGTCACTGACAACTTGTCAGCAAAGACAAAAGCCGTGGCACAGCCAGGACAACGGGAACGCAGAGGATCGTCAACAAGCTCCAATTTTAGACACAACATGGAGATTTAGAGCCACGGGAGGCAAGACAAAGCCTGACTGATCTCAGACCCTCAGAGACCTGAGCTGCAGAAGACGTCCCAGGAGCTGGGAGATTCTGTAGCTAATCACGTTTAAAACTGAGTGAAGTCATTCATAACAGACAGTAATGATGTCATGTCCCATCATCATAAACAGTAGCTCCTGACAGCAGCCTGATGTTCAGGATCATTTGGTTCATCACAGATGTGTTACTTTGTGCAGTTACGATACATGAATTATTTCTCAGATCACTGTTGCCCAGTGATGGGCTGGTTCGCACGCCCAGCACTGCACCGAAAGAAATAATAACGCAAATTAGTTATGGAACCAGAAACAGGCCTCGGATTCTCACTAAGCTCTTTGTGTTTGCTGGGAAGACTAATATTATCCCTCCCGCCAGGAAAAGAACGGCAGGATCCTCTAAAACCCACGGCGCGAGTCGAACGCAGGGGGAAATGGAGAAGCACCGTCAGGAGATAACAGAAAATACAGGAGCTCCTTTGTGAGACTTGAGACCAGACATATGAGGAAATGAACACACTGCACCGGCTGTCAAGGCTGCACGTCTGGTTAAATCTGGGCAAATAACAGGTGAAACTTCTCAACTTCTGTGTGAAGGTACGTTTAAGGCCCGGTGACAGCGAGAAAGGTCTGAGCTAAATTACTGGGCGCTTCGCTGCTAAATATGCGGTGTGTTTTTTGCATGCGGCGTCCACTTAAAGGAGGAGGCTGGTAAAATGACACAATGTTTGTCTAGAAGTCCAGTCAGTTCATCACTGAACCTAAACAGTACAAAAGCAAAGCGTCAGATACAAGGTCGCAGTGACCTTTAACCTTAATTAAAGGTTAATTGTAGAGTCTAACTCAATAGTTGAACTCGAGGTGCCAAAAAGTATTACATTTATTACTATATGGTTTTACATATAGTAACTGACCAGATTACATTAATGTAAAAGAAAGTTACAGTGCAATTAATACAGCACACCGCACCCGTTTGTATGAAAGGTCCCACTTAGTTGTGTTCCATACGCTACAGTGACCTTCAGGTGCAGGACTCACACATACTGTCATTTAATCCACCCGTGCAAAGGCAGAAGAAGCGCGACCACCCGGCTGGCGTCACGCTAGGATCGGATGTGCTGCCGTCGCCGGGCTCGTGTAACTGCCACTGGACCCTATTTCTGTCCGACCAGAGACAGCTGCGCCGCACGGAACACAAATAAAGTAACATACAGTGGCTGTTAAAAGACAAACTTCAAACTACGAGTTCTGGAGAAAACATCAGCGACGGAGAAATGTGGCTGTCAGTTCACATGCGAAGCCAGTCTGTGATAATCAACATCACACTGCAGAGCTATTTAGGTCCATTTATTTTTTTATTTTATAGCTATTTCAAGTTGTGTAAACTGGTGGTGTCTAAATTTACGGCTCCACCGTGGTATAAAAAAAAGCTTATGAAAGATGGATGGTGGTGGAGCGAGATAAGGAGAGATGAGAGATTTACAGTCAGAGGGAGGGAGAGATGGAGGCAGAGGTGAAAGATGAGATGCAGCGGTGGATAGTGGGAGGCAGAGGAGGAAATTAAAGACGAGCGAGAGCAGAGAGTGGGAAGAAAAGTGACAGAGAGCAGAACGGAGTGAGGAGAGATGAGAAAAGTGACGGATATATGGCGCAATCAAAAAACAGTTCAGCTTGAATGAGGCACCTGATCATACGGTCGACACGATCACCTGTTCAGCTTCAGCGAAAGGCTGAAGCTGAACGGGCGCCGAAAAATATTCCTGTGTCAAAACGCAGATGAGGTCAAGAAAGGATGAAAGCAGATGAAAGTGTCAATTAATAACAATATACATCAGTCATTTAATTTTCAACAAAGGGAAGATTAACTTTAATTAACGTGAAGAATCATCTGAAGAAGAAAAGGTTGAAATACTGTACTTTGATAGAATATCAATTAATTGAATCAAGATTTTCCAAAACTACAGTAGCTTTTCAATGAATCTCCTTTTCATTGCCTTTATTATTGTATCACAATATGTGCGGACATGGTGATTTGTTCCAACTCTATCGTACGTACTGTATAACATCACCAGGTTTGTGCCATACACAGCTGCCTCGTGCAGCACTTACTGTCTATGGGACAAATAATTAACGTTCACCATATTTCCTTTCTTTCTTTCCTTTCATATTTTCTAATCTGACTTAACATTTAATTCCCTCCTGAGGGTTACACTCAGGACACGCCATTTCCCAGGTACTCTGAGCCAGTGAGGACCACCTGGGGTTTAATGTCCTGCCCAAGGACACTCCAAGGAAATGTGGCAAATTGAACCATTGACCCTGATAAAATAATGGATTCTCTTGCACTTTAACCTCAACAATCACAACTTAACGCTTGAGCCGTTGCCCTTAAACCTATTCTGAGCGTAGCCTGAAGCCTGCAGCCGCTCACACATACAACCTGCATTGTTGTTTGCTCTCCCTCTCCGCCGCGTCTCACGCGAACTCCTCTGGAGGTAATGTGACTGTTTGCCATGTGACAGGATTACTGCTCTGCCACATTTTTCCTTTACTCTAAAGCCACTCCAAGCTGTCACGCCGATTAGCTGCTGTACAACTCTGGGTTTCTGCATCCAAAAGCCAGCCGATCAGTCCCGCGGCTGCAGACGCAAAATGAAAGAGCACGCGGTGCATTCATCAGTCAGCTGTCGTTACAGCATTTCATTCATGCTGTGTACTGATTCTGTTCCCTGCGGGTTCTGGTGTGTGTTCTCTCAGCAGGGAACATCTTCACATACAGTATTACTGTTACTTATGGTGCATGTGATATAACATCGTACAAGCTGTTAACAGGTCAAGTTTGCCAGTTTCAGCTGGTATGTTAGCATTAAGCATTAGCATACTATACTGTCCTGTGTAGCTACATCTTAACAAAGCCATAGTGACCTTTGCCAAGCAACACAAAACCTTGCCTAGCCTTCATGATTATAAAGAAACATAGTAGGAAAGTGTTGAAAACACCAGGTTTGATTGAAGAAAAAATAAGTACAGACTAAATATGTAAATATTCTGTGCATGGCTATTTTTTTTGGAATTAGACTGTTTCTGTTTTCTTATGTGCTACTGCAGTGATACTGTAAATCCTCTGAAGAAAGCTCAATTTATTGAGTATTTGGGCACATGCAAATACTGTTTCCCAACATACCCCCAAGGTGTGTGTGTGTGTGTGTGTGTGTGTGTGTGTGTGTGTGTGTGTGTGTGTGTGTGTGTGTGTGTGTGTGTGTTGGTGTGTGTGTGTGTGTGTGTGTGTGTGTGTGTGTGTGTGTGTGTGTGTGTGTGTGTGTGTGTGTGTCTGGCAGACAGAGGGACACTGCAGGTTTCTCACTATTCCCCTGTCTGTCTGCTACAGGACTGAATGCCACATCATTTCCCATTTCTCGTTCAGCCGCTACAAATAGAACGGGCATCTCTGGGGGCTCGCTGAGAGGAGAGATGGAGTCAGAGGAGAGGGGAGGGGAGGGAGGAGAGGTTGAGAAGGAATAGGAGGGGGGGGTGATGGTGAAATAACAAAAGAAAATCATTAACATTAGAGATGTAACAATGAAGGCCCCAGGGAGGAGAGAGAGGGGAAGCAGGGTAGAGTGGATGAAAGATGACAAAATGAGGTGAGGAACAATCAGAAGGGGGAAAAAGGCAATTCATGGGAATGAAAAAGGGAGTAAAAGCAACAGATGGATCGATAGACTGCTCCTTACTGGTGAACGATCTCAAACCTGTGGCAACACAGGCTGGATGTAGGACTAGCACACCTCCACGTGCCAGAAAAGTTGTCCACACATCTGTACTATGGCCATAATAAAAAAACTGGCCGCCTTGTAGTGTGTGGCTTTGGCTGAAGGGCTGAAATCCCCAGGCAGCAGCCGCATGCAGCCAGGAGCCGGCACAAAGCCTCTGTCAAGGTCACATGAATGACAAACGTGTCAGCAGCCAGAGAACGGGCCGAAGCTGTTAATGGTGTTTGCTGTGACTAGAAAGGCTTCAACGAGAGATGAAAGCGTATCACGCTTTTAAAGCTCAGCGAATAACTAACGAACAGAACAAAGGAGAAAACCCCGACGACAGGAGGGGTGGAAGGAGAAGAGGACGAGAGGCTGGAGTGATTGGACAAAAGCACAGGTCGCCCGTCGGTGGAAGGATGAGGGTGAAGCGTTTCGTGTCATGGCAGTGGTTCCACTTCAGGACATCATGAACGCTTTGTTTCACGGTAATGCGTTCTCTACATGTCGTCGTGAGCAGCACTGTAACATCTCAGTGCTGTGTCTGAACCCGCTCCCCCGACACTGTCTGCTGCTGTCACGGGCCCAGTTCTGTTGATGTGGCCCGCTCTGCACCTCTGTCGGCATCAGTCTCACTCCCTCAGGCCTCTGCTTACATTTGCATTTATATTCTAAGCTGTCAGTCCTGACGCCCCAGACTTTCCCCCCTCCTGCAGTCGCTGTTCTGGCCGTTCTGGGTTATTCAGTCAGTGTTTGTCGGGCTCCCTGTCGGCTTCGCTGCGTTTCCTTCATGCTTTCCTTCTGCCCAGGACTCGTGTTCTGGTTCCTGTACATTCAACGTGGTTTGTAAGAAACACAAACCACGTTTGGCCGACAGCGCTGCTTTAGCTTGGCGGCTAACCTAACAAGCTACAAGTTTATGTACATGTCATAATTTACAGCATATATTAGAAATATTCAACAGGTTCAATTCAAGGCAATGAAGCACATAGAAGTCAACTCCTCCTCCTCATCATCATCATCATCACAATGGCTGAAAACGATGAAGTCACCTAATAGAAACGGCTGCTTCATTCTGTTCCTGGTGCTGGAACCAGACAGAGAGATCTGGCACAAGCAGGGAGCGATTTACTTCTTAAGATGCACGCGTGTGCAGTGCTGACACGCACCCACCACTCAAGCCGCCCAAGACATCTCATTAGGAAGCTCTGGGCCGGAGGCGTGCATTTGGGAAGGACCGGGACCAAACTGAAGCGGCTGGAAGTTGCGCGGACATTGTGTGTGTGTGTGTGTGTGTGTGTGTGTGTGTGTGTGTGTGTGTGTGTGTGTGTGTGTGTGTGTGTGTGTGTGTGTGTGTGTGTGTGTGTGTGTGAGCACGAGCGCGAGCGTGTGTCCAGGTCCTCGGAGAGGAGGTGTGGAGATGCAGCGACAGAGAAATCTGAGTGTTACATGAAATATTCAGCCGCGCTTCAGAGGAGTCTGACCAGAAGCAGGTCAGCTCAGTGTGGGAGCCTCTCAGACACAGTCGCACGCGCTCACCGACACACTGTGAGCCTGAAACGCGGGCGCACACACACCGGCGATCCCGTTTCGTGTCTGTGAACAGGTCACGCGCCGGCTCTGCAGACACGCACACAGTGAAGACGCGGCCCGATGGACGGACGTCCATGTTGGTGTCTGACGGTTTAAAGACCTTTTACTGACGCCTTCCTCACACCCAGTGTGTGACCAGCGCCAGGCGGCTCCCAGTGTCACACAGCCAGTGAATAAAGACACTTTCGCTTCAGTTACAGTGTCGCCCGTGACCTCCTTTTTCCCTGGAAACTAATCTAACATCTGAGATGAACCCCTCCTCCACTGCCCTAAAACTGCACCTGCAAACACATATCTACTGCTGCAAACACCTCCTGGGTGTGACGACACGGCCGCGTTCCTAGACAACAAAGGGAGGTGAGGATAAATAATGAAAAACAATGGAACGGATCGCAGGCTCACGTACTGTCCAGTAACGACAGTGGTCATTATGCAGCTGAGCGCTTGAAGACACACCTTAAAGCTACTGAAGGAGAATCTATTTCAATTAATTCTTACTTAGTTTATGTTTTGTGAAGTTCTTTTCATGTGCGACTGTTTTAGTTGCTGTTACATAAATATGAATTATCTGTACAGAATTATCAGTAAAATTGCACTTAGGCTTAGAGTTACATCCACTCATACATGAATGAATTAACATGACAACAATATTCTAAATGAATGTGTTTGTGTGATAAATTATAGACTTGTGTCCCAATAATCTAAAACCAAAGACTTTCAGTCAGAGCAGATGAAACCTCTGAGGGGCTGGAGCAGTTTTTACTGCTGAATAAACTACTTGGGAGTGTTAATAAATGAAAAGGTCCTCTGCCCATCAGACACCCCCATTAGCATCAGCTCCAGTGTTTGTCACACACTGTGTTTCTAAGATCTCACCATTTCAGTTCAGTTCTGAGCAGGCGAAGGGCGAGTGGACAAAATCATCACACAGGTCAACACAAGCCTTGTCAGTGGGATGTTTACTTTATGACCCCGTTTCACTTTCAAATCAAAAAGCTGAGCTCAGCATCTCCTAAAGTGAAATCCTACAGCCTGCCTGTAGAACAGCATCCACTTAAATGCACGCGGAGGTCCCAGTGATCCCAGTGCCAGCATTGTTTCTCTGTTAGAGACTTGTTTGCCTATAGGAGTGCCCTTCCCCAGGTTTGGCATCTTGTTTGCGCAGTAAATAGGAAGCTGTGGTGAGGTCCACCGTGACAGCGCTGATGGACGCGCTGCCCGTGCGGAGCGCGCGGGACGGACGGGACGGAGCCGCGGTGATTCCTCTCTTACCTGAGCCCAGCGTGCTGCTGCACTGCCAGTTCTCCGTGCTCGCCGGCTTCCAGCAGGACTCCCACAGGGACAGGTAGTACTGGTCGTCGGCGGTCACCCACGCCGGGCTCATCACGGCTCCCACGTCCAGGCAGAGCGCGAGGAAGACGCACACCAGCCCGACCAGCTTCAGCGGCGTCAGCGGCGAGCCGCGCGCCGACTCCTCCGTCTCGGTGACGGCGGAGGACATGGCGAGGACGGCGGAGGCGACGGGGGATGCGAACTCGCGGGGGCCGCGGCTGCTGGCGTCGCCGTGTCGCTCTTCGCGACGTGAATAGGTGGTTTGCGGTGGTGCCGCTGTGCCGCCGCAGCCGCCTGGTCGCGCGCTGCACGGACGCTCCGCCTGTGGGCACGGCTGCAGCCGCGCGCCGGAGGTCTCCCGCGCGCACGGCCCTGACGTCATAGCTCAGGGGGATCGGCAGGTGCTGCATGGTCCTAGAGAGAGCGACGAGAACGAGAAGGAAAAAATCCACACCTGAGTCCGGACGCGCTCAGTGATTCAGAGCTGCCTGTCCATGAAGTCAATCATAAGCAGTTTTACAAGCATAAATGTGTATTGATGTGATAGCTGCATAGACATACTGTAGCTAAACAGCAATTTAGGGAGCTGAAACATTTGGAAAGCAGTAGGAAAATGGCCATAAGAAATGACCAGGGGCATGTTTCATAAATAAACCAAATGAACAGTAAAAGGTCTTTAAATGCAAGTATTTATGCCAGAACTTTGCAACCCCCCTGAGAGATTATATTGTGTATCATTAGTAACTTATAGAAGCAGAATAGCCTCAATTTAAACTCCTTGTTTGAGATATTAAATATTAACATTAGCGACTTATTTGCAGTGATTGAAGAAGTGAAGAAGACAAGGGAAGAGCAGACACAGTGATGGAAAGTGAAAGGTGGGAGGCACTTGATGGACTATTATTGTTTCCTCTGCATACTAATCACGAGCCAGAGATGAGACAAACAGAGACAGGAGGGAGGAGTCCAAGAAAGCAGAGGTGAGCAAGTTTAGGGAGGCTGAGCCCTCCTCATGTTTATTCAACCGGAGAGAAACAAGGGCTGAAGAGGCTGATGGAAGGAGAAGATGGCCTTGTTTACTCTCCATCAGCGCAATAATGAGCGATGATGAGGGCGAGACAGGGGGAGGCAGGGGAACAAAGGAGGGAGAGGGGAAGGGCGATGTGCGGAGGTGAAGGAGATGCAGGGATGCAAAGCCCGGAGGAATGAAACGGCTGTTTTCTTCCAGTATTGATAGCAGGATTAATGAACAGACTGACTGTTGATCCACATCAGTTATTCAATAAATAAGGAAATAGCTGCCGGCACGTTTTATCTGACAGACGCAGCACCTCTCAGGCAGAAACAGCTTTACTCCCCACAGTTAAATGGTAAAAAGCCAAGGTGGATTCGTGGATAATAAATGAAAGCTGATAAAGTCAATAGAGACGTGTTGTGAGGACTGAGGTAATTCTGTAAATTAACTTGCATAACAACAAACATAATGCAACTTTATCAAGGACATTTTTATTTGGTTCTTGCCTCTGGTCCTGAATCGACGTCAACAAATCAGATTTGTGTTGTTTATGAGCTGACGCAGCTAGTTGTTACAGGCGGAGGAGGGGTGTACGAACAGTGTGGTTGGTCTCCTGCTGTGGCCGAATAAAACACTCCAGGATCTGCAGCACAGGTGTCTATGTGTCACAGCCCTCCATCTGAAGACAATGACGGCGTTGATTAGCGATCTCAATCCCAGAGTTCGAAAAGCAAACTGCAATACAACTTTTCTAATACCTATTAGAATATTTATTGTGAAACTCTCACCTACTGTGACTCCACCCGCCACCATTGGTTCATTATTTTTCAGGGTGGTTGAACTTGATCTTCATGAGGACAGATGAAACGGAGCAAGATAAAAAGGAAAAAAGGCTGAGTGTGAGGCCTCCACCTCTGTTCAGGGCTCCAACTTCCAGACAACCTCCCCAGGATGATGAGTATCACATATTGAGTAACAAGTACTCAGATTAGTTTAATTATTATAATATATAATATTTTTAATAATTTTACTTTTATTGATAAAGGAGTTGTGCTGATCTTCCCCTCCACTTCCTACCTACATGTATCTACAGGCTAAAGGTTACAACATGATAAGAGCAGGGCATATGAAAATCAATTCATATTTGCGTTGTATATGGTAATGTTGTCATTTACAAACCAAAGGTTTGTCCGTTTAAGGTTACAGGGTGTGGGGTCAAAGCAGTGGTACAATGTCATGTTCCCTTCAAGCCGAGGCTGTTAATGCTTAATCAATAACACACTATTTAAAAATGTATAAACTTTTCAATATGCTACAAAGTAGAAATGAAATATGGATGTGTTACAAGATAAGGTGTTACGGTATAAGGAGTTGTACTGGGTAACAATCACTAAGCTGCCTTGTGTGAACATTCATCTACAATAACATTGTAAAAAACAAAAGAGACAATAATCATTTCCATTTTAAAGGTGCATTTTAAATATCAGACATTTTGGTTTGATAGAATAAACTGAAAACCAACGATTAGATCAGTTTGTGCTCATGGAAACGGTTTCTAGGTTTGTGGTCTGGTGCTGCTGAAGAATTCCACACAATCTACATCTCTCTGAACATCTGGAAAGACAAAGAAGTGAAGATTATTTCATTACCATTAGTTATTTATACTTCCTGAATAAAGACACAAATCAATATTCAGTATGAGGCTGGTATTGGTTTTTAAAAGCAGTGACACATAACGCACCTACTATAATCTATTAAACAAAGCAGTTTTCTCCTGGATTCTCACCTGTCAGACAGATGAAGTTAAGGGAATCGCTACATGGATGATCCCGCCAGTAGAAGCTGTTCTTGGTTTCAATGCCTCCACATGGACTGGTGATTTGCCACACAACGTTTGTCTCCCAGTTGGTGTAGTTTGCAGGCTCACCAGGCATCCAGAACCACGTCCCCGCCAACAGGTACCTGAAAAACATTTCATAGTATGAGTGTCAGCAGCTGTAACAAGAGGACAACACCAATAACAACCTTCCCTCAGTACCTGCGGAGTCCCAGCCAAACGAGGCGGGTGAGAGGGAAGGAGGTCGCTCCCAGCACCTCCTCCAACTCCTGCTGATCCTGCTCGCCGCGAACGCTGAACAGGTCCCAGTAGAAGTCTCTGCAGTAGAACAGAGCGTCCGACCAGCACAGCTGCATTTGCACCACAGCGACGTTCCTACCGCTCACCACCGTGCCGAAGGACGGGAAGGGAGCAGCCAAGACTGGGAAATGTGACCAGTATAGTAGATATTTCTTAGGGAAGGTTGCATTGACAATCAAGCCACTGTTCTACTGTACGTATGCAAGACGTCTTGTTGAGTTGCCTTATTTATTTTGCACGCAACTCCTTTAGTTTATAGTTGATATAAAAAGCTGAGAATCAAATAAAACACTTTATCGTCCGACTGACCTCCAAACACTTGCACCTCACACATTGTCAAGGGATTATTAGCTGGGAGAAACACGTTGACCAGTCGACCTATCATCCCACTGCAGTTGAAGCTGCTGGTGCCTCCAGTGGGGATGGAGGAGATAACAGCACATCTGGGGAACAGACAAAAAGTGAACAAGACGACTCAGGAGCATTAATATCACAAATCCTCCTCAACAACAGCGTCTGCGATCGTCAGAAGCCCCTCACATTGGGTTGTTGTTGCCGTTGTTCTCTAGGTTCTTGCCAATCAGGATCTCTGCGCCATTTATCCTGCTAGGAAATTCATTTCTGTTGGTGATGCTGATTGTATCGATCCTGTACACACCCGGCAGAAGCACGCTCCACCAGTTGCCAACGCCAGGGTTGGTGTGGCTGCAGGAGCCATCATAATAGTATGAGTCTGTGTTCCCATCGATGGCATTAGAAGCGTAACCATAACCAAACGTCGATGACTGAGTTGCCGTTCCAGTGAGCGCCACGTCAACCAAACCGTTAACTTGGCCGAGGATAGAACAAGCATAGACAGGGACATTTATCAGCTTAGACAAGCTAACGACAACGACACAGCTTAATTAAACTCACATTTTTCATTTGGAACCGTGAGAATCACTTACAATGAAGCACCTGGATCTTACCTGTAAAGCCAGAGAGCAGCCAAATTTGGAAGAAAATACCTTTAACATGAAACAAATGACTGGTAAGCAACGACATTTGACATCCATCCATGGCTATTGCTTTTAAATACCAGATGAAGCACCTTTTGAACAGTTGTATGAAATAATGTTGGGAGTGTTCATACTCTGCTTGTTTTATTAACCTTTAGTCACATTACAACATGATGTATGAGTGCCATGGCTTCGTGACGGGTACAGAACTAGGCTGCAGAGGATTCATTGTCAGGGTAATTCAAACAAGGCACAGTTTGAACAAAATCTAAAATCAATGTAAAGATCGTACTCACAGCAGATCCACATGTTTCCAAAATCACAAAGTGGGATGGGTGATCACGGTTTAAGTCTCCTGTCATTTGAATGTGCATTTATATGCTAGGTGGTTCATTTACAAAGCAAAACTGTTGTGACTCACCATACAAGATGGTGGATCAAGTCTGTGAAAGTTCCTGGGACCCAAGTCAGAGTCAAAAAATCAGAAGTCCAGTTAAGGAAAAGTCAGCCCCTACTGCAGACGTGAAACCAAAAGAAACTAAAAAGTGAACAAAAGTCCAAACTTTCAACCCAAAAGTGACCCGACACCAGACGTACTGTACTAACAGAGGACAACTATACTGTATGAAAGTAACTGGCACACTGCACAACTTCGATGCTAAGCATCGCGTGACTAATATTAAGCACAGTAAGCATGAACCCAGCTAAGCACGGCTAGACATGAGTGAAGCTAAGCATGAGCACGGCTAACAAAACTAGCACAGGCTGCTCTAATATTACTTTAACTTAAAGTTACTTTAACATCCGCTCTTGCACGTCTTAGAAGCAAAGCACTGCGTGACTAACAGAGCTAGAAGGAAAGCACACTCATACAGAATCTCGATGTGAAGCCCAGCACCCAAAGTCCTCTTTGTTCACAATAGTCCATGTTTTAGAACTGCAGCTTAAATGTCCACGTGGCTGTGGACAGATGGCGTTGACCCTGTTAGTGACAATGACCCAGCACCCAGTGAAGGACTGGGTGAGTATTTAAAGAAGGCAGATAGGGGAGGGACCGGTGTAGGAAATTGTCCTGTTTGCCAAAACGTTCCCTGAGGGATAGAGTGAAGGAAGGCGTGGTCCCGAACGTGGACCACGGTGTGGTGAGAGGGAGACGACCAGACGGCCCTGGGATCCTAACGAAAACCTCCTCCATTCAAAATCGCCTTTTAGCTGAAACATTAGCAAAATGTAGTTGGAAGAAAATTAATTGCTTTGACTGATACAGTATATTAAGCTTCTTCTATACATGTTGATACAACCAGGGTTAAAACTTTCAACACTAGGTAAAACAGCACTAAAACAAACCGTCTGTCACAAACTCAGGAATGAGGACCCAAAAGCACAGCGTGGACTGGAATAAAAAAAGACGTTTAATGAGCTCGTAGTCAGATAAGCAGTGGTCATACGCAGCCAAGGCAAAACAGGTTTTAGGCAAAAGGTTGGTCAGAGACAGGCGGGGGTCAAAATACACGGCAGCGGTTCTATCAAAGGCTAGGCAAAAAACAAGACGAGGTCAACAAGGCTGGAGTAACGCTGGAATGCTGGCTAAGAAAGTTTGTTAGTTAACAAATGAGATAATTTCTCAGAGATAATATACATGCATGCATAAAATTTAAATTTTGCTTCACTGGTTATTTATAATAAAGTTATCAAAACAATTATGTTGAAATTATAATGTTAATGCAAGTAGTTCATGTAATGTTTTCTGTCTTTCTTATCTCACCCGTAGTGACTCCAGCAGTCTGGTCACCATTGATTTATTTATATATACATTATTTACAACAAAACCTCTCAACTTCTATTTCTACATCTCTTCATGGACCAAGTCTTCAAATCAAACTGAGAAGCTGACATGCCCTGAAACGTCTTCATGAGCCGATGCCTGGTCTGTGGAGAAGAGCAGTGGGATCGGAACTGGTGCTGCAAAGTAATGAGCAGAACTGCTTCTGGTGCCCAGGGGACAACATCAGGAGGAGACAGAAGTTAAGACGGTGCCGTTTCAGGAGATGAGTCTCACATTTCAGCTGTTTTTCAGGAAGTGATGCAGTGACAGGAGCACAATCCTCAGACTCTGGTGTCGCATTGTAGTGATCCAGTTTGTGTCGTTAGACCACTGCAGTGACAGGCAGGAGCAAAACATGCTCTGAGATGAGACGGAACCATGCGGTGGAACCCGCTAGGGCAAGGCAGGAAGTTGAAAGACAAAATAATGGCTTTGTCAAAAGTCTTGTTGTCAAAAGTCACCATGAATACATCAGATGTTTTCACACAAATATGAATAATAAGATTTGCACTTCCCTTTTACTCAGCTTGCTTTTAAGAATTACAAACACTGGAATAGTGTTTGTTATTTACTCTCTTCCTTTTGTTGTGCTGTGGAAAAAACAAACTGGAACTTTATTGTTTGTTGTTATATAATGTTCTAAAGATCAAAAAGAAATAACTTTTGTTTTCCTCATGACTGATGTCTTAACTCAGCTTGGAGCCTCCTCTTGTAAGTACAAATCCTGGTTTTTATATTCTAAATCTCTCTGCAAACAGGGTCAGAAAACACAATCCTCTGCAAAGATTTCATTTTCTCTCTGCCATGTGCAGGATAATGGGTTTTTCATTGTCGATTCATTAGCATATTTCATATCCTGCTGCTGAGTCTTTCCAGCTCTCTATCTGTCTCCATCGGTGGCAGGTAGAGCCGCTGGGCGCGTTGAGGATTCTTCATGAGTTAAGTGAACCCAACACATGCTCACATTGACTCATCATTCAGCACACGCGCACATCAGTTGGCATAACAGCATCAAAGAGGGTGGTTACACATTTGAATGAAAGCACCAACATGTCACACACTCGCATCTGTCCAAGTCATCAAAGCAGCTCCCAGATGTGTCACTCGGCATTCAACCAAACCAGACCAATGTGCTCCTGCTGTCCATCACACACAAGTCCTGCTTCCTCAAACGCTCTGATGTACACGGGATGAAATCTCCTGTCATCATCAGTAGCATGAAATATGTAACAATGTCTCTCTCTCTCTCTCTCTCTCTCTCTCTCTCACACACACACACACACACACACACACACACACACACACACACACACACACACACACACACACACACACACACACACACACACACACACACACACACACACACACACACACACACACACACACACACACACACACACACACACACACACACACACACACTTTTTAATGTGCCAGGGCTGAGTTTTCAGGCAGTAAAGGGGGAGAAGATGAAAGCAGGGTTGAGCAGCTTCTTCTCACTTTGTGTCTGCTCTGTCATGTTCACCAGAGGGACTTTTGGAAAGTGTGCGCTCAGAGGCATAAATGTAGGCACACGTGTGGCGCTCACAGTGAAGTGATGCAGCAGTAATTAGATTTTACTTCAAAGAACTGTGCAGCTCTTTCTTCAGCAGAACACAAGGCCAGTGTTAAACTAACAGGTGAAGACTGTGGATATCATGGTCACAAAGCAGAGTGGTCTGCTCTGTAATGATGGGCCAGCATGAGTATGTTTAGAGCGATTAATGGAGGACATATTATTAGGACACAACATTAAGTCATGACAGGGACACATCTGATCTGAGATGGGTTGACACTAATTACTAGCAGTGCTAATTAACAGGAAATGTTACACTAATGAATTTTCTTATTTGTCTTGTGTCGACATTGTACATTTAAGTGGTAACAGATGCTCTCCAAAGTAAAAGAGAACACACGAAGGTGCTGACTGCATTTAAATCCAGTGGAGGAAAGCAAAGCTAAAATTCAGTATAAAATGATGTAGTGTCATCAATGTGTAGTGTTTTTAAATCATTAGAGCAGTGTGTGAGAGCACGCTGTTTAAGTTGACATCATTACAATCTAAAGTCATAAGTGGAGAATTCACACACACACACACACACACACACACACACACACACACACACACACACACACACACACACACACACACACACACACACACACACACAGGTTGTCAAGTCATTTTGTGTGCATTTCATGGAGAACACACCCTGCTTAATTACTACCATACTAATTGAATCCCAGTGTGAGTGATGTATGGGGATAGGACTCTCTGTGACAGAATGAAAATGAAATAGTATTAAGCAGCCAAGTAGATAATCCATTTAGGAATGTCTGGGAAATGAGGATTAGTTAATGCTGTGCCATATGGCTTGACTGTCACCAGTGAACGTGAAGTTATTTAAAATCTAAATGGTTTTCATTCTCTGTTGCTCTCTTTTTCTTACTGGAAGCCTTATGAAAATGAAAATGTTTCAGGCAAATCAGCATGTGGTCCCGTGGCAATGCCTGGTCATCTTCACTCTTGGTTTTATTTACATAAGCTTAAATCCCTAATCACAGACTTGCCTCAGGGGACTTTACAGCATATACTGTACAACTCCCACACAAGTGTCCATGTCCTACTGCTGTTGGCGTTTGTAATTGGTTGGTGTTCTGACCAGTCTACAGTGTCACCGCTCGTCCCACATGCACAGCTTGCATGAACTTAGGTGTGAGAGGGTTTAATCGGGCTCGTGGTCAGGCGGGCAAAAGTCAGTACACAGATCAGCACAGCAATAATGGCAACGGCAAAGGCAGTCAATATCCACGCTGGGTTCCATACACAAGGCAGACATAAGAGTCCAGGCTGTGACATACAGTAGCACAAAACATGCTGCTGGCGAGGCTTAAGATAATGGGACGCAAATTTAAAAGCTGGTGACAAGGTGGTAATTTCAGGTGGAAGCTGCTCCAGGAAGACAACAGGTATTGCAGCTGAAAAAATATGGATACTGGACAAATAGCCTCATTTCTATTTTATAAATAAATTTATTAGAAACTGGTGGTACTGATTAGTTAGCTAACTGCTAGCAACATTAGCAGCTACCTCAAAGAAACTTTCCTTAAATCTAGAATGTACAGGTCATGTGACCATTGCACTAAGATTTCTACAGTCCCTGTACAAAAAGTGCAGCTAAAGCACTTTTTTTTTTTTTAACAGAATCACTGGTGCTTTCACGCAGACCCTCGCTCCTCTGACAACATCCTGGAGTGTGTCCCAGCTGTCATCTGGGAGTGGGGTTCACCGTGGACCAGACAATCACAAGGCTACACAGACAATCACCCACAGGCAACTTACTGTACAATGTCCAGCTGACCTGAGTGTATGTCTTTGGTCTGTGGGAGGGAGCAGAGAGACCAGAGAGAAGCCACACGGACCGTCACCAGGGCCACTCCAGGACCCAGGTCCTTCACAACATTGTGGTGAAACAGGATGAAGCTACTAGGCAGAAGTGATTTGTGTCCAGTATAATGAATAAAAGCAAGTTCTATTTTAGCAATGTGTAAAACAGAAAGTGTTTTATTATGGTCACCTTACTTTTACTTTACATGTACACATTTACCTTTCATTCACCTCATTATTATTACATCTCTACCTGTTTAAACAACAGATTGCATTACAATATACTGTATTAAAATGTTTTAGTACCTTTATCTAAAGAGCAAGGTCATAGGTTGGTTACTGTATATACTGTACAATGTATAGTGTCACCTGTTTGGAGTCAGACCTGAGTCAAAACATTTCCCAAGACTGGGCAAGTGGTTGAAGCCAGTATATTTATTTTAAATCCATGTATCTATTGTGATTTGTCTAAATGTAACTTCACACACTTCGCCGGTACATGTCCTAGATGATGAGTCAGTGACTGGGCTTTGTTTGGAGTCATGTGCCATGGTGGCGTTAACATGAGTCTGACAGTATGATGTGACGTTACTACAGCCATCAGAGCAAAGCGTCCTCTCATTAATGTTGGCTTGGCTCATTCGTTGCTACGGAAACACACCCTCAGAGGAAGGGAACTAATTTCTATAGGTGAACAAAAGGAACGACTGAATACAGTCCAAAAATATAGGTATCTCAAAACACACACATTACATTCCTTTCCCATATTGATATGTAAAATATATGCAGTGTCTTTCTTTCTTTGCTGATCTCATGTATTCCCCTTTCTCCATTTTACTCCTTCCATCTCCATACTGTATGAATACAAGCATATACTCTACAGGCTCTCCCTCCATCTTCTGTCTCCTTGCTGCTTATATCTTTCCCTTCTCCTCCCATTTCGTCTTCTCTATTTTTGCCCTAGCAGGCTGCAGATGGTGCTTAATGGACGCATATCTGAGCGTAACGGCCTCGTGAATAATTCTACAGGCACAAGGTGAGTCATAGGACAGTTACACGAGGATGAAAAGAAAGGAAACACACAACATACATTTATGTTCTATAACAAATGCATTTCCATTTTAGTTTAAAAAATAAACTGTGTTAGCATTTAGTCAGCCTGATCAGACATCCTTAACCATGCCAATGGAGCAAAAAATGCAGCTAGTAATTCTATATTCATCACAGTTTGTAGAATACTAAATAAAACAATAAATTAAGTTCTTCAGAATAATGAGAACACTCATCACTTGATGACCTGATGATGAAAAAAATGGCTTGATGACTTTGTTATTTAGCAACTGAAGTAAAGGCCTAACCTGGGCACGCGGCCAGATAAGCGTTCCAAATGCTAGAATTCAATAGAATACCTTTATTCTATTCTACTCCTTTACCTTTATTGAGTCCCGCAATGGGGAAATTACCACGTTGCAACAGCACAAAGACAAATAGTACAGAAGAAATAGACACACAATTATTATAAGAAAGGCAAAACAAAAAACATGTACTACATACCTGAGAAGATGTGTACTTGTACTGTAGTTTCAAACTAGAGAAATTATTTTTCCCTGCTAATACATGATTGTAACATTTAGAGATTAAGTTAATATGACTGCATTAATGCAGGAGATGTTTGTTAATGTCAATGTGAAAATAGGTATTTATTTATTATTTGGCCCATGAAGTAAGACACTTTATAGAAACATGCTTTAACCAGTGAAACCTGATATTTTAAGTTTATGTTACTAATGTGTTTATACAGTATTAACATTTTAAAACTGAATTTACTAGTTATCCAGTAAATGATGACACATTACTGGTCAGTGTAAAGTTAATACTGTACTGACCTTTGTGCTTTCTGGCACTGCTCATACACACCACTGATCGTTTTGCTGCCAGGTGAGTTTGTCTAATGATATTTCACTGAAGGGCTGGTAAACATTTGTTTTGTTAGGTTTTGGGCAACAAAGTACACAAATGACAACATTCAAGAGAGTTTGGTGAAAACAATGTGTCACCGAACGGCAAAGAGAGGACCCAAATGCACAGCGCCAGGACACGATGTAGATGGTGAAAAATGGGGGTTTATTCCAGAATCAAAGTCACAAAACAGTCCGGGTCATACACAGGTCAATATCAAAAAAAGGCTCAGCTCTCAGAGTTAGAATCGGCGGGCTTAGATCGGTCCAGATACAGGC
The DNA here is from genome assembly GCF_900634795.4 of Betta splendens. Classification (NCBI taxonomy): domain Eukaryota; kingdom Metazoa; phylum Chordata; class Actinopteri; order Anabantiformes; family Osphronemidae; genus Betta; species Betta splendens. Next base: position 10,607,576 of record NC_040882.2, on the reverse strand, counting down.
AGAGTTGAGCAACAGAGTCAGGGATTCACATACCGGTCAGGATCAGACGAGAAGCGATGGTCAGAGATACGGAGCTGGGTTGGCAACAGGATAAGCTGAACAATAACTGCTGGAACGTGAGGTCACGGAATCAACGATCTGGCAACTGGGGTCTGTGAGTGGTGAGACTATATACTGGTACTGATTACTGATTGGTAACAGGTGTGGATACTGGGAACCGGAGAGTGACGACTGGGTGAACAGGAAGTTAACAAAATAAAACCGGATGTGACAGATGGCGTGAAACATGACACAATGACAGTTTTCCAATAAGTAATAACCTAAGCTTTAAATTACACAATAGTCTTGCTGGAAAATAAATATTTCCCAAATGGCAGGTTTCTTTCCGGTTGCATTAGGATTTAGTTGTATTTTACAAAATCTTATTTTATTCTCAGATTCATAGAGAAGCCTCTCCAGGGCACAGTGCAAGTACCCTCATGCTTCTGGGGATACTACGTATAGGCTGGTTTGCGGGATAACAATGTTTAGCCTTATGGCCAGACAACTTCGCTCTGCTATCATCAGAACACGAACTATTTCCTGGCTGAATTTAAAATCTTCCTTTCCATTCCTTTTCCTTTCACAACTACAACAATGCCTGCACACGCACGCACGCATGAGCGCGCACGCACGCACACATTAAAAGGTAGTTACAGCAATATCTAAATAGTGCTGGAAACAAACTAACACCGACAACAACCTTGGGTACTGTGTAGTCAGTGTATTATAAGTGAAATATCCTTAGACAAAATCCATTAAGTTCATTCACAGACAATGTAGTTCCATAAATCTGTGTTTCCTTGTTCCATCCTCTTAGAGTAGATGTGGTTTTGATTTATTAAATGAAAAATAATGACTTCATCAAAAAGTGGATATTGATCTCAAGGTTGTTCTGGTTAGTTCAACATTAGGAGACAATACAGAAAATCAAAGGGTAGGTGATGAATAAAATTAGGGTGCCAACCTTTTACTTGGTTAGACTAGACTTAAGGCCATGATTACTGGATTTTTTTCTCTAATGAAATAAAGTCAGAAACTGCGATGTGAATGATTTTTTAAATTTCATCTCCGCCAGTGAGGACAAAGACAAAGCATGAAGTAAAGTAGATAAGTTACAAAGTGGAGTCATAAGCAAGCTCAGTTTACAGGTAAATGGATTTAATTGTGATGTATTGTTTCCACATACACGATGGAGACAACAGAGTGTATTACAACAGGGTAATTATGCTTAATAGAACTCTACAATAATATATAGGTTTCTATCAACAAGAAGACATCTGAGCTTTTTCTACACTTACTACAGGGTACATGAGGAATACTAATACATTAAGAATCTGGCCTATACATGAATTGAACTGAATGAATGAAGTGAATTAACTTCTTTTTTCAAATATAAATATACTTAATTGAAGATGGCACTGTCATTAATATAACCAAATAAAGAAGCTGCAGAGTATAGTTCAGATATTGAGAAAAAATTATGACCCGTTGCTGTATTACAGTGAGGATGCTTTCATCTGTGGACTTTGAAAGGAGATGAGTTAGCCAGGGAGGGAATTTGGAGGTTGTGAGTCACAAAGTTCCGCAGCCGCCTGGGGGCTGGACGGGCCGTAGAAGAACTGCCTTCCACAGGGGGAGGGAAATCGTCAGGGGTCTCACCTATCACCTCATATGTCCACTGCATATCTTCTGCCTGTGATGAAAGCGGCAAAACAAAGTGTCATTTATGGAACTATGATAAGTGTAAGTTTATGAAAGTTAAAATAAAACAGTACCTGGACACTGAGTCTTGCACTGTGCCTCTTGCAGTGTGCGATGGGGGTGAACGACACAGTGATGAGGGCCCCAATAGAACCAACGGGAGGTAACATTCCTGATATTGGACTCACTGTGAACTCTCTGCTGCTACCCGACACAAACTGGACTGTGAAAGGCTCAGGTCTCCTGTAAACAAAGCATATAATTACTGACCAAGAAAATATACATGAATGAATTAAACATTGTTGGAAACCTTTTCAGAATACCATATTATACAAGCACAAATAAGAGGAATGTTCACACACATACACGCACCTGGTGGTGCTGGTCAGGCGGAAGCCCACAGCTGATGTCTTGCCCATCTCAACAGCTTTGATGGTGATGACATCATCCACCAGAGGGTCTGTAGCATTGAGATCAACGGGAAACTCCCATGTCCTACTAGACAAATACTGCACCGCTAGAACCACTGAGTGCCTGGATGAGAACACACGCACACAGACCCATACACAAGTTGAATAGTTTAAATGTGAGCTTCACTTCTTTACAACATGCAATTTACAATACGTTACTTGTCTGGTAAAAATTCTTCATCAATGAGCAAGGGACAAAGTTAGTTGACCAAAGATGCACTTGAGCTAAATGCTAAAATTTCAGCCTTTTCACTCACAATTATAATAAAAAACATGTCTATGTATAGTTTGTCACACTTAACACTATTACAATATTCATGTACAGTAGCTCGTTAGCATAAGAACTTTTGCAAACAATGGCAGAAAATAGAAATTATAGTTTTGCAGGTATTTCCTCATCAAGTATCCATCTATCTATGGTATTGGTTATGGCCAGACTGTGCCTAGCACAGAAGTCCAAAAACACAATAATAATAATAACAACAATTACTCAGGTTCAGATCATGAAGGCCGTTTCATTCAATTACGCCTCTCCAGATGTCACTGCCATTGCCTAAGTGGATGTTGAAATCCCCCAGAAGAACAACGAGGTCCTCAGTTGGAGCGTTTTCCAACACACCCTCTACAGACCCCAAGAAGGCTGGGTACTCCACACTACCGTTTGGCCCATAGGCACAAATGACAGTGAGTGACTGACCAGAAGCCGCAGGGAAACAACCCTCTCGTCTACTGCAGAAACTCCAACACATGGCGGCTGAGCTGGGTAGTCCACACCAGACCATCGCCTCCTCTGGTCGCTGACAACTCCAAGAAGAGAGTCCAGCCCCTCTCAAGGTAGTGAGTTTGGTTCCAGAGCCCACGCTGTGTATAAAGGTGAGCCAGACTATTTCTAGCTGGTACTGCTAAACCTCCTGCACAAACTCAGGCTCCATCACCCACTAGTGACGTAACATTCCATGTCCCAATACCCAGATTGGTTGTCCAAAGATTGCGTCAACGAGGCTCCTGCCTTCAACTGTTGCCCAATCTACTACAGTATGCACTGCCCCCGCCGTGAGGAGGGTCTCACATCGCTCCTTCGGGCTGTGATGACCGGGTCCAGTGGGTATAGGCCAGCCACCAGGCGCTTGCAGATGTACCCCAACCTCGGGCTTGGCTCCAAGGTAGGACTCTGGCTGCGCCATACCAGGCGACATTACGGACCTTGGTATTTTATTCATCACAGGGGGGTTTGTGAACCGCTCTTAATCTGGCCCGTCCCCCAGGACCCGTTTGCTGTGGGAGACCCTACCAAGCGCATTTAGCTAGACAGCAATCCATATGACACTTGCCAATTTTCTGATATAATATATATATATATGGTATCACTGTGAGGCAGAGCCTGTTTTCAATCCATCTGTTTGTTTAATTCATCCATACACATAGTGTATGTGAAAAGTGCAACATGATTGTTCCTGTTTATCTTGAAAAGCATCATTAAAAAAATGTAGTCTTTAATATTTCTGCTTATGATTCGTTGTGTCCTCATATTACTATGCAGGACAGAGAAACAACATAGATAATGGAAGAGCCTATTAGCGGTGCCACACCTCCCGTCATTTCCTTGCGGGGAAGTCATTAGCTCTCTGAGGTATTGATTTTAGTAGGGCACGCCTCATTAATGGACTCCACAGATGAAGACAGGAGTTGATAAATGAATGCTTTCTTCACCCAGCAGGATGTCACAGGCAATGTACAGTAAGAACAAACATAGAGTAACGCAAAATTGCTACTTTCCACAGCAAGATTATATAATTATCCAGCAGGGTACCCCAAAGATAGAAATAAAAGAAATCTTGGTAGAATATTTTATGTCAGTAAACATCAGTTTTTAAATGTTTCATCTGCTGCCACTGGTTTCCTGACAACAGCTCTTTCAAGTCTGCCAGTTCTTTTTTAGAACTTTTGATAATTTTTAGTGAATAGTCAGGGAAATGCATATGTTACATCATTAAATACCTATACTACCCATTCATTGTTTAATTATTTCATATTTGATGCCATCTGTTTATACCATTAAATGTACCACAAAAACCTACAAAATCCAGGGTTTAAAGACTTCCCTGTATTTATGCACATAAAACTACATTTATTTATTTTATCACACCATCTAATATGTTTCAGGCACAAGCACTCACTCACTCACTGTAACAGTAGGGGCATCCAACAAGGTGGCCTTCCCTTTACTTCTGAGAAATGTTTCCAAGAAATGTTGAGCAACAAACATTAATACAAATATCTAGACAGTAATGGATGAGTGAGGTATAAAAGAGAGATAAATTAATGTGGTGTTTTCTGACACTCTTCAATACAGGACTGCTACCTGCAGCAGAGAGGGGAAACAGCATATGTTTGTATGCTTCATGCTTTTGTAGGTTTGCGTTTTTCAGTGGGTGAAATGATTATTTAGTTTCACTCTCTTATAATTAACATCCATTTGAATTTCCCTTTACATTGGGGATCTGCGTTATTTTCTCTATTTTTTCTACAGACTGACCACAATATTATTTGCTTATTTCTAAGCATTTATTTATCGTGTTTGTCTGTGGTTTTTAAGTTCTGAGGGGTTTGTGTACCTCCCTCTGTGTCTACAAAAGTGAAAGTGCTTTGTTCAAAGCTTTTAATGTGTTGTGGTGTGTGGCTTTTTGTTTGTTCCTGTTCTACTTTTTTTCTGTTTGTATCTATAAGGTTTAAAAATGCTTAGTCAATTGTTCAAATTTGAGTCTGTATCTTTTTACACTTTTCTTTGTCTCATTTGGACTTTGAATATAGTGTGTATGTTTTGTAGAATCACCTGTGTGGCTTAAGAGGAGTATAAAGTAAATTAAGGGTGAGTGTTACGATGCCAGTCTCAGGGTCCCTTCTTGCTGCCTTAATAGTGGCAGAAAGGCAGTCCTCCACCTCAGGTTGGTCTGCTTCGCTGTTAGCGCACACTTCACACAGCAAGTCTTCAATTGGTACCTGGAAAACTATCCAGATATGAAGATGTGAAACAATAAGAGATTAAACAATTAGCACAAAAAGCATTTTCTCATTAATAAAATGTCTGTCTTGCGTAAACTGTAAAGAAAGCTTTAACAAAAATTGCATTATTTGCAAAAATTGCAAAAAGAAAAATTATCCTGTAATCTAACTACATGATTCTCTTGTCATAGCCTACTTGGCACATACTTTCCTTTACTTTCTGATTTTGATTCCCCAGTACACATCCAAGAGGTACTTCTATCTTCTTCTCCAGCTGGCAGCCTGCTTCACACTGTATCTCACCAAGCATTGAGTTAGCAGGCATTTCCATGGGAATTCCACAAAGAGGGTAAATCCAACAGATGTCTGACACTTCCTGGTCTAACCTGAAATATATAATATAAGAATGTAATCTTGCATATACAGTATATTTACTGTAGGTGCCAAGCTTTGTTAATACCAATTTCACTGCTGTGAAAAACAAGTTGTGATGTTGTACTAGCAAGTCAGTCTGGCTTGTTTTACACACTTATTCAGACAGTACAGTAAGACATAGTTATACAAACCTAACAGCATCTGTACTGAAGTTACCGTCTGGGCATTTGAGTGGCTTCATTGTTATGCAGAGCCAGATTTGCTGTAGCTCCTTAGATTCAGGTGCAAACACCACAGGCACATCAAAACTGTCCCCTTCACTGATCTTTATACCTGCAGCCACAAAGAAGTACACACACATACCTTTTAAAGTTTTCTGCCCCTGTAGCTAAATAAAAATTACAGAAACAAGCTGGAAACTAAATCTTGGTAAAATAATTCAGTTTTCTTTTATATACTCTAGATTGATTGAAAGTCCACCATGCAAGACATGCTTATCAATGCTTGCAGTTCTCGATTATGTTTTCTTAAGTTCTCATATACAGCAAGTGACCAAACCTTCTGTGTGGCCTAGAGGGATGAAGAAGACCCCTTTATCTGTAGTTGCTGGATGGTGTTCAGGGGTTGCTGAATCTTCAGCGGATGCATGAAAAATACCAGGATTACGAGATATCTGAGTATGTTATATGCATGTGAGAAGAACAAAAAAAGTGAAAAAGAAGGCCATGAAGTGCCTGTGACCTGTAAGTGTGATTTTGAGCGTCGCTGGAAGTTCAGTGGGATTTGTAAAGGGAATGGTGACAGAGGCAGTGGAGCCAATCACAGATGAGATGCTCACCAACTCCTCAATCTCTGGGTTTAGGCCAAATCCTTGTAGCAACACACACCAATCCTGTAACTGAAGAATCACAAAGGCATGACTCTACAAGCTTCTCTTGCCTAAAGTCAGTCTAGCACAACTACTCATAAAATTGTAAGTAGTTTTTGAGTTGCTTTCTAGCTGGACTAACTCTTTCCCTTCTGCTACTAGTCTATATTCTATGCTAATTATCTTTAATGTTTAGAGAACAGAATTCTGTTCCTATATGTGCTCACACTATATAATAAAATATTTTGTATTTAATCTGTTTAAATTACTCTGTAATCTGCATAAAATGTACATCTACATAAAACGTACGTGAAAACAAAATATCTGGAGAAGCTATTATTTCTTGAATGTGAATGTGTGCATATACCTGAGGACAGGTGAATGTGATCTTTGCTGTGTGATTCCCCTCTCCAATGGATGAAGGCCTAAAGCAGACATTGAGCTGGGTGGAGGAGTGGGGCTCCAAAATAAGCTGGACCACACATATACATTTAATTACAGACTGGACCTTCTAAAATATTAATTTCAAACCAAATTATGTTAAATGATCCTTAGAAAACAAAGAATGTGTGTACTTACAGCACTTTCTGCGTTAATTTCCAGAGAATAGTTTCTGGGGTTGCTGTTGGTTGCCACCAGCTCCACAGTGTCAGCTTCAGGGTTAACCAGAGGAATTGTCAGTCTTGTCCATCTGACACGAGCACAATGTTGTTGAGATACTTTAAGTGAAAAATGCACTATAAAACAATACTCAAGGTGAACAGACCAAGAAACAAAAAAGATTTGTTGAAAATCTCACTATCACATTAAATGACCAGAAATTGTACAGATAAATCAGACTCAAACGGCTAAAAATGTCAATTATATTGTAACTTTGTGGCAAAAAACATTAACTGAATTTTCTGGTTACACTTAACAACTGTCCCTGCAAAGACACAGTTTGTGTTGCTGTTTCCACCTACTTGCCCAGCTGACAGCAGGCCTGTGGTAGCGTGACAACTGGAGGAGGAAGAGCATAAAGCTCTAGTTGATACCAGACTTCACTCACCAGCTCTGACTGGAATATGACACTGTAAGACATGCAAACCATACCTCTTTTAATACAGACTCATACTGTAGCAACAACTGAAACGGAAAAATAAACTGCTCAATCAATGCTATTAGCAAACATATGTAAATATGCAGTATATTTTATTCCCAGATTTAGGAGAGTCTTTTGAAAAGGTAAATAGGTAATTAAATGGCTTCTTAAATCACTCAGACCAAACATTTTACATTATTAAACAGACCTTCTCCCTCCCCCCTCAAATAAGCCTACTATAGGTCAGCAACCTGAACCTGAGTCTTACCTGCCTGTGCTCTTCCCTACTCTGTCAGGAGAGAAGGTAGCTTTGTAAGTGAGAGTCTCCCATGGGGGAATTGAAATCACACTGGCCCCACTCAGATTGGCTCCTTCCAGGTACACATTAAGCATCAACAGCTCTCCTTCTGGGTTACTGACAGGAATCTCTATGGCAACTGAGCTCTGGGAAATGTAACATTTCAAACATGACATCAGTTTTGACTTTTCTTTTTAAAGTTCTGACATACTCTTGATCATATAAGTATTAAGGGGAGAGTTGGTCATCTTGTAACAAATGCCAGCAGCAGAAAAAAGGCAACTTTTGGTTTTGTGTATGAAAAATGTAGTGAAATTAATCTTCTGACTGACTGTTATCATGCTCTTCAGTATAATAACCTACATTTTACAGCACAGGCACACATATAACAGTGACTGTAATATGTGACTTGAAACCAAAACTCAACTAAAGTATCTAAAAGGTTAATTTGAAAGAAACTACAACAACAAAGAGCAACAGGCTTTAATGACAATACATGAAACACTGATTTACACTGAGATCAGTGGTTTGTATTTTGCTGTCCACTGATATGAATGATTGGACGTGTTCATATACTTGGTTGCAAGTTGTGTTGTTTGAAGGAAAAAATATTTTTTGTTGCATATTTCCAGTTTTTTTCACACAGTTAGAGGCTTTTGCGAACAAAGCGTGTCATTTTTCAACTCTTGAGAGAAGAGAATGTGTCGTTTCATTACGCAGCTGCGTCAAAGCCACCAATAGAAAATGTGTTATGGTTCTAATTAGTGTTTAAATAGTTTTGTATTTACATTAAGCCTTCACCCCAATACTTAGCCTCATGGCTCTTCCTTCTATTGTTATTTTTTCTAGCATCATTTTGTCAGTGTTTTATCCTCTTGGTTGTGTGTTTTCTAATTTATTTTTGACAGGAGTGATTTTTGTTTATTCATTCATATGAGTTTTTGATTATAATCCTATGCCTTTTTATGGGGTGCTCAGGAGTTAGGCAACTCATTGCCCTGTTGAGTGACTTAGAGACTCTGTCTTGTTCCGCAGCTAATTCAGAGTCCCTGCTCCATACCCTGCTCGGTTTAATGCCCTTTTGCTGCTACCTTTCAGTCTGACCTATAGCTCCGTCTTCAAACTTTGCTTCTCAGGCTGTCTTTGTTTGAGGTGACACACCTGCCACAACTTCCACATTGTCCCCTTCTGAAGCTTGAGTAGTTTGGAAAGAGCTGAAAACTCGAGGCTCACAACGCGTTCTGTCCACTGCTCCTATCAGTGCTCCCCCACAGTTCATCTATGCTGCAGTGGTGAAACGTCTGGGCCCTGCTTTAAGTCCCCCTGGTGCTGCAACCCCACATCCAGGTGCTGCTCCAGTCTTTCGTTCCCCCTGCTGCTGTAGCTTCTGGTTCTTATGTGGCTTCTGCACCACGCACCGCTGTAGCCCCTGCTCCACATTACTCTGTTGCTGCAGCTCCACAGCCTGCATCAGCCAATGGTCCACAGCTTAGCTCAACCAAAGCTCAATGCTACTGATGCCCATCCAGACCCATCACCACTCTTTTCCATGATGGCCCAGAGAAGACCCCAAATGTTCCTGTTTTGGATGGCTCAGAAAGGACCCCTTTTGTTCCTGTTTTGCGAGGTACAGGGAGGGCCCCTTCTGTTCCTGTTCTGGATTGTCCAGGGAGAACGCTTTCTGTTCCTATAGGTGGTTCAGGGATGGGCTGGCACTGGGTGTCTGGGTTGGGCCGTCTGGAATTTGGCCCTTAAGGGAGGGGCTCTGTTAGAATCCCTGGGCTGGTCCTGCGAGCTGTTCTGTTTCTTACCCTCTGTGCTGGGTCACTGATTGTAAGTTCTGTTTGACGTGTTATACCTCTTGAATACTAGTGTGATGGACTGATTTTGTGATCTTCAGACGTATGATGGGAGGAGGTGATGGTTAGAACTTTTGTTGTTCCTTAGGACGACTTGAGGCTGATCTTGTTTCTTGCAGTCAGTGGCCAAATCTTCACTTTCTATGACCTGCTGGGTGTCGACTATACCCTGCGGCCTGCTGGGGACCAATTCTTGATTGCCTATGTTCAAGAAGTGACCGATTCCTCTTTCCTGGTGGTTCCAACTCCAACTTTGACCACCGAAACAACATTCAACGGAACTCACCTGGGATTTCCATCTGGTGTATTTGTATTTAAAGTCCTACTGGCAGGGTCAATTCCTGGTTTCTTATGGTCCCCTGGGGAGGATCAATTATTTGTTTGCTGCAGTCTGTGGCAGATTCCTATGGACCACTGGAGGGGCCATCTCCAAATGTCCTGCGGCCTCATTAGAGGGAACGACTCCTCGTTCCTTGCGGGACAGACTTCTGTGGTGACTCTGGAGGTCGGCTCCTGTCTCCTATGATCTGTTGGGGACCAATCCCTGGTTTTCTACATTCAATAATTGACCAATATGTCTCGTGTGGCCAGTGGTCAATTCCTGTCAGTGGCCGACTCTGTTTCTGAGGCAGGCGGAGACCCAATCCTCACCCCTGCTATCCAGAGCCACTTAATGGGGTCTCTTTGGGTCCAAACAAACATGATTAATTAAATTAAATTAAATCTACACCATTAAATCTACATTGCTGAATTACTGTGATTTTTACATTGCTTTGTTACTTCTCGTGTACTGTTGCTATAATGATGAAAATTTTCCCTATGAGACGATTAAAGATTTCCCTTATCTCTATCGCCTACACTACAATTTGTATTGTGATGGATTTGTTATATATAATATTGTTTATGTGTGCATAAACTAGATTATTTCCATTGCTTTTTGACTAAATTGTTCAGTTGCATCTTTTATCATTATCTTTACTCAGTTTTAGCTGACTTCAGCATCAGAAATGCATTTTTGTGCAAGCACTGCAAATTTGGAGTAAATAGAAATTCTGAGTTCCTGAAATTTCCATGTACAGTTAATTCTTAGTTCCCCTACCTCAGCTACACACTGCACATGTATGATTTTCGCAGGTGCTGCTGGCTCACAAATTATCTCTAGAGTGAAATACGCCTCATAGTGTCCACGTACACATCCTAAAAACAAGACAAAAAATTCAGGTATTCAAAAATTCAGGTATTCAAAAGTAAAAATTGCTTTATATGATAAATTTGATAGACTCTTACCTACGTCTCTGCCCATGTTGTCAATGTCAGTAGTGTCTATGAATGACACTTGACCTAGAAGAAATGTTATCTTCATTTGAAAGTAAGTTAACAAATCCTACCCAACATTATTGATGTTTATATGAACACATATGTGTAACCCTAAAGGGAAGCAAAAATCTATAGTAAATAAAGAATGAAAATCACCTGTGTGTGTCCCTCGTTTCTGTGGTGTCACAGCTAATGTGTATGATGTACTGTGACCAGGTTTAATCTCAAAAGACATGGTGCCACTCACAATTGACAGATCGGTCACCACCTGTATATATGGGCACAATAATGCTAGCTATATACATAAGCACAACACGTATCTGCTTCTAAGCAAATTGAAAGAATCACATACAGTATATATGCTTTTGTAATAGATGGATATATACACACACATGCATACATGTATATGCGTGTGTGTATATATATATATATATATATATATATATATATATATATATATATATACACACACACACACACACACATATATACATATATACATAAATGAGGTACAATTTAATAACAATGTCAGTGACATAAATGTCAAAGTTGCTGTTCTAGAGTAAAATTAGTGTCGGATTAGATTTGTGCGCGCGTAAACCGATCTGTCCGTGCGTAACCTGATTTGTGCCTGTAAACTTTGGGGGGGCTATACTTCTGCTATGCTTACACATATAAATTTGAGCGTTAAAATTACACACACTCGAGGTATGTACGTTCCATTAATGCTGCCATTGTGACTTTGTTGTATATCAGACGACAATATAAAGTTTGTCTTCGGTGAGCACGTTCACTTAAAAAATGCACTGAACCAGCCTGAAATGTAATGTAGTCATTTGACAGGTTTGGATTTCAGTGCAGGATTGCAGTGCTTCCCGTTGGTAAACACCTGTCAACTAGGAGACAGACATCCAGTGTTGCTGCAGAATTTTTGAAGATGTCTCTGATAGTGCCGGCAGGTATCTGGTGAATTGGTGAAAGCTGAAACACTCCTGATTGTTAACAAAAAGCATGACAAAAAAGAAAGTAAACACCCAGGATTTTGCCCAGGTAGACAACTGGAAGTCGGTCACCAGTTAACATAACTCTTTCATATGGAACACCAGTTTACGTTACCAACTTTTTAGCGTAATCTGTAAATGACACGCTTTTTGTTACCTACCTACTGTACCTGTTAGTGGGTTAGGGTTATGTGATGTACACCAAGCGCTTCATTCATTGATCACTGTTGCTAGGAGCCCACGCTTTAAAAGGTGCATAATGTAAACTAGTGTTCCATATGACAGAGTGATCATGTTAACTGGTGATCGTGTTCTGGTTAGCTGTTTCACCTGGGTAAATTACTGTTAGCCGTCCTTGTCAATGCCTTGGTTTAAGTTGCCTATTAGTTAGGGCTTGCGCTCTAAGCGACAGAGTAATCTGTCGCTGTGTTATGTGTCATGTTTTTTGTAAAAACCAGGGGCATCTTGTCCTCTACCGATTTACCTGTTACCTACCGGCTGGTGCTGTCAGCACCTAAGTAAACTGTGGGTGAAGCGTAACAGAGTCAGAAGCGCTGCAGGTCTCAGCTGGTGGCTCAAAGTGAATGCTGTGAACTAAATAAAGAATCACAATTTCTCAAACCTAGCTTTCTGCCTTTTCTTTCTTTGGTATCTGTGACATCTTGAGACATTCCGCAGCAACACTGGGCGTCTGTTTCCTTGCAGACCGGTGTTGTTAAGCAAGAAGCACCATTGTTCTGCACTGAAATCCAAATCAAAGCCTGTCTAACAGCGTTAGACAGGCTTATGGGGCTGTTCAAATGCAAAACAGCAAATGCTGTTCAAATGCATTGTTACAGTGAACACGCTCACTTAAGGCAAATGTGTATATTGTGGTCTGATGAACAATATGACAGAGTCACAATGGCAGCATTAGTGGAACATACCCATCTTAACACCAACTGCATCATAACAGCATGGCATTGCTAATAGCCTGTCGGGCAGGAACTCTCCTCCAACATAGAGAGAGGAAACCACTTTTTTTCGGTCGCTAACCATGGCCTTAGATTTAGAGGAACTGATTCTCATCCCAGCCGCTTCACACTCAGTTGCAAACCGCAGCAGCGCACGCTGAACGTCCTGGCCTAATGATGCTAACAGGACAACATCATCTGCAAAAAGCAGATGATGGTCCCCACAGCTATCCTGTGGTTCCCAAACCAGACCCCCTCCAGACCCTGGCTGCACCTAGAAATTCTGTCCATAAAAATAATGAACAGAACCAGTGACATAGGGCAGCCCTGCCAAAGTCCTAAGGTGGCGGTTCAAAGAGGAGATGTGTGAAATTTTAACACCCTAATTTGTATGTGTAAGCATGGTATAGCCCCATTAATTGTACAGGTACAAATCTGGTTACGCACGCAGATTGGTTTATGCATGCATAGATCTGGTTATGCACGCACATGCACATCTAGTTATGCACGCAGAAATCTAATCTGACCCTAATTATACTCCATACTCTGTTTCTACAATATACTACTTTTTTCTTCACTAAATATAATTTGTGTTGGAAGTGTAAACAAACGTCTATACTTTCCAACAGATGTAATCTACATATACCTCAATAGGATTCTCATTAAATTAGAATAGAACATTATCATTGTATAAGTGCAAAGACACTATGGGATTAATATAGAACATTTAAATGTATATGTTCATACCTTAAAAGTGAGTTTTTTTTGGCTGTGGTTAGGGACATTTAGCTGTGTGTGAGTGGTTTTTCCCACAGTGCACTGCACCACCACATGGTTCACAGGCAGGGGGAGCTCTCCTACTCCTCTGAGGGTAAAAACATGCTCAGTGTTGTTGACGCTGTTATACAGGGACAGCTTGCCCTGTGGGGGTAAGGTTAAAGTCCAAGCCGTCAAGCACACATCTTTTTCTACTATGTGAGTACACAGAGGAACAAATGCATTCCAAAACGCTGGTTAGAGATTAAATGCTGATATAAATGTATTGCAGTTTCTTGTCTATCAGACTATGGCTTTATTGTATCACACGAGAGTCATTTTTTATAGTAACCTCAGTCAAGCAGTGTTTTGGCATCTGCCTCTATTATGGTGATATAAGCTCCGCCTCCAAAGAGATGAACACAGATGCATTGGTGGTTCAGTGGTAGAATTCTCGCCTGCCACGCGGGAGGCCCGGGTTCGATTCCCGGCCAATGCAACTAACTTTTCATTTATGTCTGACCCCCTTAAGGTCAGAACAGAAAAGTGTTTTAACTAAAGACACTTTAGTTAGTGTCCTTACTAACTAAATGTATTGGTCAGTTTTTATAGTTATATACAATTTACAATAATGATACACAGTTAAAAATAGCAAACATACAAATGAATGAACAAATGACAATACAGGTTTATAAAAAACCCAGTTTCAATTCCCGGGCAACACATCTTACCTCAGTAAAATAGAACAAGACAGAAAACCTTTATTTGTCCCACAATGGGGAAATTGTCATGTTGCAACAACAGATGAGATGAGAAGAAGACATAACCACAGAAAAAAAGTGATATAATCTCTACAGGTTATTTGAAATGATTACAATTTATTAAAATTACAATTATTTTAAAATTACTCTACACAATGAGCTAAAGTAACAGCAATTGTATAAGTGAGTGGTATATTTGCCCACGTGTGTGTGTGTGGCAGTGTGGTAGAAATGTGTACCATGTCAGAATTGTTAATTGTAAAGTCATACAGCAGATTTTAAGGAAGGCCTGTCGAATTTCTCCTTCACACAACAAAGGTGGGTAAATTTGTCACCTAATCTGTTCTCAAGGGCAGTGTGTCTTGCAGTGGGTCATACTTATGATCCAGCATAGATTTAAGTTTTGCCATAATCCTTCAATCTCCTGCCTCCCTCACTGAGTCCAGGACAGAGCTGAACTTTGTAATGACACTGCCCAGCTTCTTTTTCTTTCCTGTGATGCGGCTGATGACAGCATAGAGTCATAGAAAGCCCTCAGGAGTGTCCTTTTTAATCCAAACTACCTCAGTATCCTTAGTAGATAGAGTTTGTTCTGGCCCTTCCATTACCCTTCCGTCTTTGTTGTCAGTCCAATTTAGTTTGTTGTTTAGGTAAACACCTAGGTACATGTAACAGTCCACCATCTTATGTTCCCTAGACTGGTGTATTACACTGGCTTTCCTATATATAATATAGGAGCCACACAGCTTCAGTTTTGGGGGGGCAAGTAGGGCAACCCAAGCCACCCACACACAGCAGAGCTGCAGCAGCCACAGGGCAACATCCAAGGTTAAAGTGGACCAATGTCACATTGACAATGTTATCGCCAGGAACCGCAGCGGGAGCTGCGACCGGCACGACCCCCTCCTGGAGGTCGGCAGGAACTAGGGAAGGGGCGACCTCCTCCTGGAGGTCAACTGGACTTAGGACGGGGGCGACCTCCTCCTGGAGGTCGGCTGGAACTAGGACGGGGGCGACCTCCTCCTGGAGGTCGGCTGGAACCGCGACAGCAACTCCAGCTGACGCGACCTCCTCCTGGAGGTCGGCTGGAACCGCGACAGCAACTCCAGCTGACGCGACCTCCTCCTGGAGGTCGGCGGGAACCGCGGCAGCAACTCCGGCTGGCGCGACCTCCTCCTGGAGGTCGGCGGGAACCGCGGCAGCAACTCCAGCTGGCGCGACCTTCTCCTGGGGGTCGGCAGGGACTGCAGCTGGCGCGACCTCCTCCTGGAGGTGCGCAGGAACTGCAGCTGGCGCGACCTCCTCCTGGAGGTGCGCAGGGACTGCAGCTGGCGCGACCCCCTCCTGGAGGTGCGCAGGGACTGCAGCTGGCGCGACCTCCTCCTGGAGGTGCGCAGGAACTGCAGCAGGCGCGGCCCCCTCCTGGAGGCCGGCGGGCGCTGCGGCTCCGAGGGTGACAGGGACTGGAACGACCTCTCTCGGGCCGACAGGAACGGGAACGACCTCTCTCGGGCCGACAGGAACTGGAACGACCTCTACTTGGCCGACAGGAACGGGAGCGGGAACGACCGCTACAGGGCCGACAGGAACGGGAGCGGGAACGACCGCTACAGGGCCGACAGGAACGGGAGCGGGAACGACCGCTACAGGGCCGACGGGAACGGGAACCGGAGCGACCTCTACTTGGCCGACGGGAACGGGAGCTGGAACGGCCTCTACTTGGCCGACGGGAACAGGAGCTGGAACGGCCTCTACTTGGCCGACGGGAACAGGACCAGGGAGAGGAACGGCCGCAACATGGCCGACAGGAACGGCCTCAACATGGCCGACAGGGACAGGAACGACCTCAACTTGGCCGGCAGGAACAGGAACGGGGACTGGAACGGCCGCAGCATGGCCGACAGGAACGGCCTCAACATGGCCGACAGGGACAGGAACGACCTCAACAGGGCCGACAGGAACAGGAACGGCCTCAACATGGCCGACAGGAACAGGAACGGCCTCAACATGGCCGACAGGAACAGGAACGGCCTCAACATGCCGACAGGAACAGGAACTGGGACGGCGTCCCCTCCGGAGCCAGCATGACTGCTTACAGCCTGATTGGGTGGGGCTAACACTCGACAGACGGACGGTGCCCTCTTGCTGGGACAAGGCCTGAGCGTGATTGGACTGGACTGGGACAGGAACGTGACTCGACTGGACCTGAACGTGACCGGACTGGACTGGGACGTGACTCGACTGGACTGGGACGTGACACGACTGGACTGGGACGTGACTCGACTGGACCGGGACCTGGACGTGACTCGACTGGACTGGAACGTGACTCGACGAGCTGGAACATGGACTAGACTAGACGGAGCTGGAACCTGGACAGGGTTCGACGGGGCTCGAACCTGGACTGGGTTCGACGGAGCTGGAACCTGGACTGGGCTCGACGGGGCTGGAACCTGAACTGGGCTCGACTGGACTGAAACCTGGACTGGGCTCGACTGGGCTGAAACCTGGACCTGGCTCGACTGGGCTGAAACCTGGACCTGGCTCGACTGGACTGGTCTCGGCTGGACTGGGACCTGGGCTGGGCTCGACTGGACTGGGCTCGGCTGGACTGGGACCTGGGCTGGGCTCGACTGGAGCGGGGCTAGAGCCCGGACTGGGCTCGACTGGAGCGGGGCTAGGGCCCAAACTGGGCTCGGCTGGGCTGGGGCTGGAACCTGAGCGTGACAGGGCTGCACTAGAACATGAGCGTGGCGAGGCTGAACTGCGACTGGAGCCTGAGCGGAGCATGGCTGAACTGGGGACTGGGCAAAACACGGCTGAACTGGGGACTGGGCAAAACACGGCTGAACTGGGGACTGGGCAAAACACGGCTGAACTGGAGACTGGGCAAAACACGGCTGAACTGGAGACTGGGCAAAAAACGGCTGAACTGGAGACTGGACAAAACACGGCTGAACTGGAGACTGGGCAAAACACGGCTGGGTTGGAGACTGGGCAAAACACGGCTGGACTGGAACTGGAGACTGAACAGCTCGCGGCTGGACTGGAGACTGAACAGCTCGCGTCTGGACTGGAGACTGAACAGCTCGCGGCTGGACTGGAGACTGAACAGCTCGCGGCTGGACTGGAGACTGAACGGCGCGCGGCTGGACTGGAGACTGAACGGCGCGCGGCTGGACTGGAGACGGGGGACCGCATGAGTGCAGGAAATCCTCCCAGCGGGGCAAACATGGAGCTGGGCAGGTTGGAGCAGACACGACGGTCCGACGGGGCTGGGAGGAGGAAACCGAACCCATCGGCGGTGCGCCCGGGGCTGGTGTAATCCGAGCGGGCGGCGTGGTGGCTGGTGTGGTGCGGAGCGCGTTGCTTAACTCATCGAACCTTGCGCACAATCGCTCATAGAGGCGACGAACACTGGGGCGCTCCAACACGCTGTCCTCGTCCTCCAGAGTCAATACCGCCACCTCCACGGCGCTGCGCTGGTTTTCCGGGTTAATCGCCCGTCGGTAATCCTCCGCGAGGATTTTAAAATAAACTTGTAGGTCACTAGGTAGCTCGGCGCAGGTAAACTCCATACTCCCTCGGGTGAATAATACTCGCGTCAAAAAAAAAAGAAACAAGAAAAAACAGTCGCTGACCTGACCGGAAGCTGAGTGCTGGCTGGGTCCAAGTTTGGCCAGATTGTTCTGTCAGACTCGGGCAGGCGGCGGACCCACATGCACGGCACAGAGGCGCGATGATAGTTGAACACAGATTTATTTGCCAAGGCAAGGTCAGACGGTCCAGGTCATACACAAGGCTCAGCGATAAAGAACAAAGGGGAGCAGGCAATCTCGAGTCCGGTATACAAGCAGGGTTTGTTACACAGGTGGTTACGGCAAAAGTACAGGCAGGGATAAGGCAAACTCACGGTCAGATAGTTAGTCCGGGTACAGGCAGGAAACGACGGTCAAAGCGAAACAGGAACAAAACATGAGGGTCACGGAACACGAAACACTAGAACGAGGAAACTCAGGAACTCAGGAAACTCGGGAAACTCAAGGGACTCAGGAAACTAACGAAACTCAACAATCTGGCAGGGAACTAAGGACACAGGTGGTGGTTAAATACACAGTGACTTGATGACTAATAGAGTGCAGGTGTGGGTAATGACCAGTTGAAGCAGGGACAGCTGTGACAGGACATGAACCGGAAGTGAAGCTTGAGCAGACACAGAAACCAGGAGACTACCAAAATAAAACAGGAAACAACTAGAAACACAAAACCAGATCATGACAGTTTACACCAGCTCTGGAATCTAGTGTATTCAAGTACAACCAAAAAAGAAAAAAAAAACAGAATACAGAAATAAACCAAAATGTTTTTAAAAAGGACACATACAGTAAACAAACTGAAGTAAGACATTGCTCTATGTATATATATTCCATGTATGTATGTATGTATTATTGGCGTTATACCCATTACTGTGCAATAACCCTGCAATGACCTCATACTCACTCTAACTGTACTGTACTGCTTTGTACTGTACTGTACTGTACTGCTTTGTACTGTGCCAACACAAACTGTTCTGTACCTGTATTCTTGCTCATCTGTACTGCTGTTGTGAGAGGTAATTTCCCCACTGCGGGACTATTAAAGGTTTTCTTATCTTATTCTTATTGTTATTGTAAGAGATACTGTACACTTCTTTTAAAGTCACTAAAATAAGTGGTTATATTTGGCAATTGAGAAAAATGGACAAACACGGTGGTTTGGTAGACCAAACACTTAAGGCCACTCTGATTTTTAAGGTAGAAACATAAATTGCAAAGGAGTAATCCATAAAAACAGCAAGGAAACACAAAAAAATGAGTGGCATTAAAAAAACTTAAAAAATGCATTACCTTGACAATGCCCCATGCAGACGGTTTAAAGGTGAGGGGGTAGCAGGCTCTAGTACCAGCTGCTACATTTAAATCCTTCAGGCCACAGAATCCTTCACCACTCAACTCAGCTAGCAAGTTCCAGTCTTGCTTAGTATCATTGTGCTGTGGTAAATACAGCCATAACAGAAGTGTTTATGTATGTATGTATGTATGTGTGCGTGTGTGTATGCACACGCACACACACACACACACACACACACACACACACACACACACACACACACACACACACACACACACAAACATATATATATAATGTAAATACTTTTAGTCCAGTTATTAGGCACACTGAACACTTGCTTTTGACCAAGGTAGAAAATGGCTCCATCAATAACTTCTGTGCTTTTCAATAGACTCTCATTTACTTTGTGTGTTTGGGGGTTATACAAAAATCCTCGAATCACTAATTATCCCTAATGACAGAATGGCTTCCTTCTGAACTTCGCCTTCACACATCAGAAAAGAAGCCATGGGAAGGTTAAAAGCAAGTCTGAAGTCCAGCCTTAAACAGCATAGTCACACAATTAAGCAAAATATTTCTTTCTTTCCTTACTAGTGGTATGTCTTGTGTCACAGAGTGAAAAACAGGTGCACTGAAGTCCAAGTAAGTAGATATGGTCTGCAGTCAAAAATATTATTATCAATAAAACAACAGAGTTTACATTAAGGAACAACATGTAATGTGCAAAAACGTAGCTCTGCTCCTATCTCACAATTTAATGTCTACCTGTGGTGCAACCACCGCCTCCAGTATGAAAACCCTGGTATCACACCAGGATCTTAACACCACCTGACATGTAAACTTTCCCACAGAATCTGCCTGAAACCGTAGCGGAATGTCCACACAACCATAGCCTAATAAAGAAAAGTAAGGAGAAATAAAAGAAGAGGTTGACAATACTCAGGTAAACGACTAAAATAGTCGTTAGTAAATAGTAAAGTATTAGTACATACCGGTAGGATTCTCCCATGGTACACTCATGTAATCTTCTATGGGTATTTTCACAGTACTGGGTAAAGTGAAGTACTGCGGTAAAGATATGTCCACATTGTATTCGATCACTTTACCTTGTTCGGCCCTTCTCTTTGCCTGGATCAGAAAGCAAATAGAAAAACAACAGCTTACACCACACTTAGTTACTATAATGATGATCAAAGGTAGTGATAAATCAGTATGGATGTAATATACTTTTAGCCGCTGCTATGCACTGTGGCGCAGTCTCTAGTGTTACCGGGCGTAACGTTTCTGTTTCAGCTTTAGCATTGTGAACTGGCAGCAAAGAAACAACCTGCATTCTGTGAATGTAGGTAAGTTTATATTTAACATCCGATGCATTAAAACATATAAGAGAAATAATAAAATGGTGGATTTTGTCTTACAGAGTCCATTCATAGTTTTCCAGATTACATTTGATAATGCCGTAAACAAACACAAGCTGTCACTGTTCCCAAATAAGAAAGTGAATACTTACCCTGATCAAGAGGCATGAATTCATAGTCACTAGCTTAGTGTGAAGAAAATACTAAGCATAGCCTTCTCTAGCTGTTCATCTTGATCCATTTCTGACAAACACGGAACTTTGTATTACAGGTAACATATGTAATTATTGACACTCAAGTGTCAGAATTTGTGTCTTGTTCACCTATTTCCGGTTTTATTTGGTAAATTCCTGATTTCGGCCTGCCTGTTTCTGTTCCTAGCATTTCTACCAGCTTTACTCCTCAATTTGTCATCAGAGTCATTGTATTTAAGCACCTCCACTCACTGCCTGCTGTTTTAGTGCTGTCTGCAATACAAGACTCTTTTTACCTAAGGCCTGTCTGAGAGCAGTGCGTTTGGGTCCATCACCCCTGCAATCGTGACAGAACAATTTGACCATGTTTGGAACCAGTCAGCCCCAATCAGTCTAGTGTAGCCCAGATAATTTCACTGAATTATTATTATTATTATTATTATTATTAATAATAATATTAATATTATTAATAATAATAATAATAATGCCTTCCTGGTGTTACGGAGGTGACCACGTCAGCCCTTGTTTATCCTTGTTAGTCCTTGTCGGTGGTTTTGCTGGAGACTGTTGACCTTGTTTTTGACCACTACCTGTCTGACCACCCTGCTGCCTGTTATTTTTGTGCTGTGTGCAATAAAAGACTCTTTTTACCTAAGCCTTGTTTGAGGGCTGTGCATTGAGGTCCATCACCTCATGTAATCATGATACTCAAAGCTCACCCATGGCTTCTGTGGAATTATTTGAGGTTTCAAAACAGAAGCAACTTGTTTTGCAAATATTGTAGTAGTCTATGAATCTGGATCACAGCTTTTCGTCAGTATAAAGACTGCACAGAATCATTGCTGCTGTCCCAAATATTCCTCCAGGTGTGGTTGGTATGGAAACCAAAATCAAAAATGGTTGTGCATTCTATCTACCTTGGAATACCAAAAAAAAATATATAATTAAAAA
Source organism: Betta splendens (assembly GCF_900634795.4). Lineage (NCBI taxonomy): Eukaryota > Metazoa > Chordata > Actinopteri > Anabantiformes > Osphronemidae > Betta > Betta splendens. Next base: position 10,585,701 of record NC_040882.2, on the reverse strand, counting down.
CACTTTTATGCTTTGTCAAATGTGACTCATTAACACCGTCCATTAAATTAAGCCATGATAATCCATCCATCCATTTTTGACCGGGGCTGGGTTGTGGGGGCAGCAGACTAAGCAAGAAGTTTCATAATTCCCTATCCCTGGGCACTTCGTCCAGCTCTTCTGGTGGGAACCCAAGGCTTTCCCTGGCCAGCTGAGAGACATATTCCCTCCAGCGTGTCCTGGGTCTTCCCTGGGGCCTCCTACCAGTAGGACTTGCCCGGAATAACTCCCCAGGGAGGCGTCTAGGAGGAATCTGAACCACATGCCCAAGCCACCTTAACAGGCATCTGCAATCTTGTCCTTTCGGTTATGACCCAAAGCTCATGACCATAGGTGAGAGTAGGAACGTAGATTGACCGGTAAATTGAGAGCTTTGCCATTTGGCTCAGCTCCCTTCTTCACCACAATGCACCAGTACAATTACTGCATTAATGCAGCCGCCACACTGTTCCGTCTGTCACTCTCACGCTCCTTGCTACCGTCACTCGTGAACAAAACCACAAGATACTTAAACTCCTTCACTTGGGGCAGGAGCCTCCAACCTGGAAAGAGCAATAAACATTTTTTTTGGTCGAGAACTATGGCCTCAGATTTCGAAGAACTGATTCTCATCCTAGCCGCTTTTGCACCTGTTCCAAGCACACGCTGGGGGGTCTGCCCCAATGAAGCCAACAGAACACTGTCATCCACAGAAAGCAGAGACGCAACCCTGTGGTCCCCGAACCAGACCCTCTCCAGCCCCTGGCTGTACCTAGAAAAATTGTCCATAAAAATAATGAACAGAACCGGTGAAAGGGCAGTCCTGCTGAAGTCCAAGCTCCTGCTCTGGTTGTACAGAAACCGAACATCCCTTAGCAAAGAGCCTTGAACGCCATTCTCCCAGGGCACCCCCTACAGAATGCTACGGGGGACGTCCACAAAGCACATGTGGACTGGTTGGGCAACATCCAAAAAAGCCTTAAGCACCCTGGTGAGGGTAAAGAGCTGGTGGAGCGTTTCACAGCCAGGTCAAAAACCACATTGTTTCTCCTTCTTTTGAGGTTCAACTATTGGCCAAATTCTTCTCTCCAGTAATCTGTCATAGACCTTTCTGGGGAGGCTGAGAAGTGTGATTTCCCTTTACACACTCTCCTGTCCCTCTTTTTATGAAGAGGGACAACCACCCCGGTTGTCCAGTCCGGAGTGACTGTCCCCATCATTCATGCGATGTTGCAGAGGCGTGTAAACCGAGTCAACCCCACAACATCCAGAGACTTGAGGCACTCAGAATGGATCTCATACACCCCTGCTGCCTTGCCACCGGGGAGCTTGCGAACTACCTCAGCAACATCATCCTGGGTGATGGGCAAGTGTACCTCTGAGTCCTCTGTCTCTGCTTCCTCAGCAGAATGGGTGTCGGAGGGATTGAGAAGATCCTCCAGCACCTCTCAAAGAGTTGGGTTACAGAACCCAAGCTGTGTGTGGTGAGTTTGACTATTTCTAGTCGGTACCACTCAACCCCGCCCCCACTGATGCTACACGTAATAAATGTAAACTATCTTTTTGTTATATACAAATGTTAAAAACTTCAACATTCTTTCAACTTTCACTTTTAACCTGTCTGTCACCATTTTATTATTTCTGACATATTTTCATTTACCAAATATTGAAAATAAACTTACCAAAATGCAGGTTGTCTCTTCATCGTGACTCACAATGTAAATACGCCACAGTGCATATTAGCGGCCAAAAGTATATTACATTTGTAGTGGTTTAGCACTACTACTGCAAATGAATGGAAATGAGTTTTGGGTTATACTTAAAAAAATCCCCAGTGTCTGTGACCCAGGAAACCTGGGTCCAATTCCCCCACGGGGAGAATGATTTATTCATTACTGAACTCTGCCCATTGCTAACCCCCCGATACCTCTCTCCCCAGCTCATGCAAGCAAAAAACATGTATCCATCACCACTAGATCAAGTCACTTATTCACTATTTTAGGCCATAGCCTTATACAAAGCACTTTCATGTGTTAGATGACACAGTTAATGTTCACTACACTATTAATAAAATTATCTTGTGGAATATTTGTAATTTGTTCTGCCATTCTTGATGTTAACTGCACTGGTCATACAATTAGTAACCTAAACATATAGTACAATACAATTCGCACTACTGACTTAATTTGGACATAGTGAGTTGTATGCAATGATAATGGTTTCTGCTAAGTCTTTTTAAATAATAATGGAAGGTCATCTGTAAACCTACACATTATTCTGTACATACCGCTCCTATTTATATAATATGGCCATAGCCATCAATTTTATATTAGATCCATAGCTCCCACATACACAAGGTCAATAATAGCCTACATACAAAAACAAAACACTTACTTTCACACTTTTTGAGAACCTCCATTAAACAAACTATGGGGTGTATGCAATGAAAACCCACACAGACATGGGGATAACATGAAATCAACTTTTCATGTTTTCATGTGGCACCTACTGTACATTCAGACCTTTGCTCTTCGGAGTATGTGTGTTGGTACCTGTTGTTTAAAAAATTTGCATGCTGCTATGGTTGTCCTTACGGTGCTGCTATGCAATGAGTGTGTCAGCATCCGCCTCCTGCGCTCGCTGTCACTCATACTGTGTTGCCCCCAGACAACCAGAGCTTGCTCCCAGGCCACGTTGATCAGTGGTACACGCAACACTTCCTCACACACCTGCTCCACTTCACAGCACAGGCTTAGTGCTGAAGCACACTCAGGGGAGTCTAGTGGAGGAAAAAAAAAAAGAGTAAAAAAAACCAAAACAATTTCACTAACTCTTGATAGTACAGTAAATACCGAAATTAAATACACTATTCAAGTAAAGTTAAACACAAAGTAAATTGTCAAAATAATAATTATTATAATATTAGCATTTAGTTTTAGTATTACATTTTGTAATGTCCAAGAAAAAATCCAAAATTCCCACCTGAGTTACTAGGGACGGAGACTATGTTAGAACTGGGTCTGGCAGTGAGGGGCGAAGCAAGAGGTAATTCCGCTGTAGCTTTCACAATATAGACCATGTCACCCACCTACAGGGAAGATACACAGACAGTGATGTTAATCAGTGAGTGGTCACTTACCGAAATGTGTAGTACAACATGAACAACTACACCTAACTGTGTCTTCTTAGATATTTACTTTAAGCTGACCCAAATAGTAATCTTCCAAGTATAAGCGAAGTTAACTTGGTGTTAGCCTTTTTTCAAACAATTATAAAGAAAATATAAACATATTTACAAGGCTCAATTATAAACATATTAAGGGCAAGTTGATTGTAAAAAAAAAGCATTTTTCTGTGAACTTATGTTCATTAAACAGCAGTTTAATAATAGCTTTATGGTGTGTCTATGTTGGCCCATGGTCATTAAACATGCAAGCCTGCAAGTGTTGGTATAACATAGCGGGAAGAAACTGCTTTACTGCTGTCAAACCCCTGTCATATTTATGACATGAAGACATAAAGCATCAATTAATTGGGCTATGTCTGTACAAAATTAGTGGATAGCTTGTTTGAGGCATTTTACATATTGCTCTACACTGTATTTAAACTACAGCTCTGCCTTGTAACACACACAAACCTGCGGGCAAACTAGCAGCACAGAGCAGTACTTGTTTCCTGGCCAGAAGGGAAGGTAGTAGATGTTCAAAGTGTCTGTCTGGCCTGGCCTCAGACAAACAATCTTCACTGGACTGAGGAATTCGCTGTCATCACCATCTGGACAAACACACATTTTACAGACCATAAAAAGGCAGACAACAAAAACAAAAATAGGCAGAAATAATAATTACTACAGCACAAAGTATAGAGGATGTGTGTGCATGTGTATACTTGTCTGCTATTTCTTACTGTGATCTGAGGGGTTCTCTTCCATGTCACCCCTATGACTCCTGTCAGAAGTTTTCCCTATACTAATAAAAAATGAAAACAGTCATGTGTGGATTTCAGGTTATTCAATTTATTCATTCATTTATTCTGACTAAAAAGAGGTGGACAAGTTGGCTTCAACAACTCAACTAGTGAGAAACGCATGTCTGTGGGACATGGCAAGAAGACCTCCCAAGGAAAACGTTTAGTAGGAAACTGAAACAGATGCAGAAGTCCCTGACCCCTCTCAATGTGGAGGAGCAGCAACTCCACTATGAGCTCATCCCGAGTGCAGTAGAGTTGCAGTTTGTCTACAAGAGGAGTCAGCCTATTGATTTGCTTAGACTTCTGCAGGTAAATGCACATTTTATTTTTGTGAGTGTGAAGAGTGAAAGTGTTTAGAGTTACTTGGCTTTGGATGAAGCTTGCTGAACAAGGCTGTCTTTTTTCTTTTCAGGTCCTAGTGGATTAAAGGGAGATTCTACCAGCACCACCCTAACACACACACACACACACACACACACACACACACACACACACACACACACACACACACACACACACACACACACACACACGATGGGGACACATGACGTTTCAGTTCAGCTGACATGCAACAAAAGCCTAAAGCTAGAGTGGAATCAGTGATGTTGCAATTATGTGGTTATAATTATGTGCTTAGGGAGGATTGATATGGTCTTAGTCAAAGATTCTGTGGGCTGACACAGACACCTACTTGAACTTAGCTTCCTCACTGAAAGGATTAGTTATTGGTAGGTGGACAACTCTCAGTTGGTAGCACGGTGACTCGCAATTAACAGTGTTCTAAAAAGACCAAATATAAATCAGACAGTAAGTCACTGAGGTTGTATCAGTCTACAGCTACATCCTAGCACAAGAAGCTTTTTGAAAGACACTCCATTGCAATGTGTGACAATGTATGTCAGTGATTTCAGCTGTTTAGCAGATACTCACATTGGGAGTGATGTGACTGACATGGGTCTTTAGTTTGAAGGCAAGAGCACTGCTATGCAGACCAAAAGCAGATGTGGAAGTGAGTAGCAGTACTGCCTCCTTGGGATACAAGAAGGAGCAGCTATACTGGACGTTGAACTCAGTCTTTCCCCTGTAAAAAAAAATCTATGCTTATTCATTCTCTTAGATTTTTCTTGTCCTTTACAATTTATTTTGGAGTCACAGATGCTTGAACAGCAATGAGCAGCATCCACAGAACCATTTCTATGAACTATTTTGTTTTGTAGTCTACAAAGGAATGCAACCGTGTTGTAATTATAAAATTGCAAATTGTTACTTAGCTTCAAAAACATGCATACAGTCGATGCTTCATTACATACTGCATGTATCGTGACCATTTAAGTGAACAGACATTAATTATAACTGAACACCAGTATTCAGTACTACCATACCAGTCTAATTTACCATACCCATACCAGAAACAATTCTATTTTGATTTTACAATATAAGAATTATGTTTCTTTTGACCCTTCTATCACCAGGTGTTGACAAGTTCATCTCTAGGTAGCATAAACATCTTAAACTGAATATTACATTGCACATTGTAGTAGAAAATTGGATGTACTTCACTATTTAAAAGTCCATCATGAAGACAGTTTCAGAATGAAGAAAGCTCGGCCACAATTAGACCTGCCGATAAATGATTGCTTAGCACATTTACATTTTTTAACTATCAAACATACTTTGGAGGAATGGTGACAGCAGATCCATCAGGAAGGGAGAAGAGATGGGCCTCTCTTCCTAAAAGAAGGGCTTTGTATTTGACAGGCTTAGAGGATGGATTTTTTAGACGCACCTGTAGGTCCAACACATGCAAAGGCATGTAAAATAGTTTTAAGCATTACACCTTCAGGTCAGGAAATGTCTTGTTAGCAGTGAGAATTTTTAATATGGCATTACTGTACAAAGGCATCGTTGATAATGAGGTTGATGTGAATGTCTTTAGATGTGCTTTACCTGCTTGGTAAAAGTGCTGTGCAGACTTCCTGAAAGAGTGATGGTGTGCTGTGGCAGATACTGAGGTAGTCTCTCATACAAGTGAGCACAAAGCATTAACATTTGCACTGGATTAGGATCTGACAAGTCTGTGGGCTGAACACACAAAAACCCAGGCAGAGGGGAAAAAAACAGTGACAACAGAAAATATTATCAACTCTGACATAATCACAATCATACAGTGTCTTTGCAAGTAACTGGAGCTATAACATTTAGTCTGGTATTCACCTGTACATCTATGTTAAGAGAAAGAGCAGTTAAGGCCTGGATCACTATAATGTTGTTGTGAAGGATCTGCTCCTGGCTGCTGGTTGTGATGTACATCCTTTGAAAGTGGCTGTAGATCTGAATAAAAAACAGTGGGTAAGGTAAGTTAAAGATATAAAGTTTCTGCTCCAGAGTTTAGTTAGACTGTGTTTATACAGTGATCTGTAAATCATGGAATGTTTTAGAGATGTGACTTGTAACACTACTAAGTAGAAAGGATGAGCTACACTGTGCACACACGCGTAGAAAAAAAATGGTGATTGGTATGATAAGGGGTTGCTCTAATTATGTTCAGGCCTAATTGCATCCTTATCACATCTATCACAGTGCCACTCACAGGCATTAACCACCATCCCTCATCGACTCACACACATACTAAAGAGGGTCATTAGTGGATCACACACGCACGCACGCACGCACGCACACACACACACACTCACCAGATAGGGGCAGAAGGCAGCAACTAAAGCACCAAGCACCAGACCATCTGTCAAGTCCAGATCAAAATTCACTATCCAGCGTGCTGATGGGACACCTGTGAACCATCAACAAGCAAAATCACCTCGAGCATTAAGTGTAAAATGTTGTTTACGACATATACTAGCAGCCAATTTTAAAACAACAAAAGGCCTACAGCATTCTTTTTGATATTCTTGGTAAAAATGAAGTAGTGCCTGGAAGTTAGTCTGGGTGTTAGACAAATGCATATTGTGTGTGAACCTACTGACTCTTACCTGGAGCCCAAATTGTTTCCCTCATTCTCTGGTAGTGCATGTTGAGCCATGAGAGCAACTGGAGCTCTGAGGCAGAGTAGATGTTACTGGCCAGTGGCTGTGAGTCGACAAGGATTTTAGCTGCTTCTGTCTGGTTCAAAACGGTATTCTGAAGACTGTTCTCGGACACAGGACGCAGCACCAACACCTAGGCATGTGCAGAGGAATCATCAGAACTATGTTTTGATGAAAAGACACTTGCTTGTTTCTGTTAGTAAATTTGGAAAGGGAATAATTAATATTAATATAGTATTAATAATATTTAGAACATAGTATATGGATAAAGAAGAAATTAAAATTTCTTGAAATATTGGACAGAAGGCTGCTTCCGTTTAGCTGCTTGGTGACCCTGTAAGGAGATAGAGGGGAATATTGATCGGTGTGTGGCTAAATGCGGAAGGCAGTAGCACGAACATACTTTGTGAAATAGCAGGAGGTAAAAAGTCTGATTTAAGTCGACAAGAAGGGTACAGGTTCATCAACCAGTTTGACTGCAAGGATGTTGCTGGTATGGGAAAACACTTGCATTGAAGAAACTTTAATACATGCACTAGTTAGTTATATATAAGTTTGATGTTTACTGCCATGGTAGCGTCATAGCTTTCTTTAAATATGATGTTTGTACTATCAACCTATATCCTACTTAGACCCTGCACATATTCTGCTATATCCTGCTAAATGCCATCACCTACACCAAGTTGCTACATCAAACTACTTGCTTGAAACTAGAGGTTGGAAGCCAAAAAACCCCCAGAAAACTTCAGCTTGTTCACTTCCAGACAATCTAGGACATTTTCAAGTTATATCCCAGCTATAATACTGTATGTCCTCAGGCAACCATTAATTGTCCAAATGTTTTCATTGATTTAAACATTTCGAAATGCTATCAGTCAAAATTTACTTGAATCTTTATTTGCCCATCAATAAATACCATTTATTTTTTTCTCCACCAGTGCCTAGAAGGGAGACAGTGACTCATACAAAAAGAGAAAGTCAAAAGTTTGATAGAGAAAGATTGTAGGCGCGTTCTCTATTGACTGCAGTGCTGTTTAAATTCCAGACAAAAAAAATGACCTATAGTACATGGCAAGATCACCTTGCACCTTAAGAATGAATTAATTTAAAGAACTGTACATGTACAAAATACACAATGTACAGCTCTAGAAGACAGAAACAGCAGGAAGTAAATGTTTTAACCTTGTAAATTTGTAGCAGCAAATCAGTCCAACATCTCTTGCTTAGTGATTCATATTCAGCACTTCTGTAGACAAGACCATGGTCTTCCTCATTTGACTGAGACAAAAACACACAAATCATCAGTTGTAAATGTGACATGTTACTCATTGTTAACAGAAACCTGCTCCCTTAATCAGTAATAGTAAGCTATGTATGAATGCAGTTTAGGATTGACTTGTTAGGTTTGTATTCATACCTGCAGAGAGCACCAGTGTTTGAACTCCTCAACGTCAAGCAGGTACTCTGGTCTGATGTGAGATAAATATGCTCCCTGCACCCTGAACACAGTATTAAACATACAGAAAAAATAAGATCTGTTAGAAGCTTGTGGTAAACTGCTGGCTTTATCAGTTTGTTAAAGTGGCAGTGGGAGTAAATTGCCAATTTGTACATACGCACAAATCAAATAAAATAAACAATACAGTGACTTTTATAAATACCAGTGCTGAACATACAAAAAGTGACTTGAGGCATAAGTTTATATATGTAGAGGTGTGTTTACCTCAGAAAAGCAAGCAGAGCTTCATTTTGTTGTAACAGCTGGTTAGTACGCTGGTCTATACCACTGGAAAATGCCTGACAGGAAGGAATACCAGGAATCTGTGTACCAGTCAGGTGATGAAGCATGTCCACTACAGACCTAAACACAAAAATATTAAGTATTTATGTCCACTGCATTTAAAACATAATTAATGAGTTATGTAACTAAAACTACACTACAGCTTCAGTTCAGCTATCATATAGTACTTTTGACATATTTTCAACAGTACATTGCAAGCATAATGCTCTTTCAAATATATGGATTACTCATTTAATAATACATAATATGCTTAGCTTCAAAAGTGTGTATGCTAAAGATTCCTCACACACATACTCACCTGGAATCCTTACTTTGACTGACACGATAAGTCCGACCACTGGAATAATTCTTTTGTGCTTTTGACACAACTCTGATGGGAGGTTGAATTAGTTAACATTAGATTTAATTCACAAAGTATAGATTACCACACCACAAAGCAATGTTTTCTAACAATAAATATTTAGAAATATACCTTCTGAGCGTATGTGGTATGCGTATAGGATGAGGGCCGCTTGGCCAGCCAAAGAGGCTAAACCACTTCTCCACAGCCAGTAGAACATTCTGATGATAGAGTCCTTCGTCTGAGTTGTCATCAGGGAATACTGGGAGGTTGTGACAGGTTGGGGTGACTCTTTTAGGAGCGATCTCTTCATTCCTGCAGGTCTGTCTGCTCACACTGTCACTTTCCGGATAGGAGTCTGATATGGACACATTAGCAATGGGAGACGTATGGAAACCCTGTATCACCTCCCCCTAAAACACTGACCTGAGGATGAGTTCTTGTTTGTTGAACTGCTGTGATCAAATGATGAGGAAGATGATGCCAGGCCAGAAGCAGAACTTGGTGTGTGATAGGGTTGAAGGAACGCCTCCACAGTTGTGGCTCCTTAATGACAGTCAAACATTATTGTTATATGTCAACAATTCATACTTAAACTTTTGAAGTTTGAGAGTGCATTAGGATGTGGTTGACCAGGCAAAACCAATAGCAATAGCTTACTGTATTATTCTTAGAATACTGGTGACTTGATGTGTGGTTTTGTGTGTTATACATTACCTGTCTTGAGAACTATCTGTTGTCCAGTGCGGTGAAGGGCCAAGTAAGGCCAGGCTGTCAGAAGGCAGTTTTCAGCAGTAGCATACAACTTGACCTTAAACCTGGATAGAGCAAGACAGTAAACTACTTATTTGTGAATTTGTCCAACTTTACATGTATTTATTAACACAAAGATCTGTCGGGTTTTAACACAACTTTACTTGGTGGAAAACAATACATCATTTGTTTTACATCATGTTTTACTGGGCCTGTTCCACTAACATGATTCATTTATATTGCACAAAAAAATAAAGCTTTATGAATTAGACCAAGCTTTAAACTTCAATCCTTTGTTTCAATAGACAAATTAAAAAGAAGGACTTCATAGTTTTGGACAATGATTAAAGAGACCATTAAAATTCAGCAGGTAAATAAAGATATTTAAGATTTAAAATTACACAACAGCACTTTACTTGTTGTGGATGTGATCCGTGAAGTTGATTGTTGTACAGAAGGACAGAGGAATGTTTGAGCAGAAAGACACACTGCACATAAGAGGCGTAACTCTGTCTTCCTGACTGTAGACACCTACTGGATGTTTCTAGGTTTGGAGACAAAACATAAAAGTGGGGCTATTTCACAAAAAAGTTGATTTGTCGAACAACGAAAACAGGCTAGTACAATTATAAATACTAGAAGAAAATGCATACATACACATACACATTTTAGATTTTTTGACTGTAGCTAGAGTAGTTAGTTAGTACCATAATTTCTGGACTATAAACCGGTACTTTCATCCCGATCTTTGAAACCTGTGGCTTAAACGACGATGCAGCTAATTTCTGGATTTTTACCACTTCATGCAGCTGAAGACAGCAGAGATATTAACACAGGGTACATCCAACTGAAAGGCCTACATGTTGCATGCGCCCTTAGTCATTTTTATATGGTAGTGTTGAGTTCTTGCTACCGGTGTTAAGGTACAGCTTTCTTTTAAGGATGCACTAATATGTGATTGACTTGCTTACCGTTTATGCCTTAAATAAATGGCTCGTTCGCCAAAATCCTTATAGACAGGTGCAGCCTATATATGAAAAAATAAATTAAATTCAAATCTAATGGGCGCGCTGTATAGTCGAGAAATTATGGTACGCTCTCCCCACTAGAGATTACTGAAGTAATTGCTGTGCAAAAAGGTAATAACAAACCTCCAAAATGTTATGCACTACTGTTGTATGTTATTACTCTAACTTTGACTTTAAGAGATTTACCTGGTCTTGGGTTTGGGCAGGGATGAAATTGCCCTCTGCAAAGTTGACAGAAACAGGCTGTATTTTTGTCCCATCCTCCAGCTCCACCTCTTCCACTTCAGCTTTCACTGTAGTTCCACTACAGATATTAAAAAAGAGACAGGAAATATCTTACTCAAATGTACAGAACACCTAGCTACACTTGAAATATAATACATCTATAATACTCATATCATATCTGCTTGTCCTTTTAAGGGTTGTTAAAAAGAAACTAAAACATGTGAAAAAGCTTCAGAAAAACTGATACCAGGACCTTGAGATGAGACTGATACCAAAGGCACATTAAAGTCATTATTAGCATTTGTATCATGCAAATGAAAACGAAGGCTAAATACAGCTACTAAGTGACCTATCAGTTACTCTTGAACACACGCCAGTGGCTTTTTAAATGAATGCTTTGGAGGTATTAAAGGTGAATAGATTTTCTGGTTCCTGGTTAATAGGTGACTAGATCTGTTCCCTGAATAAACAGGAAAATGGGAAGAGCAAGTAAGAGAGGTAAGGTCAAACACTTAGTTGTGATATGTAAGGGAAAAGAACATGTAATCTATCAGTAACTCACAACTATGCAAGGAAAAATGTCTCTTTACTAACCTTGAATATCCTACAGCTGTCATTGTAAGTGTGCATGTTGCATTGATTTCCAGAGGTACTGGAGTAAAAAGAATTTGATGGGGGTTAATGGTGATACTGGGAAGCTGGAGGTTAATAGAAATTGAAAGCTCTCTGTAGGGTTGATGTCTTTCTTCTTCCTCCATTCTCCCCCCAGTAACAGATCCTAGGTACAGAGGCAACGATATTCGTGTCAATCTGGCAGCAACTAGAAGAGAAAATATAGAGAGAAATAAGTTATCAGGATGTGGTGATGGTGAATGACCTGCTGCTGATCAAAAGGTATATGGAAGCCTAATTTGATCATGAGTATAATGGTGTTGCAAGCTGAAATCAACACTGGAAGCAACAGTGTGTAAGCTAAATTCAAGATATATATACACATTAACAAAAATGTGAAACCAGAAGGAATAAGTTGTCTTTTCAACCCCCAAACTAATTTCTGGACTAGCTACAATCAAATGAATTCATCTCTTCAGCCACAAAGTCTATTTGTATTTGAATCTGTCAATTTGCAGATAGGTATTTGTAGTCAGTAACAATGCACAGCTATTGACTGGGGTCATTGAGATGTCGTTTTACTCATTAGAAGTTATGCACTTGGCCTTAAAACACGATCCCGGGATATTGGACTGCCTGTAAGTAAGAATCTCGGCTTGCGTTTTATGGCCTCAGTGCAATAAAAATGACCAAATCGCGAACAAATAAAACTTCAGACAAGCTCTGTGTGAGGGCAAAAAAGTAACAGAGTGATTGGGTATTTTCTCAGGACGTAGGGATAACAAATAATGGAATTGGTTCGCCAGTATTATGGACTTCATGTGATGATATCTGTAATGTTTATTTAGCTAGAAATTAGCTTAGCATTTGTTGTTCATGATATATATAGCGTTTAATCCCAGACTCTGCTGTTTTAACTTAATATATATATTTATACTAAGTGCATGAGTAAATGCTTAATTCTTCTTTCAAAATCTTTCATGGGTAAAGATATCATAAGTTTATTTGCACTTAATTGCTGGTGTTACTTACCAGTTCTCACAGATTCGGGCCTGATGCTGACAGTCAAGGAGATGGACTGGTCGGGTCTCAGACTGCCAGATGATGGAGACACAGTACACAGATCCTCCTCTCCACTGTCTTGTATTTGTGTTGCTAGTACACTGCAGTCAAACCACCAGTGTACATACTTACTAATGACACCATACAAGTATATACTCTCCTTAAACACTGCTTTCAACTCCAGTGTCTGTTGAGAAAAACAGAATAAAAGTTAAATAAAAAGACTGAGATGGATTTTAATGATTTAAAACATTGGTAAATCAATATATTGTATTGCGAAGAAGGTTCGCAATACCAAAACATGGTTCCACAAGGACAATGGTTCCACAAGGAGAAAGAAAATCATCAAATCAAAAAAAAATAATAATAATACAGAAAAGCAGGGATTGAATATATTAAGTTTCAGGTATTTTGATGATACCTTAGTGTAAATGTTAGACTGTGAAGATTCCACATCGAACTGTAGGCTAGAAGGGGATAGTTCCACTGGAGCACACAGTGCTGAAACATAAAAAAAAAATACACAGTACACTTTTATGCATTAATTCAGAACCATATATAATAGAGTTCTGTACACATACTTGCAAAACAAAACCTCAACATAAAATAAAGAATTAGTATTTAACAGAAGCACAACTCCAGTTCAGTATGATTAATGACCTGTGGCCTGTATGCGTAGTGACTGCTGTGCTGCCATGGAGTGAAAAAGATGTTTGACCGATTGCTTTGTGTTGCCCCGTGACACCTGGGATGAGGTGGATGAGGAGGACATAGAGGGCGAAGGAGACTGACAAGTGGACCACCTTAACCCATTGACCATCATAGGCACGTCAAAGTCATAAGTAGCTTCCTGCAGGTAGATATATACAGCATCTCTTGCATAGCTTCAACAGCGAATGAATTACACAGTAATAAAACGTGGGTTTGATGGCCATGTTTCAAACACTTTGTCCTCAATTTGTCCAGAAAACATCACTTCTATAGTTTTATCTTTGTTACTGTAAAGCTAAATTAACCTTTTATTATTTTAAAAAATATTTAAAAACAGAATTTCTACTACTGTAAGCTACTTGTTGCAATCATAAAAAAAGTCTTTTTAAAAATTCAAGGAAAAGATTTGATCAGATTCTCACCTGGGTGGGGGAGAATATAAGAGAGCAGGTCACCGTTTGGTAGCCCTGCATTTCTACATTGGTCACACCTGGCTCCGCTGCAAGAAACAAAAACACACAATTACTCTTTCTCTAACAGAATTTCACAGAACTGTTTCCCATATGAATAAACATTTCCTTTGACTAACTTATATTGCTCACAGCAATAAAAGTGGGTGTGAGAGAATGCATACTTGCTGAGTTCCTAGGAAACTGGAAACAGAAATCTGGATAGTCAGACATGTTGAAGGTAATCTGGGCTTCAGAAGGTGAGCGGTTGGTAAGAGTGAAAGGTATCACCCTCTGAGAACCAGCAAATACCCCATAAAACTGAAAATGGGACTTAAAGTTGGGAAAAAAGACATCAAAACAATTTAAAGCAATTTAAATTAATGAATGAGGTAATTTAGCACACATGTAAACAACATTAGATTCAGAACAGGTGAAATTGGTAGAATTCATTACAATTGGATACAATTGGTATGAACCTAATCCAACAAAATTAAGACAATTAATGATTAAGAAACATTTACATGAAAGTAGTAATTTTGTGATTTAAAAAACTGACAACAACAAACAAACCAAAAAGGATATTTTTAGCCATAACTTTTTTCTGCTTTTTCTGAAACTTACCAGACTGATGTCTACACGTGGACGCTCCACTGATCCACACATTCTAAGTTCAATTGACTTCATGTTTCTCAAGGCTATCTGTAATATATACACATGCATATTGTTAATAAACCCTCACTTTCTTTCTGTCCTAAACAAAACTTGAAATTCAAACAAAATTCAAAGTTTTCAATCTTTACCTTGACTCTGGTGTCAAACTTAATGACAGACTCAGGTATGTAGCGGACTATTAAGGAAGTCTGGCCTCCACTTGGTACTACGCCCTCAGATGGACTCACCACCATGCCTGGCAGAGGGCACACGTCAAGTACCTACCTCACAGACACAGAAACATAGTTATCTTGCTTGTTTTTTGCAGATGTATCAAAAACCATTTATACAAACAAATGTAGCACCTGGTAATAGGCATGTTTCTGTCCACTGTTGTGTAAGATTGCAGTTCTGATTGAAGTCCTGTTTAGAGGAACTGATTCAAATTTGATTAGTTTCTCTGTCAGCTCAATACTAGTGTATCCAATCTGAAAAACAAAAAGCGTAAAAAGGATAGCGATACATTTTTTTGTTGTTGTTTCTACAAGCCAAAACACTTTGTCCCAACTTTTTAGGAATTGAGTACTGTACATAATTACCACAATCAACCTGTGTTGTACATCTCTACTTTAATCATTTATTGATGTTATGACTCAGTGACATTAGAAACCTAATTTTAAAACAAAACTTGGCTGCTGAACATTGTGCTGGTGCACCGACATCAGAGCAGAAATTGGTGAGCATTGTTAGAAATATACAGTCTACAGATCAGTTATTTAGGCTATATGTCATGGATTCATTTCTATATCAATTTATTTTGTTAAGTTCCTGTTTTCTTCCTGCATGTTTCTGTTCCTGCCAGCTTCACTTCTAGTCACATGATTCCCCAACTGTTTTCCACTAGTCATTTGATCTGCTAATTAAGCACCACCACTCACCTAGATTGTTGTCTAGGTGATTGTTGTCCACATTACCTATTTGTTCAGCTTTCCAATGTCCCAGTAAGTTTATGGTTTTGTCTTGTGCTTGTTTTGACTGTACCTTTGCTGGAGTTTTGGATTTCCCGGTTGAACCCCTGCCTGTCTGACAACCCTTCTGCCTAGTGTTTTGACATTGGAACCGTGACTCATTTTACCCAATCCCTGTCTGAAAGCTGTGTGTTTGGGTCCATCACCCCTGCAATTCATGACACTATATTTTTAAATCTATCTTTTGCTGTTCCCTTTGTTTAATGCTTTCAACTTTTTTGTTTTGACACCTATTTAACAGGATAAACGTAAGCAATGACTATTTTCTTAGTGTAATTGTAATATTTATAGTCATTCTTAAACTACTTGTCCACCAGTAACAATGGATTCACATAAATAACAACAGAAGAAACTAGAGTTGATTGTATTATAGAACCTTAGCAATGCAGTGTAGTCGTTCTGTGTTGCCCTCATGGACACAGAGGTCAAAGTCTCCTTCTGCAGGTGAGGAGAAGGAGGGATGCCACACCACCTCACAGTCCAGCTCTCTATATGGCTCCACTGTACCTGATATACACACATTGTATCTATCACTGAAAATGCTACATAACAGTAAGGACAAACATCAAAGAACCACATGAACACTTAAACCAGGATGCTCTTGCACCTGAAGCTGGTCGAATCGAGAACATGATGCCCCTTTCAGTGACCACTGGTCTCCATGTGAACTCTGCAGCATGGTTGAGCTGGTTTCTAAGGGTAACCGAGGTTCTGTATTCTGAACGAGCAAGCAGTATAGGAGTGGGACTGAGTACCAGGTGGGTGGTGGACAGTTCCAGAGCCAAGGAGACAACTTGGGCCTGGACCAGTATTTGGCCAGGATGCTGCTTGTTTATAGAGTAAGACACAGGTCTACAGGACAGAAATATAAGTGGATTACACCTGAACTGCAGTAAGTTATTTGCAGTCAGTAACAGTAACAATATAACCATTGTGCATCCTCACTGACCTGTAGAAATGACCTGACTTGTTGCTCTGGAATGTCAGAGGTAGGGTGTTGCGGGAGCAGGGTGGCAGGACATGTGAGAGGGGCGATGAGCCTTGTAATTCAGGACAGTCCACCTCCAGCTGTACCCAGACATAGGCTGACAGATGGTTGATTAGCTCCAGCGTCTGAACACATGTCGACTGCACGCACACTTTGCCAAAGTCCACTAACAGAGGACCTGAGGTGAAAGGACACTTTTTAATATTAAACAATTCCACTACTAAAGTAAATTCAACAACATGTCGAACTTATAATCACTGTAAAGACTGGAAGCTGCTCAAAATTATTTTTATTTAATGGTTGTACACAATTTGTTATTAAAACTGAGAATTCTAACCTATGCAGACTTTGAACAGCTCTTGTGCAGTCAATGTCCTACTGCAGTCTGCCACCTCCCGGTCGCTTGTGGGAACTGCGTTTATCTCATCTGAAACCTGCAAAAAATCCAGAAAGAAAGATTTCCATTGTTTTTTTGCACTCAAGTTTATTCAGTTAATTTTTGGGTTTTCATCTTCTGATCTCACTTGACTGGCAATCTGCTGAGTGGCAGACATCGTGCCTTGAGAACAACCATATTTATTTCCAGTGGAACAATACTGGTACTGTGATTTCGCTTCTGTGTCCTTATTATTAGCTATATCACAGATAGAAAGCTCTGGGGGAACAAGCCCCTGAGAAGGAATAATGCCAATGTCGTCCTCCTCCACTTGTTTTTGCTTCCTAGGTTCCAAAAATTACAAAATTACAAATTAAAGTCGCCATTTGAAAAATTGAAATGCACTGCAAAGTGAAAGCCTACTTCTCCTTGATCCTTGAAAGTCGTGTTTGCCTAAGGGAGTCAATGAAGTTTCTGTATTTTTGGCGGTGCTGTTGCCTCTGTTCTTCCTCCTCCTCAGTGAAAGCATAGTTGGTGTCCACATAGCAATAGCGAGGTAGACCAGTAAATATTGTCCTGAGGAGAATAAAGACAGGAATTTTGCAGGAACACATAAGGAATTGTGACAGCGTCTTTTGTTTGTTTATTCTGTCCAGCAGTTCAACAAGCAGCATGTATTAGGCTGAATGCCGTATTGTGATAGACAGTTTTGCTTTTACAAGAGGAATATTTCACCAGCTGTCAAATCAAGCATATCAGTTAAGCAAACAATCAGTGCAAAATAAATAAGTGGGGATGTACCTTAGGCTGACACATCATAACTAAACAACTGCTGTATTGTGGTTTACCTTTGAGATTAATACTAATACCAATAATAGTGTTAAGGTATCTGCACATATTCATACAAACATATACATATACCATATACATACACATTTGCATTATTATACATAATCTCATATTACTTTATAATAGCCATGAAATACAACATCACAATTTCCATATTTACACATTATTGATCTTGGTAGTGATAAGTATCAGTAATACTTACAGTTGTGTTTAGAAAGCCTGTTTATCAGCTAAGGTGTTGAGTGTCCCACTACAAGGTTAGTAAAGCTGTAGCTTAACATTGTTCACCCAAAGGGTGAGACAGACGTTGGTGCTTAAACAATGCCACTTGTGGAAGCCAGGGTGATGTGAGGGGCTCGGCCACTACGCCCATCCAACGAGCAAAGGAAAGAATCCTAGCAGCCAGGGAGCCCACACACCTTCAGTTCCAGGAGGGCAGGTGTTGCGACCCTAGCCGCCCACACAGAGCCCCCCAGGCAGAGCTGCAGCAGCCACAGAGACAGCACCCGAGGTCAGAGTGGGCCACCGTGGGTCAACGCTGTCTGCCCCATGAGAACCAGGGGCAAACATTCCCCCCACCCAGTGGTAGGGTCGGCCTGAGAGAATGGAGACTCAGGACCCACGGTTCGTAGGGAGCTCACCAGGTGATGCCCCTGCGCCCAGAGTGGGGCCCACCCCCAGTGCACCACCCCCACACGAGCGGAGCGGGCCTACCCCATCGGCCCCATCAAATCCCCTGGCACCACATCGGGCCCGCAGCAGCCAGCAATTGGTGGGGGTCAGCAGAGGAGACCACCCAGGCAGCGGGTCCAAGTACCCCGGGTCGAAAACGGGACCCCCCCACACTCCAACTGCACCACATGCATACACACTCACACAGACGCACACCCACACGTACATTAACGCGCACTACCACAAACCCTCTCACAAAGAACTAGTCAATCATACGTGAACCCAGGCACTCTCGTATACATCCTCACACCCACACCATTCGCTTGATCTCATTCATGGGGGGGGTAGGTCTCCGCCTGCCGCCCATGTGGCCCCAGGCAGGGACCGAAGCACCTCCCGAGCCGCTTCCACCACAACTGGCCTCAACCCCAGGCCCCAGTTTTCAGTTCTCACTTTACTTTTATGATCACGTGCCCCGTCAGCTGTTTCTGTTTAGTAATTATCTCAGCGTATTTAGTTCCCAGTTTGCACCTCAGTTCTCTGCTAGATCGTAGCGCGTAATCACCCCAGTCCAGCGTTTTTTCTCCTGTTCCGGTCCAAGTAAGTCTCGTTTTCGTACTCACCTGTCTTTGCCTACTACCTGTCGGTACCGTTGCCTGTAGTCTGATCTCCTGTGAATGGCCATAGCTTGCCTGACACTGAGTTTTGTATGCCGTTTTTGAGAAACTGTTCATTAATAAACTGACACTCTGGTTAATTCTGTCATCGGCTATGCATGTGGGTCCTGCATCACGCACTCCCTGACACTGAATGTATTTGTATGTGGCTAGGTATGAGCAACTTTGGGAGATCGCCAGTTCCCCGAGGGCTCCAGCAGACAGAGCCATCAAAGTGAAGGCTCTGTCCTTTTACTTAACTTTAAGTTACATTTAAATACTGGTGATTGAATAAATACAGACTACTGTTACCAAGAGCAGAACAAGAGCTGGAACACTGGACCGTTTCTGTAACCTTTACCTGTACTGTGTCGGTGAAGAGGGCGGCCTGATGCTAGATGCTCGATCATTTGGAAAAGCGAGGAACTCCTCCATGTCTTGACCCTTCTCCCTGTGATGTGCGTGGAGTTGTGTTTTGTTGGCGCAAAGTATGGCAGCATGCACCATCCCACAACAACGAGCCAAGCTGCTGCACGGAACATAAGGCCA
Organism: Betta splendens; assembly: GCF_900634795.4. NCBI lineage: Eukaryota > Metazoa > Chordata > Actinopteri > Anabantiformes > Osphronemidae > Betta > Betta splendens. Next base: position 10,565,920 of record NC_040882.2, on the reverse strand, counting down.
TAGTCCAGATGGATTTGAAATAGCTGGAGTGATACCTGTGAAAAAGTCAGGCAGAGTTAGGACAAGTACATGTTTCAACATCAGTATTTTAACCCGTCGCAACCAAAATCGAACTTAAAAAATAATTACCAGAATTAAGATTTGGTACAGGTTGTTTAGTCTCACTGTGGCAAACAGCAGAAACTTGAAGAGTGATAGTGTGAAAGCTGCGAATTTCAGTAACATCCAAGTTGTCACTGCTCTCATGCACCACATGGCCTAAAACATCTAAAATCATGGACATCTGGAAGCTTCCTTGCTGCCGTGCCTTAAAGGATAAAACTATATCCTTGGGAAAAAGCAGATAAAAGAATTGTCTTAACATTTATTTTACAAATATATAACTGAATCTATCAAGACCTCTACCTGGCTCTGCCCGGGGCGTATGATGCCTGCGGAGGGCTTGGTGGTAAAATGAGCTAACTTGCGGAACTTGAAATTAACAGGAAGTTGGGGGCAGAGATTCTGCAGCACACATAGCGCATCTACACTTTGCCCCATCACACAGGTAAGGAAATCAAATTTTCGAGAGGGACTAGGTACCAGAGACACAGGCAGCCCAGAGCCCGTCACAGCCAGCTCCACACTGCTGTTTGCTATAGACAAAAAAAACCTTTAATAACAAAGCCATAAATGACTTATAAATGTCCACATTTATTATCAATATACTTGTTTATAAACATTTTTATGACTCAAAACAAATGATTACTGTTAAGGTAATAAAGTTACAAGATAATAATTAAAACACTGATGCATGTATGGCTGTAAAACAATGTATGTTGTGTGTTAGTACCAGTCGGGCGAGTGAAGCCATGTCTGCTCTGCAATGACTCAAACTGCAGAAAAACACAGTAATCTTGGCGGGGAGCTGGGTGCTCGCGTTTCTTCCTCTCATTTACACTAAATACAGAAGTGGGACAGAGGAGAACACATCTCCTCGTTAGTATAGTGGTGAGTATCCCCGCCTGTCACGCGGGAGACCGGGGTTCGATTCCCCGACGGGGAGTGATTTCTTTATTTTCTTCGCCTTTTGCCTTTATGTAACACTTTTTTGGCACATTTGGGTTACTTGGTAACTCTTGGGTGCACACACAAGCAATCTTCTTACCTCCTGTTGACTGGGCTGAAGCGTATTGCCACTGTGGTGTTTTCATACGGTCCCAGCTCACCCTGATTAGGCACACACACCAAGACGTCCTGGGTGGTGGGGCTGCACCTCTTCATTCCTTCCAGCAGGGGGGCATCTGTGCTTTTTTGTAGGTCTATGCCCTGCACAAACAAGTGACAATCTATTTAGTACCACGTAAAATATAAAAATCCCTGGCCCTAGTCCATGAGCAAATCATTAAAGTTAACAGTAAGTTAGTAAGTAACAACACATGACACAATCCTGCTTTGATAATAAAAGCTTAACAAATTATTATTTTCATTGCCCTGATCATGATCATATTTAGTTTAATACATATGTAGTCAACACTGTAATAAGTGCTCAGCCAATACAACAGTCCATTTTAGTATCTAGATTGAACATGGAATATTATTGTTATTTGCCCTAATATAAGACTTTGTGACAGGACACTTTCGAGTACAGATTTTCAACACTCACCACTTCAGTCCCAGCTGCATTATTCTGCAGCACAGACACCCACTCAGAGGCCCGAGGTGCATTATTTCTAAGAATCACATACTTAATGCGAGATGTACCAAAGTACACGGGTCCAAACCACAGACAGGAGAGTTGAGCCCCCTGTACAAAAAAGCAAGAAAAAGAAAGAAATGTATACATTATGTTTAAGAACTTTAACATAAATCCAGTTTAGACAGAAAGACATCAATATCAATTTCAGATAGTATCGCTTACATACAGTGTAAATAAAACATTTACTACTAAATTACCTGCGTGTCAAAGATTTCAAGGTGCTGGTCAACCACCTCAGCCCTGATACTAAGAGATACAGCAGAACAATTCTGAAGGTTTATCCTGGGACAGAGAGAGATAACTTAAGTTCAGAAATAAAACGTAGTTTTGTACAGAAAAATATTTGTATGTGTGTTTATAGAAATGGTTGACATCCTTGTTCAAACAAATTCAAATACTTTTCTAGACTGCATAATAAAGTCTGTCTTACAGAGCCTTCTCCTCAACCAGCCTGGGCATATCTGCGTGCAGTTCAACTTTCAGCCACTGGGTGGCGCCAGCAGCAACGATTCCATTGAGAGGTGATAGTTGAACTGTAGGGTCTCCTTTGTACTGAACTTGGAACATGCCTTAAATACACACAAGCAAAGGTTTAGAAGAAGATTTTTGAATAGAAAAAAAAATCTTAACATTTTAGACACCTTGAGGTTTTAATTTTGCTACTATGCAATGCATGTATATTTCTTTGTTAATTCACAATACACTCTACGGTCAACAATGTTAAAATTTTATATTTATATACAAAATACAATTTTTTACTGTAATAATAATCTTTCAGACAGCTGATTAAACCTGACACAAGGTAGTTAGAGTTCAGATTAGATGCAAATTAATGAATCTTTACATATTCAAAACAACAAGATATGACATTGACTTACAGTAGCAGAGAGGTTGGATATTTGGACAGATGATTAGCCGAGACGCACTTACCTTTCTCTGTCACTTTGTGCTAAGAGCTGAGCAGTGTGCTGGGACAATGATGTTATCCTCAGACTAAATGGGTGGGGATTTAGGTGAGGGGGGGTGTTTCTATTGTGGTTTTCAGCTAATGCTTGTGTACTTTTTGTTTTTTGTAGTCTTTATTCAACTAGCAATGCATTTTGCAATTGGCAGATGAATATGCTATTTGGTCATTTAATTTGAAAATGCATTTTGCAAATGAAAATACATTATTAAAAGTGGCAAGTCAATACCCAGTTGCAATAATGAAAAGTTGAAATAAAAACCTAATCAATTGAATTTAGTTCTGTAGTGGTTTAGGGTGTCTTCATTCAAATGATCTGTGAACACGCTGGGGTATTAAAGTGGGTATTGAATTGCCACTTCAATCAAAATACATTTTCAAATTGGATTTTGAGTCTTATAAAACTTCCATGCAGTTGAACTCAATATTAGGCTTTAGCATTTTTTTAAAGTAAACTTTTACAAAAGTATCTGATACGATATTATACAGTTGTAATAAGCAAAACATCTAATAATAATTGGTTTAGATTTTATCTGAATCATTGCAGAAAAAAGATTACAACTAATTACCAAAACTAACCATTAGTTACAGCCTTACTGGTATCAAAGCATTACTAATAACTCATATGTACTTATGTAAGTATATATAGTGTATATCGATAAAAAACAATAGCTGCAGCCCGACATATGGATGTATTATTAAATTAATATTAACTTGTCATTTAAAGAATCACCAGGCCAACTTACCTGGTGCTGCTCCTTGATTGGTTATAGCATGGTGTTTGGTGACTACCTGACTGCTGGCAACAATGCAACCAAAGTCCAGAACCGAGTCCACTTGGAACAAACAAGCCCTAGGAAGCCTATTGGAGTAGACTACTTAAGTTAAGAGCGGTTTATTGCTGGACAGTTATATTATGCTGCATTACATATAACTTCGAGTGTCCACGTGTGTGCAAGCCGCTTACCCCAGCAGTGGGATTTTAATGGTTTCCGAGTCGTCTACGTGAATCAGAAGAGAGTATCTGACCTCCTCCTCTTCCTCGGGGATGAACTCGAGCAAGTTGCTAACAGACAGGCCCGGAGCTAGCTCGTTAGCTGGGCTATGTGCCCTGAACTTGAATAGCTGCATAATAAACGAGTACAAGAGACAAAAAAGTATGAGTAAATTACACAACTAATTAGTAAACCTGCACACATTTGGAGACGTCAGCGCATGCCACGTGGAACGGCGCCTTATTCAACATGCGTCACACGGGCCGAAGAATCCTGTCAACACACCCGTTGACAGCGACTATTTTAAAAGTTGGAAAACTTTAGAAAAAAAATATAAAAAGGTGAACAAATGCTTCAATGTCATGTATTTGTTCAAACAAATGTCAACATTGATATTCTCGGACTGGGTAATAAAACACGAAATGTCCGTCGTTCAAGCAAAGGCTAGCTAACATCATTTCGTTACCGCTAGCTTACGTACATTCGATAAAAGTTCAACGTGCGTCACACGGGCCTAGTAATTCTGTCAACGCACCCCGTTAACAGCGACTATTTTAAAGTTGGAAAATTTTAGAAAAAAAATATAAATAGGTCAACAAATGCTTCATTATCGTGAATTTGTTCAAATAAATGTCAACATTGATATTCTCGGACTGGGTAATAAAACACAAAATGTCCGTCGTTCAAGCAAAGGCTAGCTAACATCATTTCGTTACCGCTAGCTTACGTACATTCGATAAAGGTTCGTTAATTGTACCGTTTTTAACTAGGCTTTATAGCAATTATTACCTTACCTTTAACTTGGGCTTTTCAATAATTATTTTCTTGAGGGTTTTTCCGATATTAGTAACAGTGACTGTCGTCTTATAGACGTGGCCGACCTTTATGTCCTTGAACTCCACAAACTGCGGGTCAACACGAATAGCGCTCTCTGCCATGCTGTGACTATGTACTTACTAATTACTTGGCCTTACAGACGCATTAACTGGCACTTTAGCTCGTATTTCGCAAAATTTGCGGGTCACATGCCGACGCACACTCAGCTTCACCGTTGCCACAAACGCTGCGCACTAAACAGAGTTTAAGCGCTCAGGTGGTGTCTAGGAGACGACTCGTGCCGTGGCGTTCGATTTACAAACTCGGGCAGCCCAGATGGACGGAGCTAGTAGCCACAACGCTTCCTTTTTTCTCCTTGTCGACTCAAGTGCAAGGCAATTTACCCTCAAAAGCAAGTGATGGAATATTATATTTTTATTTTTATATTATTGTTTTTTTTGTAATTTTGTTTTAGTGCAATTGTTATAAGTCACATACAATTACAACTATTTAATAACTTCTTCCCGTAATATTCCTTTCTGTCCTAAAAGTTTTAATAGGTTTTTAAATTATTTAAGGTAAATAAGGAACACTTTAATACAATACAACACTGTAATTTCAAAATTAGGACCCTTCAAAGGCAATATTCACAACTTGAACGTCAGATATCTGTCTTACTCTTCACCCTCTTATGCTGCTGACTTGAAACACAAGACAGACAGCTGTGTTTTACAGAAGTTCTCTGATGACGCTGCGATGGTTGGACTGATCAACGATGACGACAATGCACAGAACAAAGGACTCACTCAGGACTTTGTGGACCAGTGTCAGCAGAACCACCTTCTGATCATGCGGGGAAAACCATGGAGTTGGTGGTTGATTTTTGGAAAGGAAGTTCCATGTCATCTCACTAATGAACATTCACAGAATGAACATTGAGAGAGTGGACTGTTATACGCTGACTGCATGTACACAAGAAACTGGACTGGACTTGGACTGGACACAGATGCACCGTACAGGAAGAGTCAGAGCAGACTCTACCTGCTGAGGGGAGTCTTTTGGAGTGAGGAGGCCACTCCTGAAGACCTTCTATGACTCTGTGGTGGCATCAGCCATCCTGTACGGTGTGGTCTGCTGGAGCAGCAGCGTCACAGTGAGGGACAGGAAGAGACTGGACAGGATCATCAAGAAGTCCAGCTCTGTGCTGGGCTGCACTCTGGACATGGAGCAGGAGGTGGGTGAGAGAAGGGTCCTGGCTAAACTGACATCCATCATGGACCAGGACTCTCACCTACTGGAGGACTCACTGTCTGCTCTGGAGAGCAGCTTCAGTACCAGACTGATCCACTCTCGCTGTGTGAAGGAGACATTCTGCAGGAATTCGCCATGGGACTAATATAGGCATTCCTATTCTTATTAAATATGCACAAATATGTAATAATAAGAAAAATTTATTCAAAAAACAAATCATTTTCCTTCAGTCTTTACTGTTACAAAAATAATAATTAGGAGTAATTTGTGTTCTGATACAACTCAGACAAAAAAAAAGACAAAAAAAGCTTCGATGAACTGCATAGTAGCATAACATCTGAAATAGCTCAGTTTTATTCTGTATTTTACAGAACTCCATCAGGACTCTCCCAAATTTCATCATCATACATATTAAAGGCATGTGTGGCTTTATCCGCCATTGCCAGATCGCAGCTGTTGCAGTCTCTCTGTGTTGAATGTTCTGGATTTTGGATGGAATTATCCGGAACCTCGTCAGAATTTCTTGCGAAGTGCACAGGCACATCGCTGGATTGTTCTGGGCAAACAGTGTCCTGGCAGTTTTGTACCAGGTCCTGGTTAACGGTATTAGCTGTATTCAGTTCTACATCTTGCTTCTTGGGTGCTTCCGGGACTCTTGTGTCACGCTGTGCCAAACTTGTATCTCCACCAGATGGAAACACAGACTGGGATGTGGCGCTGACTTCCTCCTCACCTGCTGTAGTCTTCATCACTTTCTGAAGTGGAGTTTTGCTCTGCAGGGCAAAGAAGTTGTTGCGAACAACATAGCGCACACACTGAAGGAGGACATTCCTCTCGTGGCGAATGTCTGGGGCTAGCAACTGAAAAACAAAGAGTGGAAGAAATCATTTACATACAAATGCAAATATGTATTTAACAATGAATAAACATGGTTTGATGTCAGTTGTCTTCTCACCATCTCCAGTAAAGTGGGACGACGTTGCTGTGGTGTGTCTTGGTGCCGACCACGTCTTCCTCTTTTGCCTCCTCTTCCTCTTCTGTTGTTTGGTGTGTAAGAGTCAGGCTCAGGGAACTTGTTCATTTCTGGTCTCTGTGAAGAGGCTGCTGTGGTTCTTGAGGTTCCTCTGTCCTCTGTTGCTGGCACTGTTTTTAGGAGAACTTGATTTTCATGCAAAAGGTCCTTAGCCTTCTGGATAGTAATACCTGGAACACAAGAGAAACACAGGATGTGAATGGAACTGAGGCTCAAGTGTCTGTTATATGTCATCATCAATTTTGTGTTCTGATACAAGTGTGGTATGTTGGCATGAATAGGTTTTAACCCAATAAACAAATCTTAAACAGATCATTTTGGTCAGAACAAATAAATACATTTCTTGGGTATAGATTGCATAATAATATTATTAACCATTTAGTTATAATCTGACTTTTAGCTTGAAACTGTGGTGCTTAGTTATGTTTTGTTCAACAACAATACTCACTTTCTGGTGCTTCATCACTTTCACTCTCACTCATGGAGCCGTAGTTCGCCACCAGGGAGCCCAGGGCAGAGCTCATCAGTTTTGGGGCCACAACCACGACATCAGTTCTTGACTCAGCTGCTGTGTTCTCCCCATCAGATTCTGGAAACACATAAGTCAGAGCAGTTGTTCTTTTCATATTACTAGAAGTCCTGTGTCCAACCACAACATAAAAGTGCCCCAAATTCTGTTCATAATCCAAATATAGCCCATTTACCATGGTCACCAGTGGCCAGTGCTCCCAGTGGATCTTCGTTTTTGCAGGGCCGGGTCAAGGGTGGTGGTTTCTCTTTAGCACTGTTGTCCAGAGAGCAGGAGCCTTGTGGGTGTTGCTGTGAATCTCTGTTGCCCCAGCCGTGACCGCGACCTCGACCACGACCTCGACCTCTGCCCCGTCCACGACCTCTGCCTCTCATTCGTCTGTAAATGAAATAATACTGTTCAGATGGCATCAATATTTATGGTAAAGATCTACATACATGTCATGTTTGCATGTCTTTGTGCATTTACCCAAACTCTGCTGTCTCTAGAACACCTCCTGTTTCCTGTCGCACCTCAATCATTTTAATCTTTTTTTGGATATTCTGAAGTGTTGGATAGTTTCTGAAAACACGAATCAAGGCAACCGTTGGTTTATAGTTCAGTGATAAATCAGTACAGCTGCAAAAGTTGAGCCTTTTTTCAAACACTGACTTGCGCCTCTCCTCTCTCCATTTTGCAATCTCCTCTGGCGTGTCCAGTTTAATCCTTTTAGCTCCTGGTGCATGGTTCTGTAGTAAATAAAACATGCATAATAGAAAATAAACACACCAAGCCCTAAAGTAAAATATATCATGCTCTGTAAGATAATTCACTTACATTTTTCCAGTGTATGTTTACTATTTTTTCATGAGCGTTAAACGTGCAGTCGGGCACAGAGCACTAAACAGCACAGTCAGGAATATAGGAACATTTATTATTACAGAAAACAATACGAAATTAAGAAAAAGTATTTTACATAATCTATCAAATTACCTTTACATGTTGAGACATATGCTCGTCATACTTCTCCTGGTTTTTGAAACCTCGATCGCAAGTGTCGCAGAAGTGTAAGTACTCTGGTTCTTTCTTATTTTTCTGTAATGGGTTCATATCACAGTTAACCACATCCTTCGTTTGGAATGACAACTAAGATAAAAATGGCATGATATTTGATGATCTGACCTTCTTTCCGTGGTTGCCAGGGGCTCCATAATTTTCTCTTCCACCTTGATGCCATTCATGACCATAGTTTTGACCTGAGAGCAACGTTACAGTTACTGGCTGAACTGTGCATCACGTACACAATAACCATTTAATAGGCTAAATAATCACCGTAAGGACGTTGATGTCCGTAGTTTACATGACCTGGCGTGTAACCAAACCCGGCCTGTGCGCCGTGATGCCAGCCCGCTTGGCCGCCGTATCCCCAGCTGGACTCTAACGACGTCTCGCTCCAGTTCCACATGCTGGGATGGAAGCCGCTGGAGCGCGCCTGCGGCTGCTGGAACAGCTGGATGGAGTTCGGAGGAGGACGGCTGAAGTCCGGGGATGGATAGTGCGCTTGTTCATCCATAATGCTCTATGTAACATGAGCGTCGAAGCGAGATAATATTTAGAAGCACATCTGTGATACTCAACACGCAACTCTCACATGTGCTTATTTTCTTCCCTATCACGCGAACGTCACTTCCGCAAAAGCAGGAAGCACATAAACACAATAATTTACCCAGTGACGTGTGATACAGTTATAACTACATAAAATTAAGTTAATCAGTTTGCGAAGACTGTAAATAATAATATCGATGTTTTTCTGTCTGTATTTTAAGTAACGTTTAATTTAAAGCGCCGGTTTATTTGCGACAACATCTCGCGAGCTTCGGTGTAAAACCTCTAGTGCGTTGCCAAAGAGGGGTAAATCCGCTAGAATTAAAATTAGACAAAAAGAAGCAGTGATCTGACATGTATGCAAGGGTTACATGGAATAGATAGCATGATGTCATGTTCTGGAAAACACGATCAAAACGTGTATATGAAAAGTGTCATAAATTAGGTAGCACTCCTTTTCATACTATTTTGCTATACTTTATATAGCTAAAGTTAAAAAAGGTAAATTGCAGTCTTTGGCATATAATAAAACATAAACATTTTTTTTAATTCCATGGACATCCAAACATTTATGAATTGTAGTTAAAGTCCACTGAAATAACCCCACAACCATACTTGTTTGACTGATAAAGGGTGATTTCGGTGAGCGGAACTGGCAACCGGGCAAGTTCCTGGTCTTGTCGCGCCGCGTGTGGCAGACTGGGAGCAGAAGCGTGGTGGCTGTGAGGAAAACGTGAGCGCTCTCATTATAGAGAGTACTACAAGCTTTATAACTGTAACTGAGCTGCTGCCACAATGCTCGTGTTGTTTGAGACCGCGGCTGGCTACGCCATATTCAAAGTATGTATTATGTTTTTGTTCTCTGTCGCTTAACATTGTATTAACTTGTTTTTCAGTAACTTTGCTACTTCAGCTAGCTTATTTTAGCCATTGCACTACACGTCTACATGTCATGGAAATTAGCTTCTCTGCAGCTATAATGGTAGTGATCAGAATGAGAAATCTGCTTTTTTAGTACACAAATACAAAAACGTGCATATTTAAGCTGGTTTCTTCACCTGTGTGCCTTTGCTAGTGCACCGGCTAACACGTAGTTAGCGGCTAAAGGCCTTGGCACCACGTGTGCACACTGAGGGGAGCATTTACCAAAAGTCGTGACAGCAATAGCGTTTTGCAACAAAATGCTCAAACACGTAGTATAATTATAAGCACATATTTTAAGATGTGCGACTGTGACGACAATATTACTTAAGATATCCTTTAACTTCTGTTATTAACATATCACATGTTGGCCAGTTAAAGAATGAAATCTTCTTTTAGTGCATAACATCGAATATTGATTGTTGGTTGCATTTAAGGTCCTTGATGAGTCCAAGCTGCAGCAGGTGAACAGCCTGTATAAAGAGTTTGAAACGCCAGAAAAAGCAAACAAAATGTAAGTATGCATGTGGGACAGTGAGTGGTCGTTGGTGGATAAATTACATACTACATGTACAGTAAATATGAATTTGGCTTGTCTCTGCAGTGTGAAGTTGAAGCACTTCGAGAAGTTTCAGGACACAACAGAAGCCTTAGCAGGTACTTATCTATTTAATCGAATGTACACCTGTGGTCTGTGATGTATTCTCTTGCTGTGTGTGATGATTCTATGAGCTGTTTCACAGTACTCGTCACTACCACTGAGACCACATAATATATTTGACACATCTTGCACTGTGTATAGAAACAGTCTTTACAACCATTTCTATTTAGTGATGCAATGCAATTACTTGTACCTTTCAGCTGCCACTGCCCTGGTTGAGGGGAAAATTGGCAAGAGTCTAAAGAAAGTGCTGAAGAAGGTAGTTGCTAAGGAGGCTCACGAGCAGCTAGCAATCAGTGATGCAAAGCTGGGTGGAGTTATAAAAGTAAGCATCCTCATGTTCATGTAGTTGACGTTTGGTGGCTTATTTGCAAGACTTGTGTTACTAAGGGATTTTTTGTTTCAGGAAAAGATGGACCTGAGCTGTGTCCACAGCCCGGCTGTGTCTGAACTGATGAGATGCATCAGGAGTCAAATGGAGAGTCTGATCAGTGGACTTCCTCCCAAAGAGATCAGTGCCATGTCTCTGGGGTTGGCTCACAGGTTGGTGTTGCACAGATTTATTACATAAACACTACTGTTGCCTGTGATTATACATGTGTTCTGAAACTACTTTGTAGATTCACCCAACATTCGTCACTACCACTGAGGCACTAATTTCCAGAAGCAACATAAAAGTTGGAAAATCAGCCTATCAATTAATTAACCCTTGTCTCTCTTTTTTTTTCCTTTTGTAGTTTATCCCGCTACAAGCTGAAGTTCAGTCCAGACAAAGTGGATACTATGATTGTGCAAGCTATTTGTAAGTATGTTATGGTAATTTAAAAAAATGCAGTTGGTGACAGTATCAAGGGGTTTTAAGCAAAAGGACCAAAGTTGAATTAGTATGAAACTCTTTAATTCAGTTATTTTTTTGTTTATTTTGTTTTTTAGCTCTTCTGGATGACCTGGATAAAGAGCTCAATAACTACATCATGCGCTGCAGGGAGTGGTACGGCTGGCATTTTCCAGAGCTTGGAAAAATCATCACAGATAACTTGGCTTACTGCAAAACTGTCCGCCACATTGGTAAATAATAAACTCCTACCATCATATTTAGAGGTTGAAAAGATTGTGTTGTAAGAGGTACGTCAATTGCATTTCGAACAAACTGCAAAATGGCCAGACCTGATTTATCCTGTTATGCAACTTGCATATACCGGTTTAATTTAAAATCTTCCTCCTGTTATACAGTGTCCAAACCCAGGCCAACTTTACTATGGACCAGCTCATACTCTAGTAGTACCTGTAATTCATGGTCTGGGGTTCTCCTGCTTTTAATAATTAAGTCTCCTTGACCAGGACACACAAACTAAAAAGACATGAACCCTAAAGACATTGCTTGGTCTTATAAGCGTATCTACAATAACAAACATTATATGGATTTCTTAATTTAACGTTTGGGACCAATGAAGTATCGTTCGCTTGTGAAAGTGTTTCAGTTTCTCTAGAATAGTCAGTTGCTAAGTAGAAAAATATTTGTGCACCATCCAGGTGACCGCACAAACGTAGCCGGCTCGGATCTGTCTGAAATCATTCCCGAGGAAATCGAGGCCGAGGTGAAGCTGGCTGCTGAAATCTCCATGGGAACAGAAGTGTCAGAGGAGGACATTGGTAACATCAGGCACCTGTGTGATCAGGTTTGTGTCTTATTTCCGCTACTTAGTGTAGTTTTAAGAATTTTAACAGTCAATAGGACCTTTTTAAGTGTCTCATCTGACCTGTTTGCTCCTTACTGCAGTGGTGCTACAAAGTGTTTGTCAGCTCTTTTATCTCGTATGTTTACCTGGCATTTTTTGACACACTTTCTTTCCTCAGGTGATAGAGATTTCGGAATACCGCGCACAGCTCTATGACTACCTAAAGAACCGAATGATGGCGATCGCCCCCAACCTGACTGTAATGGTGGGTGAACTGGTTGGAGCTCGGCTCATCTCGCATGCTGGTAAGTCATGACAATGTAAAACCCAACTAAGCAGTGATGACAAGTTTCTGCCACTTTACAGAACCTGATTGTGTTAAGTCACCTTCTCTGCGCTTGAATTTAGCAGGTAATAATGGGAACATGTTTAAATGTGGCTTCTTAATTTAGGTTCACTCCTGAATCTGGCTAAGCACCCAGCTTCCACAGTACAAATCCTAGGAGCAGAGAAGGCTCTGTTCAGAGCACTGAAGACTCGTAAAGACACACCCAAGTATGGTCTCATCTACCATGCATCTTTAGTGGGTCAGACCACTGCCAAAAATAAGGGCAAGGTGAGCTGAACCTGCAGTAAATAGGCTGCATGTTTTACTGTAACGTCTATGACCATTTGAATGTATGGTTGGATAATAAACACATGCTCTTGCGTTTTATCCAGATTTCGCGTATGCTGGCGGCTAAAGCAGCTTTGGCTATTCGTTACGATGCCCTGGGAGAGGACACAAATGCTGAAATGGGAGCAGAGAACCGAGCCAAGCTTGAGGCTAGATTGCGCCAGCTGGAGGAGAGGGGCGTAAGTACAGCAAAAGCACAGATTATAAATATTGTGTATATCAAGAATAATGATAAAAAACAAAAAATAGGCACATCATAGTTTTTATATCTGACTATTTTTCTGTGGGTGGGTCTTGAAATTGTTGGTTTCTACTAAATGTCTGCTCCCAAAATGTGTCAAATATGCAGTTACGGTTTTCTTTTTTTCCTTTGCATTACTGAGCTTTTTTTTTTTTTTTTAACTCATTTTTTCCTGTAGATACGACGAATCAGTGGAACCGGCAAGGCAATGGCAAAGGCAGACAAATACCAGCACAAGAGGTGAATACTCGCAAATGACTAATTTCCATGATGAATTACCTATTACTTTATTATTACCCTTACTATTATGTAGACAAATGGTGTTATACCCATGTGTTCCCTCCCCCCAGTGAAGTGAAAATTTATGATCCGTCTGGTGAATCAACTATTCCTACAACCTCAAAGAAGAGAAAGTTTGAGGAGGTAGAGGAGGAGGCTGAGGAACCTGTAACACCTGTAGTTAAATCAAAGAAGGCCAAAAAGGAAACAGTAACACAAGGTGGGTGGACTGAATCACTTGTTTTATTATTTGTTTTGAGATGAAATATGATGTGATGCTCAAGGTGTTCAATTTCAATGATTTTACCAGTAGAAGAAGAAGCTACAACATCTGCAGCAGCTGAGGAACCCCCAAAGAAAAAGAAGAAAAAGAAGAGAGTGGCAGATGAACCCGAGGAGGAGGAGGTGGTTACAGTAACAGAGGTGAGATTTCAACTCATGTTTATTTATAATTCATGATCCATTTAGGTTTTCACCAGTTTAATTTTGTTTTGATTGTTGCAGTCAGCAGAGAAGAAAAAAAAGAAGAAAAAGAAAGTAAAAGAGGAGGAAGAAGATTAAACACGATGGAGAATGTGTATATATTCAGTTTTATTTTTGTCATTTTAGTTTTGAATATTGCATTTATATTCAACAAGGGCAATTGCAGACATACAGTATTGTTAAATTTCTAATCTAGTTTGTTGATCCTGACAATGTTTTGATTTGTGGACACATCTGTATCAGATTTGTATAATATCCTGTGCTAAACAATGAGTTGAAAACATTTTCCAAATAATTAAACTTTTATTGTCTCAATGAACATCTGCCCTGTAAAATAAACTTTTTTTAATGTAATTTTGTTTTGTTATTTTACTATCAAGTACTTAAATTTGATAGTATTGATAAATTTCAACCTGATTTATGCTTTTTTATTTTTATATCAGAGCTGTCAATTTGCTGATATTTACCTGTAGTTCAATAGGTTTATTCTTTCCCCTGGCTACATTAGTTACATGGGGTGTGTAAGAAGTGTCAGTAGAAAGGGAAACAATTTGAAAGCGTCACATTTGAAAATAAAAGTAAATACTATCACCACCATGAAAGGTGAACATTGTGAACACCGTTAGCTGCTAACTGGCCAATAAAGCAGGTTGGCTTATTTCATTAGTCAGGATGAACTGCTCTGCCACACTGCTTCTTAAGGTGTAGTTTAACTAAATGTCTTTGCGCTGCTGCAACATTTTGCCATGGTAGTGATGTTGCACAATAGGGAGCAAGTTTAGTGGCCTTTGCCAGGCATTTATAAATATTACTATGTATTTGTTTTACGTGTTATGCAGCAATATTTAAATTAACGATGAAAGCTGCCTTGTCATATGATGTCATAAAGACACTCGTCTCCAACCTGCAGTCCTGACATCCTGCCGCTTTCTTTATGATCTCTGGTGACTTTAATCACACCAGCTTCGACAAGTTCCTTCCTGCATTCACCCAGTTTGAGTTGTCCCACTAGAGGTGTGAAGACACTGGATCTGATGTAGGCTAATGTTCAAGATGCCTACTCTTTCGCTGCCCTCGCCCCTCTGGGAAAGTCGGATCACAATTTTATTCATCTGCTGCCACAATAAACACCTGAGGTTCATAGGCAGCCTGCCCCCATTACAACTGTTAAAAGGTGGACAGATGAAGACTGTGCTGCTCTGCAGAGCTGCTTTGAAGACACTGACTGGGACTGTCTGTGAACCTCATGGGGAGGACATTGATGGATTGACAGACTGTGTCACAGATTATATAATTATCTTCGTGGACACCCATGTACCTGATAAAAAACTCCTAACAACAAGCCATGGGTCACCCATGACAGAATGAAAAGAAGAAAGCATTTAGGTGCAGGGACAGGAGAGGGCAACAGTCCTGTCTCCTTCCTCTTCACCCTGTACACCTCAGACTTCAGGCACAACTCAGAGTCCTGTCATCTCCATGACTCTGCTATTGTAGGACATATCCAGGGTAGTGATGTCACTGAGTACCAGGGAGCTAAATTATTTCCCTTTGGAAATTTTTTGAATCTTTAATCTTAAAATACTTAAATTCGAGATAGCCAGGCATTAGTAGATGATCATCGGTCAGAACGTCTACCACTGATCGACGCGATCGGAGCTCCACTTCCAGCCTTGCCCAGTACCACATGGCACAGCAGCACGAGAGTCTGATGTTATGAAGGATCAGATGAGCTACATGTAGTTGGGCTTAATAAATATTATTATAGACGTGTTATCGAAGAGGAAGCCAGCACTAGGAAAATGTCGCAATTACAGGCGAGGTTCACCACAGAGGACCAAAGGTGAGCTCTGGATTTCTTTGACGAAATATACGAAAAAGGCAGCAATTGCTAGCAGTTTGGCTAGCTAGCTATAACTTGTAGTAAAACAGTAAAACCTAGTTAGGGTTCAGACGTTCTTTGAGCTACGCATGTGTACTATCAACGGTAATTAGCAAACAATTACCCTCTGCATTTAGCAATTATCTTGTGATTTAGCTAAACGTTTGTTAACATGACGACAAATCTGTGAAATATTCAGACAAGCATCGATCAACCAAGTCTCTTTTATTGTAGATATGTTGTAGATGATGTCCCATTCTCCATCCCAGCCGGATCTGAAGTTCAGGACCTCAGCAATCTTATCAACAAACTACTAGAGTCTAAAAATGGTAAATTAATAGTAATTAATTTTAAATTGTACTAGTGAGATTAAGCACAAAAAACATCTGATCTGAAAGCAGTTTTTGCAATTCTTTGTCTTTCCTACAGCATCTCACAGCAAAGTGGATTTCGACTTTCTGGTTCAGGGACAATTCCTGCGGGTGCCGCTGTCCATTCACATGGAGACAGAGGGCATATCAACGGTATGATGAGCCTCAGTGCATGTGGTTAGAGCGATATATTATGAAAGACGGGACCTTATGTGTGCATTATAATCCATTTATAGGAAGAGGTGGTGGAGATTGTATACGTGGAGCGAATCACAGCCCCAGAGCCTGAGGAGTGTATGATGCACGATGACTGGATTAGCTCAGTAGATGCAGATGCTGAATGGTAAGATAATGGGTAACAGTCAGTTCATAGCATCAGCATTTGGTTTGTTTCAATACAGCTGTATTCATCCACTGTAACATCATTATCTGTGTGTTCAAAGCTCATTAAACCAAAGTTTTAGTGTCACTGTGAAGTTGACACACGCTTTGTTTTCCAATGTGTTTTTGTTTAGGATCTTGACAGGGTCATATGACAAAACAGCCAGGATCTGGTCCATAGAGGGTAAAGTGATGGTAGTAATACCTGGACACACAGATGTCATCAAAGATGTAGCCTGGGTCAAAAGAGGTGCGCAGGACAGAATGTTTCCACCTCTGCTCTAATTAATAATTGCAACCTGAAAATTCTGAAAACAAACTGTGCTTGTCATGTGTGCAGACAGTCTAACATCTCTGTTGCTAACGGCCTCTCTGGACCAAACCATCCTGCTATGGGAGTGGAACTCTGAGATGAACAAAGTGAAGGCCAGACACTGCTGTCGGGGACATGCAGGGAGTGTTGACACTGTTGCCACGGACCCAACAGGATCAAAGGTAAGGTTTAAAAGGGGCACAAAATAAAGAAATCACAGTTTTTAATTGGTCTAAGTAATGTTTATGTTGCTGTTTTTCAGTTCTGCAGTGGCTCCTGGGACAAAATGTTGAAAATATGGTCAACAGGTATGTTCATAGAAAGTCAGCATTTCTGAACAAAAAGCAGTATTCTGCAGAGATCCAACACTTGTCATTTGTTGTCAGCGCTTACAGATGAAGCAGAAGAGTTTGAAGAACCCGGTGACAGGCCGAGGAAGAAACAGAAGACACAACAGCTGGGACTGACCAGAGTGAGTCAAACTACACAGATATTGGAGAAAAAAATCTGAAGGACCTAAAGGGATGGTAGTATATAATATAAAGTTCTTACTGTCTGTTCATACACTCACACAGACTCCCCTGATGACTTTGTCTGGACACAATGAAGCCATTTCCTCTGTCCTGTGGAGTGACAGTGAAGAAGTTTGCAGTGCCTCCTGGGACCACACCATTCGAGTGTGGGACCTCGAGACAGGGGGGACAAAGACAACATTGGTGAGACAGATCTTGGTTTGGTGCTTTTTCAGTTCTGTAATATAGTAACATTTTTTGTGATTTTGCTCAAATCATGCTATAATGAAAAAACAAATGTTGAACTGTGAGATTTAATTATTATGGTCCAGTTACAGTAAAATAACTTTCTTTGCCTCACTGCCTGACGTCTTCTTCTTTTTCTGCAGATGGGCAGCAAAGTCTTTAACTGCATTTCCTACTCCCCACTATGTCGACGGCTGGCATCAGGCAGCACTGACAGACACATCAGGCTGTGGGACCCTCGCACCAAAGGTACACACTGTGTTACACCCCCCTTGGAGTTACTCTGGGGTACTTTCCCTTTTTTGGGCTAATGATGCTTCCTTTCCAGACGGGTCCCTGGTGCTGCTGTCTCTGACCTCACACACTGGCTGGGTCACCGCTGTGAAGTGGTCACCTGCACATGAGCACCAGCTGGTCTCAGGTTCACTTGACAACCTTGTCAAACTGTGGGACACCAGAAGGTGTGTAAAGCACATAATTCACATCTGTTGCTAACCTATTAGCAACTATAGTGTACAGCTATTTTGAGGAATCAAGTGAGTAAATGTAACGACTGTATGTGGCTGGTACTGTCTTTCAGCTGTAAGGCTCCTCTGTTTGATGTGTCTGCCCATGAAGACAAAGTGTTTTGTGTGGACTGGACAGAAAGCGGGGTACGACAACAGCAGCGGTTTTCTTTAAAGGGTTCCTGCCATGAAGTTGGTGCATAACCTGTTGCTTGCTTGTTTTCTGTTTTCAGGTGATGTTGAGCGGAGGTGCTGATAACAAGCTGTACACCTACAGATACTCTCCTTGTCAGACTGATGCAGGGGCGTAGGCTCCTCAGCCTGCACACATCCAGAACAGACAATTTTGTATTATTGGGCATACTTTGCTCCTTTATCCTCCCCACTCTTAGGTTTTACACATATTTTCATATGGATTATCTTTATTTTCCTGTAACCCAAGAAAACTATAAATTAATTGTTTCCTGAAATGTTGTCTTGTGAAGTTATGTACCTGAAACATGTAACATTTTATGCAAACAATACAGACACAAATAACTGAATGAACAGTTACAGAGCGTTTGGTGTATTGGATCAAACTGTACAGGTACAACTAATAAAGTGGCCAGAGAGTATGTTTAATAAGAATAACGAAATCTAATTTTCTCTGCCTTAAGCTGTAAAATGTTTCCTCCATATTATGTGGTGCTTAGCCCTGGTTCCAGCTCGACTTGTTTTACAGCTACAGTTAGCCAGTTAGCTGCATCTTCCCTGTTTGCCTGCACACACTTGACACCCTCAAATTTAAGTTGTAAAAAACATTATGCATTATTTTTCTATACATTTAAGTTAATTTTTTAGTCAACATCAGCCATGTCATTAAGCGTATCAAATTTTTATCTCCTTTTTTCAGACAACCCTTTTAATACCATTCTTTCCTTGATTGCAACTGCACATTCAGTAAATTTAAATGAAAATCTGCTGTGACTTTATGAAGTCTATACTGTACACACACAGACTTTGAGGGTGTGGACCTAAACACAAACACTACCTTAAAGTTATAGCTTAGGGGCAGCTTCACTGATAACGAGCAAGTAATTTGTGCCCCGTGAAACATGGTTAATATAACATCAAGTGAAAAGTGGTATCACACATAAGAGCTAGAAAGTCACAGACAATAATACTAGGCGTGTTTTTCTGCACTTTTTCTGTTTTTTAAGACTATTTTACTGTGAGCTGGAAATTCAAACATCAAACAAAACATTGCTTTCCCACAATTGAGGCTATATGGATAAACGCAGCCAAAGTTCTAAGTCCTTAGAGTCAATGGGGAGATAATGATGAGGGAGGACAACAGGTACTTTGTGGATAAACTGGAGTTGGTCCTCTTTTCATCTGTTTCACAAGAAAAGAAGTTTGTGTGACGAGCTCTCACTCTGCCTCATTTTTGTCCTACTCATATACTCAACTATACTATACTATAATATGATAGTACCGCGATTAAATTCATCCTCTAATGTGGACGAAACAAACACAGTAAGGGAAATGAATAAACGGACAAGTGTGCGATGAATATCGAATGAAATCCGACTATTGAGCGGAGCTTGTTTCAAATAGACGATCTCCGCTGTGACCTGCGCAGCAGCGGCCCCGTCCGGCCAGACGGCGCACGTGCAGCTACTTTACATATCCTGCTTCTCTGACTCAGATGGTGATGGCTATCAGCAGAGGAGGCTAACTGACGCTGAATCGATGCTGGGACGGGCGGACACGAATAAAAGCAAGGTAGCGTTTAAAGGTCCGTGTTAGTGACGTGCGCCGCTGTAAGACGCGCACCGGAGTCGCCGCGTCGTTCGACCGTTAGTTACGGACTCGGCGACGGTTCGCTGCGCTGACCGCGACGCTTGCTAGCTTCACTAAGTTAGCTGATATTCCGCAATCCATCTACGTTCTTGTTACGTTTGTTTCTAGTTTAACGCCCTGTCATTGTTCCCGTGACTCACTGCGGTCAGAGCTGCGTCCCGTCTTTCTCTGAGTTACTTTTCTCCACCGGCGCCGCTGCTAGCTTAGTAACATTAGCTGCACCTGGGTCATCTGGACTCCGTGAGGTGGCAGGTGCGTGACCGCTGCTGCCGGAGCTCCGGCGGACTAGCTTCTCGGCTCTCGGCATCAGCGAGTGGCCACAGACGCCCGCATTATTTAGCACCGGGGCAACAGCTGGCGGCTGTGCGCGTATTCCTGCTGTTGTGTCTCAGGGAAGGTTGCATTTTATTCAGTTTGTAAAGCATTTATGCGTCGTCACCCAACTTAAAGAAGTGAGGAATCATTAACGTCACGTGGTCAGATGTAAACCTCATGATCTGTCTAAACATTTGTTTTTGGTCTCCAGGACAGAAAAGGGCACACATCCACCGATGGAGGGGTACGTGCGAATGTCTCAGTACTGTCCCATGAATTAAACCCCTGTCTGTGTGTGCCACTGCCTAACGCAGCTGCTCTGGGTGCAGGTTTTCTGCAGGCATGCTGAGCAGCGGCCAGGCTTTGCTCAGCGAGGACAGCTCTGTGATGGCCCGCATGCAGAAGAAGTTCTGGAAGACCAAGCAGGTCCTGATCAAAGCCACGGGCAAGAAGGAGGACGAGTATGTGGTGGCGTCAGACGCTGACCTGGATGCTAAGCTGGAGGTAGGAGACACACAATAAGAATTCACTATGATTAGGAAACCTGTTTGTATTTTTGTTTTGCACCAGGGAGGGAACTGCTTTAGTCACCACCCACACTTTACTGGCATGTTTTACTGTCTGAGCAATACACACAAGTAAATCTAAAAATAAAATGAGGCTTGTGTGTATTTTTGAAGAGAGCACACATTATGTAAGCTGCACTGCAAACGCAGAGGCTGAATATCTACGTCATGTTGGTTCAAGGTGTCCCTTGTTTGCAGAGCTCCTTTCTTGCTGTTTAATTTCAAATTGCCTAATTATACGTGTGATGTCTCGCATCACATCGCAGCTGACAACAAGAGACGCCGGCGCCATCGGTGTGGATTGGCTTCAGGCTGGCATTTATCTGTGACAAGCTGCCTGACCCGGCCCCTGTGAGGCCGGGACGCGATAGAGTTTCACTGAGCTACTAGAGATTCACTGAGGCTTTTGTTTGATCTGAAACAAGATCGCATTTCTTTTTTCCTGCTCTCACTGTCTCTCAACTGAGCACTTGCTTGTTACAGAAAGTGAGAGAAAGGGACAGTGAAAGACAAAAGCAAAAGTACAATTACCAGTATCTGATGCAAAGCAGCTCTGTGTGTTCTGTTATTGTTTTTCCTCATGTTATCTTGACTTTGAGCACCGTGTGACCCAGTGGAGCCGTAGAATCACCAGGAGCAGATTAGATTTGGAGCTGCTTCTGGTCGGCAGCTAACCTGATCTCTGGTTTTTATCTCAACGTTGCCTCAGGGCATTTTCAAATTTCATCTGACCTGTTGTTGTTTTGCAACTTAAGAGCTTCTTGTGTGAACAGAAAATTGGATTTTTTTTATACAGTATTTCTTTTTCTCATCAGTTTTTCTGATGGCAGTTTAAATAAGACTACGGCAGAAACATCTTTGCATGTTTGTTTTCTGCCGTATTGCTGTGACTCAGAGCAACCACCTGGTGCACACACTGTGTTCTGTATTCCATGTCTCTGATAAACATTTAAAAAGGCGTGTTACACAGAAATAGGAACCTGTACGCTGCCAGGGCCCTGGCTCCAACAGGTGTCTGACTCCTGCTGAGGCAGACAAACTAAAGGTGACGGCTGTTGATTCTACAGTTAATCAGTAACACACGTTAGGGTCAGCTCCTCCATCTGTCTTAATTCTCTGTGATTCTGCTTTGACAGAGGCTGTAGCTTTGTCTTTAGCTTGACCGTGGTTAAAGATATAGGAAACAGATGGAAATAATTACGTAAATATATTGATGAATATGCAAAATGGGCTATATTTTCATATTTTTATAATTAAAAATGTATTTGTCAATGTATCGTCAAAATGTAAATACAGAAGTTGACTGTTTACTCTCACCTAGATAAATATACTTGCATGTATATATATCTGAAATGTCATTTGACATAGCTAGTAGCTAACACATCACAATCTTTGAGCTACTCCAGCTGTGCAGTGAAGAAAAGCTTTAGTGTTATATACCATGTTTTAGTTTTTTAGCTGACACATGGTGACAACTCCTTTGGTCTTTATGTTTGTTATAGTTTGATGATGATTGAGTGATTTTAGATCCAAAATTGAGGCCAAACTCAGGCCAAATCTATATAAACCCACATACACATACACACTCTTCTGGCGCCTTCATCTTAGGCCCTAAAAGTCAAGGTGACACTTTTATTGCTTGCTCCTCCATTTCCATTAAACAGCAGCACTGGCCATGAAACCTGTGTTGCTATAACGCACGCTGGTTTTTTTAGCTTCTCTGACCAGACAGGGTGAACAGTATGCCTTGCTGAAACAAAGGCGCCAACGTCAAACCGCAGAATGTCTTGAAATAAAAGTAACAGTTGCTTAAAAGTTCTTACTTTAATTAGACTTTTTTGCCTCTGCAGTTCTTCCGCTCAGTTCAGTCTACATGCACAGAGCTCCTGAAGGTGATTGAGAAGTACCAGGACAGGATTACACGTGAGTAACAAACAAAACTAAACCCTGTTCGATGATAACATCTGAAATGAAGAGCTCCTGTTATGATTTTAGATGAGTCACAAGATCAAAAAAGATAAATAGAAAAAAATTGTTTAAAAAATGTCTGTCTAATATGTTATTTCTAAGCGAAAGAGAGTTTAAAGTCTAAATATCTTGTTTTATATTTTTACATTAATTGTTGAAGCGTGAATTGACAGAGATTCAAACTTCGAGCTGTTTCTCCAGGTTTGTCGCAGGAGGAAAACGAGCTTGGACTGTTTCTGCGCTTCCAGGCCGAACATGATCGCACCAAAGCTGGAAACATGATGGATGCCACCAGCAAAGCCCTGTGCACCTCAGCCAAGCAGAGGTTCGAAGCCGCGCTAAATGTTAAACCTACAGTACCTAGTTTAAGCTTTTAAAACCATCCTCAGCTTCCACCACTGTATCTTTTGCGTAGGATGGCACTCTGCCCACCGCTGCATCGCTTGTACCAGGAGGTGGAGACGTTCAGGCGGCGGGCCATCGCTGACACCCTGCTGACAGTCAGCCGAATGGAGAAATCCCGGACAGAGTACAGAGGAGCTCTGCTCTGGATGAAAGATGTCTCCCAAGAACTGGACCCAGACACCTACAAACAGCTGGAAAAGTTCCGCAAAGTAGGGAATGTTCCAAGGAGTGTCAACGTTAGTTCACATACGTGTGTGTGTTCTTAAAATTGTATTTAATTGTGTGCACCGTCAGGTCCAAGCCCAGGTCAGAGGGACAAAGAGTCAGTTTGAGAAGCTCAAAAATGATGTGTGTCAGAAGGTGGACATGCTGGGAGCCAGCCGCTGCAACATGCTGTCCCACTCCCTCTGTACCTACCAGGTGTGTACCAGTAAAGTGTGAAGATGCACACTCAAACTGCTTCTCTCATTCATGCTTTCCCTCTTGTGGCAGACGACTTTGCTGCAGTTCTGGGAGAAGACGGCCCACTCCATGTCAGGAATCCACGAGGCCTTCCGAGGACATGTACCGTACAACTTCACCACACTAAAGGTAGCTCGCATGCAGACAGTATGACGTGTAGAGCTCTTTGCTGCTGTGGCTGTAGCAGTGTAACACAGTAACAGGTTACGTGTTTACACAGGAGCTGAGAGATCCACTGGAGCAGATCACAGACTCCCAGGAGCAGGAGGACAAGAAAGAGAAGTCAATACAGATCAACACAGACAAGTAAGAGAATCCACTTTTAACGGTTTAATATTTAGTCAGTTTAACCAGAAAATTCAGAAACCGTCTGGCTTGTGTAACTGAA
This sequence comes from Betta splendens, assembly GCF_900634795.4. Taxonomy (NCBI): domain Eukaryota; kingdom Metazoa; phylum Chordata; class Actinopteri; order Anabantiformes; family Osphronemidae; genus Betta; species Betta splendens. Next base: position 10,541,913 of record NC_040882.2, on the reverse strand, counting down.
CCAAGTTCTACCACACACACATGCTGTCGTACCATCTGTCTCTGTTTTTGTGCCACTCCACTCTACTCTCACACTTGGGTTGTCGTCAGTGACCATTTCTGTATTTTCATCTCGCTCTCTCTGCTGTCCCCCGTGTCCGTATCTGTGGCCTCATTAACCTCAGCTATGTCTTTATCCAATGTGAGGCCAAAGTTATGCCCATGTTTCCCTACAAGTGTGTGGCAGGGGATAGGTTAGACATAGAATACTTAAACATTTTAGTAGAAACTGAGGCTACTGCAAACACTAATAGTTTCCTTGACTCAGCTTTGTTTAACTACTCCCCTTCCTTCCTTCCTTCCTTCCTTTCCTAGTCTGGTGTCACTGGATGATGACGACAAGCCAGCAGGAAGCTCCTCTAATGCAGGTATGTGCTGCCCCCTGCAGGCTAAAACATTATTTTGTTTTTTGTTATTTTAGAGATTCTTTAGAATTATATTTGAAATATCATCAGTTGTTAAAATCTGATACACACATCTATCTTTATATATAGGGCCATCATGTAGATTACAGGGTGATGTATGCCTATTGACTATTGTTTCTGCTCTTCCTCACATGTTTGTGTTAAACTTCGGATGTATCCACCCACAAATTTGATCATGAGTTAAAAACATGTTGCTTGCATCCTTCACTGGCTGCTCTTAGTGTTTAATATAACATTTCTCTATTTCAGACACCACCCCCAGCAGTGATGGACAGCACCAAACCATTCATGGTGGTAAGTTTGTGTGTGTGCGCATTTACACGTGGGGACCAAAGGCCTTGTTTTTCTATCAAGGCGTTTATGACAAAGTGGGGACCTTTGGTTGGTCCCCAACTTTGAAGGGACGTTTATAACTTAGTGGGGACCTTTGGCTGGTCCCCAACTTTGAAGGGACGTTTATGGCAAAGTTTGAGGGTCATGAAGAGATTTTAGGACTGAGGTTAGAATTGTTAGAAAAGTTTTATTAAAGGGCATTATGTCAATGGTGAATGTACGTGTGTATTTCCTGGAGCCAGTATCTGTCCAACATTGCTAGGGATGCCTGTTGGCTCTATGTCCCTTTAACCCCAGCGCACCTAACTACTGCCGCGTCCACTCAAGCCCTGCAGGACGTAAGCACAGCACCCCTGGAATCTGGCGACAGCCTGATGCTCATGGCCTGCGATCTGCCACAGATGCAGCTCCCAGCTCCAGCACACTACCTGCTCCAGCCACAGCAACTGCCTTCTCCTCATGCTGGAAACCAAATTGAACTCTGGGGCTCGAGAAGCCTGTCCGGCTTCACGCAGCTGTCCCTCACTGGTAAACTACCTGTCTGCTGTTTGACCCAAGGCTGCTCACTGGTTCAGTTGCTTGGTTTGCTCTCCTGGGATTTCATCTCTGCCGCTGCACACTTTGGATCTGGATTCGGCCTACTCTCCTGGGGCCTTTTTTCCCTCACCTTTTATCTTTTGTGAAAAACAGAAGAGCATCTCCTTCACTTCTGAGTTGCGTTGGCTGAGCTTTTAGTTACTGTACGGCATCAGGGGTGTAAGATTGATATTGGAAGATCAGGACCCCCACTATGTGTGTACTGTGCTAGTACCCCATCAGCTCGTCCATCTCTAGTCTAATTAGCTGTCCCTTTCTCCACGTTCACCCCTTTCAGGTAGTGGTTTGCTCTCTGATGGTCTGCCCCAGTCTTCAGGGCTGAGACTGGACGAGGAAGAAGGCGAGAGGGGGGACATGGCTTTCCTCAAAGACCTTCTGAGTCCGGGGCCTGGGGTCAGCGATGAGTTCAGTAAAGAGTGGCAGGATGCTTTCGGGATGTTTGACCCTCCAGCTGGAACAGGGGCGACAGGCAGCGGACAAGCAGCATCTCTGCCTTCAAATCCCCCAAGCCCCACAGGCTTCCTGCCTTCTCAGCTCCTGGATCACAGTCTAAGCGCCACAGGTCAGATGCTGCCCACTGCTGGGCACATTAGCTTCCTGCACCACACCGACTGCTTTTCCAAAACAGGATGTGGCTTTGGTTTTCAGGCTGGTCAACTCCCCCTATGTTCCAAGCTCCACCCCTGCAGCCTCCTGGTCAGAGCCATCTATCTCAGTCCACTCCAAGCTCAGCAGACAATAGTAAGTTTCCCACAACTGTCTCATACTGTGGGGTTGTATGTCACAGTAAACATACTTATTGTGTGTATGTGTCTGAAAATACACAGCTGCTACAGGTGGATCCAAAGACATGTCGGCCTGGTTCAACCTGTTTGCAGACCTCGACCCTCTCTCCAACCCGGATGCCATAGGCCGATCTGCAGATGAGCTGCTCAATGCCTGAAGCTGTGTGTGTGTGTGTGTGTGTGTGTGTGTGTGTGTGTGTGTGTGTGTGTGTGTGTGTGTGTGTGTGTGTGTGTGTGTGTGTGTGTGTGTGTGTGTGTGTGTGTGTGTGTGTGTGTGTGTGTGTGTGTGTGTGTGTGTGTGTGTGTGTGTGTGTGTGTGTGTGTGTGTGTGTGTGTGTGTGTGTGTGTGTGTGTGTGTGTGTGTGTGTGTGTGTGTGTGTGTGTGTGTGTGTGTGTGTGTGTGTGTGTATTGGAGCAACTTCTCATTTAAAACAGTAAAGGAACACAGTAATAAACACAGTCAGATGTTACACCCACTCTTGCTCCTCCATGTGCGATATCAGGAGATGTGTTCATGCTCGCTAATACCATTGGGAAAACAGAAGCCTCCTCCTCACAGCTTCTTTCTCCAACTGGTAACTGACTCATTTGCACCCAGAGGACCTTGTGGTTTGTGATTTTTCACTATTAGTTGAATCAGCTTCAGTTAGTCAGTGTGTTTGGGTTACAGGTTGATTTTGGACCATGCCGTGTTTTAATAATGGTTGTGTGGGTGTGTCTCAGTTTGCTGTGTGCACACATCACAAGGATGTTACAAATACTGTTTACTCTGTTAGGGTAGAAGCACATGACTATCACACAGAAGTGCATTGGACAGTTTGTGTTGGGTTAGATGGAGCTGCAGAATGGGTTAAGACACAAAGTTTCTGTCAAACCCTCAGGTGCCAACAGGTCCCGTCAGGTTCATGTGTCCTCTACCCTGAGCCTGTCGTTGAGCCTTCATTAGCACAAAACGAACTAAGAACTGGAATCAGATTACAAGCAGTGTGGGAAAACCAAACTCTTCATGTGGCTTTCTAACAGTTCCCCTTCACCCCAGATTCTGGTAGACTAAATAAGTAACAAAGAGAATCTTCTGTGCTTTCTGTTGTTTCATTTTCACAATAAGTCCAAGGCCAAGAAAAATGTGTGAATGAACGATGAAGCCTTTGTTTTTCATGTCCTGTAGATTGAAGTTTTAACGCAGGCCCACAAGGTTTTATTATTTTTGTACAAATAGCTGAACCTCTGCTGCACAAAGCATATTTATGTAAGATGAAATGCATACACTACTGAAAACACATATTAGCCCTTGTGTACTTTGAGATGCACACAAATGTAGGAACATATTTAATGGGTAAGAATCAACACTGGAGACATGTTACTATGTTCTCATAACCCGCCTGATGTAGATTTATTTCCCACTATTCCGACTGACATTTGTGAATGTTTACACCTCGGTTTAATGGTTAAAGGGACTAACAGGAGTTTTATGGAGAATATTATGAAAATAAAACAATATTTATTACCTGAATAGTGAACCTAAGGTGAGCAGAGTGCATTATGGGATACATTTCTGTTTTGTGAGAGACACACTTTTATATATTTGTCATTACTGTACTTTTGTTGTTGCTCTTTGTGCTTCTTGGCAGAAGAAGCCTCTGTGTGAGTGTTTGTTAGTTTAGTTTGGATTTACACTTCGAAACTGAATGTATTTCTCAAGTGAATCACAAACACTTTGTTTAATTCAACTATGCCTTTTTATTTCACTCTAGGGGTTTAACAGATGAAAACTTGGCAGTTCTATTTCCAATAAACCAGACAAGCAAACAAAGAATCACTGTGTGGAGCTTCATTCCAAAATGCAGTTTTTCCACTTGGAATAATACAAAACAAGGTTGGCGATAAATCTGTTTTTTTTCCCCCTTTTATGAATCTGCTTTGTCAAACTAATTCTTGTAAACATTGCAAACACACTGTTTATCTAAAAATGATAGACGTCGCTGTGGGTGTGATTGTGTCCCAGAGAGAGGAGCCTCTCATCAGCGCTTGTTCCTTCAGGTCACAGAACAAACATCCACGCTTTCTGGCTCTGCTCTGCTACACGTTTACATCACTCAGGATTCGGCCTGCGTGAGGCTACATAGTCAGCAGCTGTTGGTTTGCTCTCGTGCAGACGTGTCAGCGTGCGCCCGAAAACCTGAGATGACGATGTGATCTATTAACTGATATTCTCTGAAGACCCAATTACACTCCTGTCCTATAAATAAATACATTAGTACTCACAATAATGAGATGTAGTAATTCACAGTACTCAGTGGAAGGGGGGGCAGGGGAGGGCTATATGGTACATTTGACTCATTCAGATACATATCATTGTCAGTCGATTATACAAACACATTGTGCCTCTATATTTACAAATCCAGTACATTCCTAACCCACCGGACCAGGCACAGTCAGCTAATAGAGACATTTACAAGAGGTTGGGCCAGAGCACAAAGAGGCTGCTAATGCCAGAACTACACTTCAGACCGTCATCAGATGCTCAAACGGATAGATTATTAAATCAACTTAATCTAGGATTCCATCTGCCTCGAAGGCCAGTAAGTAGTTCTTTAGCTGTGTTGTGTATTAATTTAGTCGTGGCTCTGTTTTGATCTCTACCATCTCGGCTTCATTTACTTTATTCGACACAGCTGGCTGCCTCTCACTTCAAGTACTTAAATTGACTTTTAGAGCTTTTTACATGTGTAACACCTTGGATTATGCACTGGGCTCCGAGTGTTTCTAAAATGTGCCCACACCGTGTCCTGATCCACATGCTACTGCTGCTTTGCTAAGCTGCCTCTGTGTAGGCCAACAGCTCCACTCACGGGTCACCATCAATCTATCAGGGGACATACAGTACGTCCGTGGTCTGCAGTGTAGTACTAGAGTTCACTCTCTCTATGTTTGGAGCCCTGCAGGCCAGAGGGTCTGTCTGACCGGACCCCTCTGGGCATATTTCACAGCACAAGCCGAGCAAGACAAAAGGGAATCAGCGTGATGAAGGAGACAAGGGGATGGAGAAAGTAGGAACGTGAAGAGGTGGCGGAGAAAGGCGGGGGCCAGTTCACACTTCCTGCATCCGTAGGGCTGCCGTCGGTATCTGTGATCATGTCGTCCCTTTGAGGGTCAAGCGTCATGTTCTGCAGTCCAGCGGGGGGTGTGGAAAGTGTGAACTGGCCTCAAAAAAAGGTCGTCGTGAGGAAAGGCTGGCGCGTGGACAGAGGAGGAGGGGTAAGCAGACACAGGTTGAACATGCTGCACATCAAAGCCCTGGCCTGTGTTTCCCGCAGAGACACACCTCCCAGCAGGGCCCAGTCCGATGACACCGGTGGGTCCAAGAGAACAGGTGGCGCACATATTTACTGTATCTGCGCCACCTTGCTAGTGCATTTCCAGCCTGGCCCTGCTCTTAGGTGTGTGTGTGTGTGTGTGTATCTGTGACAACTGCAGTGCAACGATCATGTGCGTCAGGCTAAAGCTCAAACACGACCCGAGCACCTAGCTAGTCTGGGGAAACTGAGCGGTCTGAAGTATCAGGCACATGTTTACTGTCTCCTATCACGACCCTTCAAGTTTTGCTACGATATATTTGGCAGCACCAAAATTAGCCTCCGTGGTCAATCTCTTGGTCGCCAAGGAAACCAGCGGCCTTTTTTGTAATGGAAGGCATATTTCATATCAAGAGAAATAACTACAGATAGAAAAAGAGATATGTCCGTGGAAAGGCGCCATGGTATAATACGATGAAATCAAAGGTAGTCCCTTTCAACCCTTTTCCTCCTAAAAAAAAAAAACAGAACATGACCAGCACTAAAGGTAGAAGAAAGCGATGAAATGTTGGCTGCAGCCGCCTGCTCAGGGCTGCAGGATGTTCACGCTGTAGTCGTCTGAGGAGGAGAGGCAGTGGGAAGCGCTTTTTTAACAAGATAAGGACATCAGAAGAGCTTAGCTGGCATGCTGAAGGCATTTTTTGGAGCAAAGGGTTGTTTTCCTTATTTCGAACGTTCTCAAATCTTTTTTATTTTTTGTAATTTTCGTTGTTTTTGGGGCTGTGGTGACTGTAAGGACTCATCAGAAGCTCTCGGGCTCCTCCAGGAGGCAGGGCTGGGTGGACAGAGGCACCAGGGACGGGGACAGGTTTCGCAGGCCCACCCCGGACCGGAAGCCCAGGTCCGGGGCCGGGAGTAAGGGCTTGAGGATGCTGACGAGGCAAAAGGCAGAGCCGCTGTTCGGGATGAAGTTGACCTTGTTGCGGTCGGGACACAGGAAGGGAGGAATCTCCTGCAGAGCTTTGGGCCTGGTAACACACAAAGCAGAAATGATTAGCACGTAAGCTAAGAGAAGCTAACTCCTGCTACTGTAATGGTGCTGTCGCTGGTGTTCTCCCGTTGCACTCACATGGACTCCTCGCTCACTTTGACCTTCTCACAGCCCTCTGGAGGTTCCCTCTTGAACATATAGCTGTTGTTGGGTCTGGGGGAGGCGGCGTATTTAGGCAGTGGGGAGCAGGGACCCAGCTCTGAGGAAAGCATAAAGGTCAAGGGTCAAGGCCAGCTGCAGAGATGTGGTGGTAAGGTCAGTGGGGAGTAGCTCACCCTTCTCCTCGTAGGGGCTGCCTCCGCCCGCGTCGTTGAGGACGGTGAGGTAGGAGGGCGAGATGGAGTCGGGTCGGCTACTGCAGTTGCTATGGTTACCGCTCAGGCCGCCCCCCGAGGGCGTCTGGGTGTCGATGCTGCGGGTGCTGCTGCTGCGCTGCGGCGGGAGGGGCGGGGGCGCGCGGTGCCCGTCTGGGACATCCTGCGGCTGACGGACACATCGGGTCACAATTAACAAGGCGGAACGTTTGCAGGCGGCGACAGCACAGCAGTTAACGCGTCTCACCACGATGGGCTCGTCCTTCTCTGGGGTGTCTCGGATGATGATGCGCTCGATCTCTTGGTTCAGGCCCTCCACGCTGTTACGGAATCGAGGAGCCGATGACTTGGATATGGGGATGGGTATAAGAATGGTCTTGGGCATAGGCGACTGCAGAACAGACACAGACATCAGCATCATAAAGACTGAACACTCCCAGAACCAACAGCTCCACCGGCTCTGACCCGCACCACATGACGGGAAACTGTAACTAGTGATGAATCATTAAGTACTTCAGCGCAGAAAAATCTTTTTTAATGTGTGACATCTGCAAAAACCTCACTAGTGCTGACGCGCAAACCACCTCGTAAACCTTTTTATTGTGCAACAGATTCTGCCTCACGCTGGAGCCGATTTCCTTCGTCATTATTCCCGTTTGTTTTTTCAGCCAGTTTTCTGTCGACCAGATCTGGGGCGGGATTGGACGGGCTGAATCTAATTCTAATTCAGCGGCTTTTACTGTCTGCACCCCCCAAATAAATCCAAACAGCCTTAAAGCTCAGCTGCTCAGGGAATTGTAGCCTGTGGCAGTGCACCTGATGTCCACAGGGCTCGAACGTACTTCTTTTGGAATCTACAGCAGATGACACATTTTGAAGAGATTTTATGCAACTTTGGGCGTCTAAATATGTTCCTATGATGCGTCATGGGTAAAGTGGATGAGGTCCCGAGCAGCTCTTTTCAGTCTTCATCTCAGGGGGTAGGCCCAGAAACCAGGACAGCTGCCCCTCCCCTCTACAGGGAGCGTTAAACGCAGGAAACTGCACTAACAGCACATGTGTGCGTGCGTCTGGAGTCAGACAAACCCAGTTCCAGCGATTCTGCTGCAGGTCCCACCTCATGTTTCAAACTTAACACACATACGTGCACAAGGACGAGGGGAGAAAATGGGACGTCCCGAGAATGCTCCAGGTCAGACACACACACACACACACACACACACACACCGCTCACCTGCGTCTGGATGATGGTGTGGCTGCCATTGAACGGAGACTTGCGCTCTTTGTCCCTCCGGTGGCGGCTGCTGCGTTTGCTGCGCTGAAGCTGCTGACGCAGTTTGGCGATCTGTGGAGGTTCACACACACACTGTAAGGCAGACATCAGACTCAGTGCTCCGCATCGACACAGCCCGTCGTCAATAATTCCTTGTTTGTTCAGGCCCAAACATCACAAAAATGCGCGCTGACCTCCTTGAGCTGGTCGGTGCTCCCACAGGAGGCCGAGCGTTTGTGAGAGCCCCTCCTCCTCTCATCTGCCCAGGCCCTGGGGGTCTGACACACAAACACACACTGGTGAAATACACATCTGAGCAAAAAACGAAGAAACAGCCAAACGAGGAGGCGCAGTGGTAAAGAGGCTGCAACGAGAACCAGAACAAAGTCCTTTTTTAATTGCAGTTTCAGCTTGAGACACAACAGCACACTTAACAGCAGATCTCACCAGAGGCAACTGGTCTGTTTAACCACCGGTTTCCTGATCTGCTGTTAAATATCACACAGCTCGCGTCTGACCTTTTTAAAGTCAGTTTGGTTTGAAGTCAGTCCCTGAGTGACAGTGAGAGGCAGAGGCCATGATGCAACCGCCTGCAACCTCCTTGCTTTGATTTCCTGCTTCATGAACACATGTACATCTTATAATTACATAAGTACGGCAACACTCCAGACTCCAGGGCTTTGCTTTACCTGACCAACAGGGTCTAGACAATAGGAATGACTCCATATCACATTTCTATCACCTTTGTGTGTTTCCCACTACTGATCAACACTAAAACTCAACAACTACTGCATGAGCTGTGATGAAATACTAATATCATAGCACAAAACACAAGACATAACACAAGAGCATCAGCTGCACTGTGTGCTAAGTCTAATATTAGCATGCTAACCTTCTAAAGTAAAAATAGGCTATACGCTAGACTGCACGAGTTAAACATTCATTTCAGTACTTCTTGTGGTGCGATAGATAAATAGGGACAGGAGGTCTGGAGCGGGGCCCCGGTGCTCACCTGCGTTGCTTTGTCCCTCATGTAGGGAACGTGTTGGTGCTGGCTGTCGTCCTGAGGCCAGGGACCTGTCAGGTGAGCGCCAGCAGTCGCGCCCTGCGAGGGCCACAGCTGGACGCGATGGTGGGGGACCAGAGAGGAGAATGATGAGCAGGGAGCTCGGAGAGGGAGGTTGGGGGGGCGGGGGGCGCCGCAGGACCACAGGGATGCAGGAGGTTAAGGCCACTGGTGCAGTCTGAGGAGGAAGACGAGACGAGCGCAGAGCCGTAAACAAGTTGTTTGTCAACACGTCAACAAACCAACAGACCTCCCGCTGGGCTGCGCGCTAAGCTCCAGGCTGTCTAGGCCTGTGTCTGGGAGTGTGTGCGCTGCCGGATTGATGTTAATCCGTGCCGTGCATATGCCCCAGCTCCCTCACACACCTCAGTCCATGCCGTTGTAGCAGCTTAACGTGGGGGAGGGGCTGCACTGTGCCCTGCATTCTGGTTGGAGTGCTGGTAAAAACAGCAGCGTTTGCGGTACAGGCTCAGCAGGCTCAGCCTGATGTCATATTTCTTGCTGTGTAAAATAATCATATTAATCCTCCGCAAGGGAAAGAACTGTTTGAATATTCCATGAAAAGGGCCCACTAAACGTTAGGGAATGTGACCTTTATTTATTTTTGTTGACAGTAATTTGTTGTTTATTACTTTTTATAAAACATATGAATCATATAAATGACAATTATATTGTAGCTGTAAATATGTAATTTTAAAAAATATTTAATTTTAATCATTTGATTTGGATTTTTTTGCTTAATGTCTCCTACTGTAAAAAAAACACTTGCTTTTATTTATGTAATACTAATAGACATTATATTATGATACTAAAGGAGCATATCATACATCTGGCACTAGCATGACACCAGAGCTCAGTCCACTGCAGACTCTACAGATCAGCACTAGTTTCTGAAAGAAATTTGACAACAGTTGCATATTTAGCTTTGATAAGGAAGAAAGTAAATTAAATTTGTGGGTTTTAGGTAATCCCAGTTAGATGGTAAATATCTAATTCAAATCAATTTTATTTATATAGCGCCAAATGACAACAGTTATCTCAAAGGTAAGGTTTAAGACCTTGCACAACTAAACTCCCACATACAGCAAGCCTTTAATTGTAATTAATATAATTAATCAAAGCAAACATGGTTTACTTTAGTGGGTTTTTTAAAGAAGCAAAAGCCTTTGTCCAAATTGTCTTATTTCAAATTACTTAAATGATTTAAAATTGCGCCTAATTTGTACGTTCATATTCACATTGTGTGGTTTTATAGAGGCCAACTGCAACAACAACAAACCCCACTGTCATGCATGTAAGGGGCCGACAGGGACGAGGATGTGGACATATTTGGATTCTTACAGTGGGGACTGAATCTACCTGAACCTGCACATGCATGTACACACACACACACACATATGCACACAAACACAGCGGCGTCTAGCAGGATCTGGATCTAAATTTGGCAGGGCCTTGACCGGTGCACATCACTGTTGCTAGGGAACTGGGCCGACTGATCTTCATTAACACAACAGCTGGGTTTGTGCGAGTGTAAACTAAGGGTTTGAGCATCGTCAGTCTATGAGCTTGTCTGTCTGCATCCTGGAATCTCTCCTGAAATCAACACCGTGCTACACTACACTACAGTACACTACAGTACACCACACTACAGTACAGTATACTGTAGGCTGACAGCTGCAGTAGTAATAGTAGTAGTAGGTGTAGCAGTAATGTTAAATCAGATGCATCACAGTCCACCCTGAATGTAAACACACTAGGTTTGTTGTCTATAGATTATAGAAACATCTCATTTAGCTTTAATGTCAAACACCAATATTTAATCTACTGTCAAAACACTCAATCTATTATTTAAGAATTCCAATACAATTAATAAACAGAAGTTTCTCCTGATTGACCAAACAGGTTACAGCTCATTTACCCGCGTCGGTAAATGTAAGGTTGACACTATATATAAATAATGTAATAAAATAAATAGAACCCCGACATTATTAAACACCACGTCTCCTCCGCACGCGTGGACAATAACAGAGCTCTGTGTTTGAATAGAACCCTCCCCGGTGCACGCTCCTGCAGACGTAATGTAGGCCACGCTCGCTCACCCCCACGAACATATCACGAAAACACGCTCCTGCCAGTTCAGACACGCAACGCGCAACGCGCACACGCAGCTTGTTGTGGCCGAACGCGAGCGGCGGCAGGAGGAACGCGCTCACCTGCAGGACGGGGACCCAACGGCGCTGCTCGCCGGCGGCCACGGAGCCTCTGCGGCGCGGAGCCCCGTCGATCGCTGCGGCTGCCGCTCCGCTGGAAGGGCTCGTGCTCGGCGTGTAAACAGGCGGTCGCGGGAGACACGGCGGCGCGTCTTCGTGGATGCAGCAGCGGATTCAGTGGGTGTCAAAATGGGCGTTGCTGTGTTCGCACCCTGCCTCCTCCTCCTCCTCCTCCTCCTCCACGGCGTCGTGGATGGATGGAAGCCGCGTCCAAAAACACGCCTCGTGATCAAAGTAGAAGTCGATTTAATTTAAAAAATAGGCGCAGAGACCATCCGGGGTCATAACACGACCAAATGAAAGGAACAGGCGCGCTGGAAACACGGAGGAGGGAGAAAGAAGCAGGCGGTGATGCTGGGCTAGCCCCGGCTGACACGACGAGAGGAGGACCAGTGTGAAGCACGCGGAAACTAGCTCCGCCGGTTCCACTTGTTGGTTTCATAATAAAACATTCAATAGTCATAACATTCAAATGCTTCAAGTAGTTAGTTGCTTCAAGTATTGTTTAAACAGCACGTGTTGACGTCCTGCTGTCAAATTAGATATCATTTCATCATATTTTTTTTGTTTTACAATTTTACTGTATTAGCTTTTGGGTAGTACTTTGTTTTGTGCCTTTCTTCAAAGTAAGCCTCTACTAGTATTTGATCAAAAAAAGGACACCTATTTCTACTTGTAATTGTAGTCAGTATTTCGAACTGTACTTAACTCTGCTGGCTTTGACAAGGGGTCACATTCCCAACGTCGCCAAAAAAAAAAACATATTTTATTGTGAAGGCAAGTCTGACCGTTTCCGGCCCCGTCCTCCCTCCTCCCGTCCAACTTGCCGGAGCCGTGGCAGCGCTGTGACGTAGCGCGCCGTCGCTGCGCCGCGCGTGTTGATGCTGCAGTTGCTGGGGCGCGTGGAGCAGACGGCGGAGAGCGGCGCGAGGACGTAAACAAGCGGAGGAGGGGAAATGTCTCCCTCCTGCGTCCACTCGTGCCACCTGCGGGGCTTGTCAGCGAGCTAATGTCGGTCGGGCTGCAACCGGAGGGACATGTTTTATTCAGCGCCACAGTTCCAACGCAGCCTCTGGCCTTTCTGCTCCCGCTTCTGTTTGATGCATGTTAAAACGAGTATGGCTCCCGAAACGGTGGCGCAATAACACAAGCTGGGTTCAACTCTAGACACAGCCTGCTGCCAGCGCAGTGCATAAATAAATACAGTCAATCATTTAACGAGTAAATGGGCTCTGGTTAATATTTAAAAGGTCAGTTCACAGATTCCAAACATCCTAAAATAAGTACTTTAATTGCTTCATAACAATTTCCCAATAAATAAACAAATACACTATATAAACGTTTGCAATGCCTGACTGCCTGAGCTGGTGATTTAATGTGACCGGACCTACTAACATGATGGTGGAAAGATAATGTCAACAGCCATAACCGCACTCAAACACGTCTTGTAGCTACTGTACATTAAAACAATTAAGACATTCAGGAAGACTCTTGGATGTTTCTTCCACATAACCAGAAAATTGCAAACAGCGCCGTTACCTTTACTTATGACAGCATTTATGTTGTGTATTTTCTTGCTCATTAACGCTGGACCACTCATTGACCTGAAGACTTGGGCTCCATCTCCATCAACAGATGCTTCGGTCCAGAGAAGCCGGTCCTCGGACGAACAACACATGTCCTTAAGAGACACCAACAATTACTTCATACATTTATTGAAATTTTTTTCTTCCATATTGACTTGAAAATGTTTACAGAAAGTGTACCGAGCAGACGCATAGCAACGGAGTCAGAGGCTGTGTCCATTGAATGCAAAACAGAACTCCATAAAAATGATGCAAATATCAATGCAATACACATACATAGGCTTTCTTTTTCTTACAAATTACAGTTTACAAAAACAATAGATGAGATATTTTCATATGCCCTGAAGCAACGCTGAGGATACAGGATGAGTACAATGACATTTCAGCACAGCCTGTACAGTGCTAAGCCCCGACGGTGCTAATGCTTGGAACGAAAAGGAACCTTTCACATGCACGCACACGCTTTAAAGTCAGTCATCCAAACACCAGGGGATGAGACCACAAGACACAAAAACAATATCCAGCAGGTTTCCAAGAAAGATTGTTTTTTTTTGTAATGACAGGTTTGTGTTTCTCCACAGTTCAGGCTTTTCAGGAACAGCTAAACGCACAGGCAGAACAATCCACAGTGAGGTCAGGGTGATAGTGGTACCGAGACGGCGGCACCCACAGCAACAGATCCCTCTGCGTGTTTCATCATGGTGATTGTAGTGTTAAATGAGCCCAGGAGCATCATTCCTGGTCTAATTGTGCAAGCAGAGAAGGTCCGTGGAGACACACAACAACAACAGTCTGCTGGCGTTGATTGATTGCTAATGTATGTGCCCCTCAAATGGTAGTTGAGACAAGGAGGGAAGGAGACAAGGAAGGGAGGAAACAAGGAGGGGATTGTCTTGTGTTGCCTCCTCAAGTCCGGGGAGGGGGTGATAGCATGAGTGGTGGATTGTTTACAATATGATTGTGACTATTCATAAGTGCAACAGAGATTAACATATCAAAAAATGATGGGATACAAGCAACATAACAAAACCATAAAAACATGAACGCATCTAAAAGCTACATCCTATTGCACAATTAAAAATTATGATACAGAAATGGATACATGTTCAGAAAAAGGGACAAATTGGTTTTGCATACAAATAATAAAGATACAAAAAACTTAAAGTACTTTGTTCCGTCTTTTAAGACTCTCTTTTTTTTCTTTACAGAGCCGACTAAGTTTAGGAAGGAGAACGCTCAAAGTGTTGATTGTTGTTCATCGCTGTTTTAAGTTTAGAGACCACTTCTTATCGCGGTCGCAACAGACGGGATTTTAAACACTGATTTTAATCGATTCAAAGTGCTCAGGAAAAAAAAAACAACAACACAGAAAGAAATCCACAGTAATGTCGCTATGCTTGTGAGATATGAACCATGAAAGACCAACGGACAACAGAGAGATGAATTGAATGCGGGAACAGAAGCGGACGAGAATGCTGCATAGCTGGATTCCATTTAAAGCAAATGCCGTCATCAGAAAGACACACAGGAGCGAGACAGTCCTAGTTTACTGTACACAATCGGACTCGACTGTTTGTTCACAACACACTCGTAGCTTCCTCTTGCTGATTCAGAGCGGCGAGCCCACCAGCCCCCTCTGGTTCTGGGTTTCAGTCCTCGCTTCAGGGGCTCAGTTCACACGTGCGTGTCCCCGGGCTCGCCGGCCAGGCTGCCCCCCCGCAGGTAGATGGCCGAACTGGACTTGGGCCGGTTCTGACTGTGGCCCTGGCCGCGCGACGACCCGTTGTTGTTGACCTCGGGCCCTCGCGTGTCTGTGGAGATGACCCACGTGGTGGGCCGCCACTTCTTGAGGGAATAAGGCGTTTTGACGCGCTTCTTGATCTTCTCTCCTGTGCCAGAGTCTCCATCTGGCTGCAGGACCTCCCCTAGAAAACAGGAAGAGACGACCAAATATGAACACACGCCCTACTGAGTGGGTGTAACAGACTAACATGGTCCAACCAGTCAACAGGAAGCTCCTGTGTGAGCTGTTACCTAGTGAGGCCAGGTCCTGTGTGGTGAAGGACAGGTCCAGGGAGTTGGGTCTCTCAGGCCGACGTGCTCTGGGCTGCCTGAGCAGAGCTTCCCCCCTCATGGTGACCGGCGCTTCCTTCTGGGAGTCCGAGGCCCCACACCCGGAGCCCGAGCACTCTCCCAGCGGCCCTGTAGCTTCCCTGTTTCCCGTCTCTGTGCTTGCCACCTCGTCCCCGCCGTCGCTCTCTCCCTCGCTCTCGCCGTCCCCCTGGCCGTGGCCGGTGTTGGTGTTGCTGTTGTTGTTGTTGGTGTTGGGGCGGGCCGAGCGCAGGGCGGACACGCCGGGCGGCGCCTCCCTCGGGTCGGGCTGCTCTCGCTCTCGGCTCAGCAGCGGTTCGTGTTCGTCGGGGCTCGCTGTGATGACGCCGAGGCTCAGGTGGGCGTCGTCCGAACTCAGAGCCCCAGATCTGTTCTGAGCGAGGCTGGATCCCCCGAACCCGGTCGCTCCCCCTGTCGCCATGGACGACATGCCAGCGCTGGCGTGGACAGAGTCGTTAATGCTACCGTTCACATGCGCGTCTCGCAGAGCAGGTATGTTGTTGGTGCCTGGGCCCCGGTGAGCCTCCGCAGCTGTGTTTGTGCCTGGTACGACGCCAATGTTCATCTTTGTTCCCTCCACCTGCCGCAGGTTGGACTTCCCAGAGCGTCCAAACTTGAACCTGAGCGAGGACGACGACTCTTTCTTGGCCGGCTTGTTGCGCAGCGGCAGGCTGGACGGCCTCTTGGGCAGGTTCTGCTGCTTGGGCAGGGGGAAGATGGTGGTGGGAATGGGTGCGGCGGGGTCAGACGTGCCTGAGGCCTCGCTGGCCATCTTTATCAGGGGGTAAAGCAGACTGGAACTGCCCGGGCTGAGTGGGTCTGGGGAGCAGAACTGCTTCTGCGAGTGCTCCATCAGGTTCTCGTCCGAGCTCTCCTTCAGGTTCTTGTCCACCTCCTTTGGGTCGAGCTTGGTTGTTTCCAGGTCTTCTTGTGTCAGGTGGAGGCAAACGGGAACGGTAGCAGCCCCCGCCGGCCCCTCGGACTCAGAGACTATGGTGGTGGTTGTGGTGGAGGTGGAGGGGCTCCCTCTCAGACCCACGCTGGTGCTGCTGCCCTCCGGGCTCGGCAGACGGGCGTTGGCCTGCTGCTGCCGCTCTTGGTTTATGGAGTTCCTGTTCCTCTCGCCGGTCCCCGTCACCGCTCTGCCACCAGCCGGACCCGTGGTGTCAGCCTGCGTGTTCTTGGCCACACCCTCGTGCTCCTCGATGTAGGTGGAGGGATGGTCTGTGTACGGGCCAGACTTTGGTGTCATACGGTTTCTGGGAAATAATGAACCATGTTAAAGGCGACATGAAGAAGAACATTAATGATGAAGAGCTGTAACGGACGCGCGTCTACCTCTCGTTGTGCAGCGTGGTGGACATGGGGTTGAGCGTGGGGCTCACGGACTTGGAGCGGTCCCATATGAGGAGCAGCTCTGCCAGTCGTTCCTCGGCACACTGCGCCGTGAGGCGGGCCTCTGCGTCCTGGTCCCAGCAGTCCTCCATCGTCTCCTTGAGGGAGCGAACCGCCTGGCAGACACAATCACACCAGAGGGATTAATCCTTCAACTCAACAGAATGAATGCAACACAAACAGAAACAGAAACAGAGTCATGATCCTACCAGGCTGTTCTCTTTCCATGCCTCAGGGAATTTGGGCCGCTGCTTCTCCCTGGACACCAGAACCTGCATGTCCTCAAATGTCGGGTGGTTCCCTACCTCCGCCTGAAAGGCCATCTGGTACTCTGGCACAGACTCTCCTAGAAGCAGGATGAGGCAGACGGAGGCAGGCTGTGTCATAGGAGGCTCTACTGCTCAGGATAGCACATTCAACACGGTCTCCTAAAAACAGACTTCACAGTTTTCTCTTCATCGACTTGTCTTTCTCACCAGGGAAGAGGTCGGTACATCTCATAAAGGTCTCCCAGTAGACCAGGCCCAGGGCGTACATATCCACCTGCTTTAGCGCCGACTCACAGTCCCTCAGGTTCACAGCTCCCTCCAGCACCTCAGGGGCCATGTAGCGGATTGTTCCCACCTGGTGTGCAGAGAGAAGCAATTTCAGTGTGTGGGATTTAGGAGGAGGGTACTGGGTATGAAAAAATGATATTCATGCTTCTGTCAATACCACACTCAAAAAAACATAACTATACATGGTCACTATACATTACTACAGCTTTACATCACCACAGAAGGTTTCCACTAGAAAGTGTCTGACACTTTTCACTGCACATCCAGTCAGCCACATACTATATATGCTATTGTATGTGTTTCATAATTCACCCATTGTTTGGGCTAAATCTGGTGAAAAACAAGCACAACAACATAAAACCAAGCACAGTGTGCAGCATGTGCACTGTAAGTGCTGCAGGGCATGTCTCATAGCTCCCAGTCCCTCAAAACGCAAAGGGTCTTGTTTTAAGGATACTAAATTTAGACATTGGATCCTTTTTAGTAAAGGCCGATCGAAAACCCAAGCTCCTCATTAAGTTTGTGGTATTCAAGTTCTGATATAAATGGGTCTGTAGTTGACACTGGGACGTTGGAAAAGTTTGATTTGTTTAAGAACTTTTCCCCCAAGATATACCAACAACAGAACTGGTGTTAACAATAATGATCAAACCCTTGTTGAAGATCTTGATTCTGATCAGCAAAGTAAGAAGTTATCACCCAAAAAAAGGTAAAACAAAAAGCAAAATCTACAATCCTCCATGAAGTAAATATCATTTAAATTTCAGTACAAAATCCATACTTTTACCTGACTGGACATGCAGTTATTGAGTTAAAGACCATTATTACACTCACCTCACTTATGGCGGCGTTCTCCTCCTCCCCGTGACGTGCCGGCCGGTTCCCTGTCAGCTTCATGGACAGGCCGAAATCGATGATGACGCATGTGCCATCGGCCTTGACGAGGATATTACGGCTGTTCAGGTCCCTGTGGGACACGGCTGGCTTGTACAGATCTGGATGGAGGAGAGACAAGCAGACGAAGACCAAAGGAGGATCAGAGAAGGCCAGATTCATTGGGGAGATTTACCTTCAAAATCATTCTTTTCGCTCAGCTGTCCATCATCACCCATTGTTCACAGTAGGATGGACAGTAAGTCTGTTCACGGACAACTCAATCTTCTAATCTAATCTACGGCAACTAGATTAGGCCTGGGCCTGCAGTGGGTGTGCGGCCAGCAGAGGGAGCAGCGGGGCTGGTGGCTGGACAGAGCTGTGGCAGTCACCACAGCTATCTGCTGCCTGCTATTGATGTGCAGGAGGAGTGGGGGAGGATGATGACTGGGCTGTTAGCAGCTCCACTAACGGAGCGCACAAAGACGAGCTCTCTCATCCTGCACTGTCACTTCTACTCACTGCCCATCACTTCCAGAGCTGCAGAGGGAAAAACAACAAAAGGAGCTGAACCCCCCCCCCCCCCCCCCCTCCTCCCCCGCAAACTTGTCACACGCTGGTACAAACATAACTTCAACTCCTTTAGCTTTAGTCTTAGTCTTTACACGCCATCAAGTCAACATTCCTCCCTCGTCGCATCTCGGCCTGTTTGATGTGTATCCGTGCTGATCAAGAGGAAAGCGGAGGGGGGGGCAGTGCAGCAGCCGAGGCTGGGCTAAATAAAAACATTTTAAAAAGCCTCGGTTCACTTGTCATTTCTGCCTGTGAAGACTTGAATTCATCGAGCCACAGGGGACATTCACGTGTCGTCTAGATCCCTATCCTGCCACTGCCTGCCTTCCTTCCTTCCTTCCTTCCTTCCACTGTGTCCTTCTCGCCATTTTCCCTCCCTCTCTCTCTGAGGCTAGGTTGAGGCCAGTCTATAAATACCCTCGAGCTGGGCGTGCACTCAGTGTGTGCGCGTGTTTGTTAAAATGCAGGGATGCAGGGAGCTCCAAGCCAAATAGACCCACGTGGAACTGCAGTGTGCTGCTCATAAAAGGGCTCAAGTTGCAGGCAGTCAGACAGGCAACTGTGTAGGACACGCTAAATCTGAAGCTTCTCTGAGTAATCACACAAAGTGGGCTTCCGCGGACAAAAAAGTTTCCCCCGTTTTCCACCACGAGACTTGTGCGTTTGTGTTCGAACTTGAGCCTCGGTAAACTGTGAGCAGTCTTGTAATTAACTGCGACGCCGCGCGCCTGTTGATCGCCCCCCAGCTCACCTCCTTTGACGAGCTCCGTGTGCAGATAGGCCAGGCCGCGGGTGACCGAGTGAGCCAGCCGGCAGCTGCTGACCCAGTCGTTGGTCTGGACACTCAGGTAGCGACTCAGGGAGCCCTGAAGGAGACCAGTTAGAAATGATAAGCCACAACTCATCAACATGATGAAAAGGACAGAGACAGTGTGAATGTGAGTTCTGGGTGTTTGGGACCAGTTTCCGCGTCACTTTGTCAGACAGAGAGTGAAACATAAAGGGGATTTTCAAAGTGACTGATCTCTTAATGGTGATTGTTGACAGGAGCAATGATTACAGCAGGCAAAACCTGTTCCAGTGTTCGTATATGCTCCAGACTGTTGTTGTAAGACAGACATGACAGACTGCGGCTCCTTCAGCAATCGACTCTGATCAGAACTCTATAAGGGGCCAAAAACCCATGAAGCATTACCAGATATATTCTTATACATCTTTATTTCATGCACATCCATTTCCTGTGAACGGCTGCCACTCATCTTACCCACAATGCAACTTTGACAAACTACCATTTGTTGGTTGTTGGTAGACACTTCGCACTTTAATCGATTTCTTTTCAAACTGAAGCACAGAGCCTGAAGAACAAATGTGCCATTGTTCATACAACTGACTGACTGCAGTAAAACTGACGGCGTCCTCCTTTAACTCATCCTCATTCCACCTAATCACGTGCAAGCACCTCACCACCATTAAACCCTGTCCAGATCTGAAATTCCTCTGCACTTTCACAATCAATAAAATCCCAGGATCGTCAAACCCGAGCAATACAGCGAGATTATCTTGACATTAGAAGTCAGAGCTTTAAAAAGGCTGACCTTGTGTTTTAAACATTTGTGAGGAAGGAGAGGAGCTTCACAATAAAACTGACTTACCGCCCATTGCTGGCTTAGCTGTTGCCCTGAGTTATGTGTGCACGACAAAAAGCGAGAAATGTTCCATTGATTTAGGAATATATTGTGAAGACGAGAAGCTGTGTCATCTGAGAAGGATCAGCAGCATCATACAAATGTTTACTGGGAATTATACTGGGTATTTTTAATTTCCTTCCTCAATAATCTCCATCAGCCAGACGCTGACACACAAATACACACAAGCACTTAATTCTTTTCTCTCATAGTCAATCACACAGCGATTTGCACATCCGCTACTTAAGACAACTACATTACATCTGTCGTTTTAAATTAATTATATTACCATTTACTCAGATGCATTATGTGGCCCGGTCTCCTGTCCTGGCTTGCACCACATTTCCATGACAACGTATATTAGAGTAATGGGCATAATGGGCTTTCTACATAGGCTAGCCAGGGGTCAGCTGACATGTAATTAGGAGGCGAAAGGCAGCGAGCACATTCAGTTTTAAGGTACAGTGTCATTAATAAAGAAGAGACAGGTTTTCGCAACCAGTGCCCACATGTTCCTCCACTGCAACAGCCGGATATGAGTCAGGGCATGATCTCTATTTCGAACTGCCCCTTCACTGAGCAGACTTATATGGAAAACTAATTAAATGTTTTAAAAATGATTCTTTGCCATTATCTGATGTTTCGATGGAGTCGCAAAAGGAAGTAATATCTAATTAAATAAATAAAGGTAAAAAATAAATTGATGTTTTAAATGCATTTATTTTTAAACTAAAATAAAAACAATTAAAATATTAATACTTTGTAGTAAAATATATTTAGCAATAACATTTACTTTCTCATTTTAAAGGATACTTAATTGTGGTTTTAAGTGTTATATGTTGACGACGCCTTTGTAAAACCAGCAGCCATCAAATGAGATGGGTGCATATTTTAACACATTCACCCGATATGAATCTCCCCACACCCCCACGCTCACCAGTGGGTAGTAGTCCATGACCAGCAGGTACTCAATGCGCCCCTCTGGGCCCGTGCGCTCGTCAGCGGCTACGAAGCGTGCAATGTTGTCGTGCTCCAGCAGCGGCAGCCGGTAGATGGTGCATTCATTGAGGAAGTTCTGGTAGTTGGCAGCAGTGAACACCTTCACAGCAACGGGCCGTTCATCCAGCGAGCCACAGTAGACGGCGCCATACCTGCCACGCCCGATCAGCTGGAGGAGGAGGAAAAAGACTATTAATAGACACCTTTGTACTTGTGCACCTTTAGCACCTGCTCACATGAGAGGAAAACAAAAGAATATAATGATAAATTTAGTTCGTGCGGCTTTGAAATATGACAAATGCTGACATGAAAAGACACAGATACAGCTCAAAAGACAAGAGGAGGCATCAAAACTGAAAGCCATGAAGTGGCAGCAACAAATAAAGCCAAGCACGGAGAAGGCAAATAATCTCACAAGCAGCGACCAATAACCCACTGAAATGGCCCTAAGTTCCTTCCAATTTATTCAATTAGTGTCCTAAACAAGCCCGAGTACAGCATGCCATTAGGCAGAAACACAATCTGAAAAGGCCTCAGCCAGGAATGAATTCAGGAGTCGCTCATTTCGGTGCAATCTCCACCTCCACTGCCACTAAGCGCATTTATCTGCCGCTACAAAGCACACTGTGGAAAATACTGGAAACTGTTTTGTCTGGGGCTCCCTGTTGAGGCTCCCTGACTTGCCCCCACTGCACCGAGAGTGATGTGAAAGAGCGTGCGCCTGTGTTTGATAAAGTGCAAGGACGGCGTTCTGAATCCAGCTCCGGCCTGAAAAGACAGAAAGCTCAGCTGCTCTCATCTGAAACAGGCTACTAGAAAAACATGCGTCAATAGGGGAGAAAACATCGCAGCGTCTCTGTAGTTTTTGTCTTGTCAAGATATGCAGCAGGAGCGCTTTCCCAAGCACTTCACATCGATGATACAAAGGCGATTTAAAAATCCACTAGGTTCTCTATAACTGCTGGCCTTTTCAATGCATACCACAGATTTGACTCTTTTCTCTTAATCGTTTTTCAACTGGCTCTGGTCTCACCTTGATCACCAAGCAGCAGAAAATGAAAACTTTCTTGAGAGAGATGACACATACTCGGCTCTGATCTGCACTTTTTAAAAGGTACATCAACAAAAAAATAACCACTCTATTCTAAACTAGCCCATCTTCCCGCACACTGTGCTGGTTACATGTAATAAACCCTTGGTCGCTTGCTGCGTGACATCCATGTGCATGAGAGGATCAATCTGCACGATGAACACAGAACTAGCGTGACCCACAGCAGACACATTTATGAGAATAAGACTCATACTGAACAATGTCCTTGGGGTCGTCGTGACGAAGCACCTTGTAAACATCACAAAAATAACCATGCGTTGCTCTGGAAATCTGAGCATGTCTCCCTCCTGCAGAAAACATCACTACTCCAATAACTAACTCAATCACTGGGAGGTTATTTTGTTTTTTATTATTATGGTTTAGTAATTTAAGATTTTCCCGAGACGCTTCCTGTGACTGCTTTATTTAAATTAGAGACTGGATTTGCTTCCCTCTTAATGCCACCACCCTTTTCACATCGTCATGGCGGCTGAACATCCTCCATTCTCCACCGACTTTCTATCACAATATAATCTTTGACACTTCGCTATCGGGTTTTCAGCATCCTGTGTCACTGTGAACTAAATCCTATTTCTATGTTCCTGGGACCCGTCACCTAATGCGTACTGCGATGATCAGATGATAAAAGTCACATTGAAATGACAAATGTAACCGTAAACCTTGATGTATTTTGGGCGTACTTCTTCCTCTGGGCCTCTGGCCTCTCTTTTGTCACTTACAAACCCACACCCAGTGAGAAGAATATAGATTAGACTGGACTTTTCAACGCTAACAGCTGAAATTTTCCTGTGTTTTTTATCAGGAAGCAAACAAGGCACCTCGTCCTTTCACTTTTAATAACACTATTATGAAGAGGAAGCCCAGATTAATATTGTTTGGAGTTTATTAAATATTTAGCCTGAGAAGCAAACTAAAATTATACTTTTCCAGCAATCCAATCTATGAGGATTTGGGAAGAACAACCAGATTTTTAGTGAGACTGTTGCCCTGTATTGCTTCATACTGTAACACTCAAATGTATATAATGTACGTGACACACAAATTGAGGAATATCAGCTACATAACCCAGAGGTCTAATTGGATGACTGTGGAGTAGAGTTGACTTGCATGCGGGCTTATTGATTAACAATAAGTCATCAGTCTGTCAATGGATTTGTTATTTCAATAACTTTCAAGATGATGTTTGGTGCACAGGCTTAACAGTGAGCTGTGCTAGTTCAGGGATTTTTCTATTTGTGCATCTTACAGACTTGGTAAATATGAACATCATCACCACTAAAAGCTTGCTGAACAGTATCAGTAATGTTATTCCATTCTTATTAGTTAAACTGCAATACAACAATTTCTCCCAGCTGCTGCACTGGCTCCCTGTTGGTTGATGTGGTTAATGAGAGCAGAGCTGCACAGTGATGCTGGCTCTCTACACGGCGGCACTAAATACGTTGGCTCCTTCCTGCGCCAAACACAACTGATTTAATAGATTAACAGATGAATGTGATTGTAAATGCAACGATTTGGATGTAGTATAAACGGCTGGGAAACCAACCTCCAGCATTTTGAGACTGTCTAGGTCCAGAGAGCTCTCAGAGGCAGCAGATTCCACCATGTTCAGATTGTGAAGGCCTTGTTTACCGTTTCCTGTTAACAGAAACACAAACAGACTCTTCAGAAAAGCACAAAAAACAGAGCAGCATTTATCTACTTATTCAATTAACTGCACTTGTACCAAAACCATTTAAACGGCCTTGAATGATGAATGTTCTGTGCTCCTCCTCGAAGCGTGGCGCCATGGTAACTCACCATGCATCATGCGGTAAGCAAAGAAGGCTGCTACAGCAACCACGGCCATCACGGAGACTGCTGCCAGGGCGATAATTATGGTCTCTTCGTAGCCCAGTATAGTAGAGTCTACAACACGGTGGTGGGGGGGGGGGGGGGGGGGGGGGGGGGGGGGGGGGGTCAAAAACAAGAAGCACAAATCAAACTGACCTTTATGCAGAAGGAACAAATGACACCATGCGCTGGCATCTGATTTGTTAACAGGACACAAAGGATCATATGATCTGAATGAGTATTCAGGTCTGTCTGTGACTCCGGTCTTCAGATGGATAATGATGCTTAGAGCCGCACGGAGTAAAGATAGATAACAAGACAAACTGAAAACAGGCTTGTGTTAATAATGAATGTAGTAATGATCCGTCTGAGGATGACAGTGTTCTAAAACCAAAACAGCAGTTTGCTTAGGTCATTATATTAAGCACCATTTAACATTATTTAATCAGGAATAACAACTTGCACAGATGCAATTTATCTTTTCTTACTGTTATATTTTAAAACTGTTTAACTGAGTTCACAGTCTACCTTTATTGTTAGCTCCCAAAATGTGATGTTAAATGTACCCAGCTGAGACTTTGGCTACTAAGCCTTGCTTTCATTTCATACCGTACCATGTTGTACAAGCGTTGTGAAAAGCAGATTATTAATATGGAGACAGTAAAACCAGTAGTACAGAAATGCAGTAACATTGAATATAAACCATTGTTTATTCATGAGAAAACCCCACAGGACGTCTTTAATCCCCACGGTGAGCCGCATCATAAGCCTCTTGGCTTTGTCTGCACATGTCGACTGTGAAACTCTTCACCTATGTTTTTATTTACATTCCATTCTGTTCACCACTTTCTGACTGCAGTGGCAGTTTTCTAAACTATAATACTAATATTGAAGTTTACATTTTAAAATATGACTTTTAAAAGAAACCCTGGTTAATAAGTTAATAATTACTTATTACTGGTACTCTAATACTGATTTATATAAATGTCATAAATAATTCAACAAATATGTCTCCATCCATCCATCCATCCATCCATCTTCTTAACCGCTTACTCCCTAGTGCGGGGTCACGGGTGGTGCTGGAGCCCATCCCAGCTGGCTACGGGCGAGAGGCAGGGTACACCCTGGACGGGTCGCCAGTCCATCGCAGGGCAACACATAGACAAACAACCATTCACTCACACACTCACACCTACGGGCAATGGAGAGAAGCCAATCAACCTAATGCACGTCTTTGGACTGTGGGAGGAAGCCGGAGAACCCGGAGAGAACCCACGCAGACACGGGGAGAACGTGCAAACTCCACACAGAAAGGCACCAGGGCCGCCTCCGGGAATCGAACCCAGAACCTTCTTGCTGTGAGGCGACAGTGCTACCCACCGCACCACCGTGCCGCCCCAAATATGTCTCAGTTATTAAAATTGTTTAAAAAAACTTATTTTTCTGCCCTTGTTAAATATAGCAGTGCATTTTTGGTAACGCTGCTGAACAGATCTCGACTCCTATACTGTGTGAGAGACAGTTTCATCTGTTTGGCCTCCACGTTTTACGCCAGAGCAGAGAATGAGCAGGGTTCAATCAGTTACCTCAAAATGAACAAGACCAGACAGATGAAAAGGCTGAATAACCAAAAGCATCAGCATGCTAATAGTAACAGTTAGCCGCGGTGTGCTAAAGCAGCATCAGCATACTAAGAGCCTGTCTATTTTCATATTCAGTGGGTTGTGTGTGATATTTCATCATTTAAATCATCATTTGAACACCCAGGTTTCCTTTTAAAATAGCTGAAAATGAGAATTTAAAAAATACCTTAAAAGTGTAGTTGTATTTAAAGGTAGACTGTTGTTGACTATTTAAATTCTAGTCGAGTATGTTGTACAAAAGCACAAATAGAAATAGGAATGTCTTGAGTATAGGCCATACTGTGAGTATAACCAAGACGCAGGTTAAAGCAACAGACCAAGCAGCGGTGCAAGAAGGGACCAGCACAGGATGCAGAGAGCAGCTGGGTCCAGTCTGGATGCAGGGGCTGAGCTCGCTGCAGCTGTGATTAATGAAACAGCATCATCTATAAGGGTTCCTCTGGAGAACATACACAGGCATAACGCAAACACGCTGGCCCTACAGCAGATACAGAGCAGAGCAGCTGCTGGAATACGTACAGAAACACGTCCGTTACATCAGCCGACACCCTGGTGCTGCAAGAGACACCAGCGCCATCAATTATTGATGACTTCGATAGCCGGAGGACAGCTGTAACTGGCATGCCAGCATGAGCAGGCATACACACCAGAACGCATGGGGGTTCCCAAAGAGCCCCTCCCCCCTTCAGAGGTCAGGCTCAACTAATTCACAGACATGAGGGTGGTACAGGAAGTCGTCTGACAAACAGACACATGGAAACAACATCAGCCCACCATGACTAACACTGCCTGGAAACACGCTCCAGAGCCTCAACAGATCTGGTAACTTTCTTGATGATGACTACCTGCAGAGCTCAACGGAGAAAATGTCAATTTGCTTTAGTTGTTTTGAGTCCAACTCAAATAATTAAATCAATTGTATAGGTTTACACATTCCCAGAGGTAATGTGCTTAAACAACAGTGCTGTTGATTGGTTTTCATAATGATTATGTGAGCTGAATTTAATACTGGCTTTCCACTCTGCTTCATGTGATGTCATCTGGAACGGCTTTCCCTTATGTCATCTGGAGGAGCACTTGTAGAAGTGGCCAATCAGGCTGAAGAATTAGGTTTATTAACTTTAGTAGGGCATAGATTAAAGTATTTGTTGTCTCTTTGTTTATATTTCATGTTTGATGTTGTTTCTTTTATTGCTTAGCTTTTTAATTCTATATTTCCTGATAGTAAATCAGTATTAAAGTTATCCTATAATAAAATGTTGATGTATAATTATATAATTTAGGTACATTTCTTTTTTGGGAGTATTCCAATGCTAACATTAGTAAAGCTTGCATTGACCAGTACAAGTACAGCTTTATTTACTTCTATCACCCTGCTTTGCCTTAGGTCCCTCAGTCATCTGACTAACTGCTTCCTATTGATAAGATCAGTGGCATAAATCGGCCCAGACATGTCAGGAATTATTCTGAACAGAAACACGATTTCAGGTGTTGTAATGCTTGAATCTCAATAATTACTCAAGCATTTTAATGCCAATTGGCTACTTTTCTCCCAGCTTTCTCAGGCCTTTGTCTCGTCATGTGTCTGCGTAGTGAAACAGTCACCGACACGCCCGCAGACAAACAGACGGAGCAGACGCCTTGTAATTCGAGGAATGCAGAAAGATGACAAGGATGGTGGAAAGTGTGTGTTTGTGTTTATGCGTAGACAGAGGGATGATGAGTTGCCGTCGCCATCCTTTCCGCTTCAGACACACACACACACACACACACACACACACACACACACACACACACACACACACACACACACACACACACACACACACACACACACACACACACACACACACACACACACACACAGCTTTCATTCACAGCTCATGCTTGATGCTTGACTGGAAAGAAACAATTAACAATACATCTGTTTGAACTTCAGGTTATAGTGAAGTACTGAAAAAAGCAGATAAACAAATATGTAGGGTGATAGCTGTTCAGCTGTAAACTAATACATAATACATACAATTCACAGTTGTTGAAATCTATAATGGATGGCAATCAGGAAGTCTAGTTCGGAGTCTCATAACTGGATGATGAAGCAGATGAGGAGGAGGGGAAAGTAGCAGCAAGTATGTGTAGGTATGATGGATCTGATGGGCCGTTAATAGCTTTGTGTTGCAGAACAGTGTGGGCCTGCATTTGTTTGCTCTTCTCATCTACTCGGTTGTCATTTAGCATTTAGTTGTGTATATTTTTTACACTTGATGTACCCAGTTGTATAACAGATGACTGCAACAGGGACAGAGAGGTGACATGAACACATACTTCATATCATCGTTCATGTCATCCAATTACTGTTTGTAGTCAGACTGTGTGTGTGTGTGTGTGTGTGTGTGTGTGTGTGTGTGTGTGTGTGTGTGTGTGTGTGTGTGTGGTCTTACAGATGGGCTGTGGGGTGGTTGGGCTGGGAGGCAGGAAGTCCTCCGTGAAGTTGACATTACACATGTCACTGCCGCAGCAGCAGAACAGGTACGTCCCATTCTGGATCTGTGGAGGGAGGTTGGTCACGACGCAGCGATCGTCACGGCAACCCTGGTGGTCGTCCAGGTGAGTCCAGCAACCTGAGAGAAAATACACAGATATTATATCGATATATAGATTATATATCTACAGATTGAATATTAAAATAGGTTCCATGGGTGTGTGAGGATGTTCAGGTGTGAAATTGAAGAATATTTGTATGTATCTTTGACCAAATGTTTTAAAATGAACGAAATTTTTCCAACCAATATAAATTGTATTTTTTAATGAAGCCTGTAGTAAAATACAGTTGTACTGAAGAATTTCTCCATACATATGTTTGGATGCTGCACCTGCAGTGTAACTCAGGTACAGGTTTAGAGTATGCATTAATAAATGTATCTTTGTGTAGTAGTTAAACAGGTAAAACATGCAGTTTTTGTCCTGCTACCTTGTTTGACGAGTTGCACTTCGCCTGGAGGACTTTTCTGCCACAGGCCGAAACAGTGCTTGCCCTTGGTACATCGGATGGTGGTGTTCTCTGGGGAGACCCGGCCTTCGCCCCCCGCCACCCGCTCCAGCTCCCACTGCTGCTGCTGGTCAGTGAACGCACACTCCCGTTTGTCGCCCTGCGCCGCTGTGGAGAGAGGTCGTAACGTCAAATCTTCCTGTTTTGTTTTAATGCACAACAGAGCAGAGATCTGCAACAACAACCAAATCACCCAAGTCCAATTTGAAAAACTAACCTGTGCTAACGTCACACAGATTCATTCATTTAGGTCTGGACCTCACTGCTTCATCAATTATTCATCTTTCAATTACATGCTAACACTGTAAAAATGCACATGTCACTTAAATTTAGTTGAATGTTGATGAAAATTGTTGCCCTGTTGTTGGTGAACCAGCTCACAAACCAATTGATACTAAACAGACGGATTCTAGTGCTGCTTAAGAGGAAGAATCTATAGATGAGAAATAGATGTTGGCTGCACAGACCGCTGCCTCTCACAAGCCAAAACAATCAATAAAATTCCATACGACACAACACAAACACATACAGACGTGCAGAGAAAGAGTGGCTTCAAACAACGCTAATTAGAATGGGCTGGATTTCTACATTCACATGTAATGGAGCGTGAGTGAACTTTAGAAGGTGTCAGATTGAAATCCTACAGAGGAAATAGATGTCAGAAGAAGTCCAGTTGTGAAATGTGTCCAGTGTCCTTGTTGACAGTCTGTAAACGTCTGCACGAGTGACAGCCAAGTCATGGGGAAGCAGTGTGGACCAATGTCAGTGCTTGTGTACACAACGTGCATGTGGGTAATTTCAGATAAGGGAAACACGATGTGCCAGTTTGTTTCTTACGCACAGCTCCTCCCTCTCCTCCATCCGGGAACAGGAAGGGGGAGGTGGGTGATGGAGGGGTGTCTGCTTTGGGGGAGGGTGACTGTGCCCTGCCCAAGGTCAAGCTCGCCTGCGTGGGCCGAGGGTGACGCGGTGGAGCGGTAGCTCTGCCGGGCGCCGCGCCAGCTCTCCTCCTCTGCTCCCATCGCAGATAAAGCTATCAACGCGGGCCTACTGTGGGCCTCGGCTGCCCTCACCCGTGGGCCCTTGCTGCCTACTGCTCCGTAGGAGCGACTGTGCCCATGTGCGCATGCAGCGTCGGAGGGGAGTTTAAATGAAAGGTAAATACGCGGAGGAATTCTCATTTTGAAGAGGACGCAGAGTTTGAGCGAGCTAGCGATGAACCGGACAGTTAGTTGACTGGGACGCCTCAGCTTGCAAACAGTGCATGCGCCACATAATTATCACAGACACAGTCATGTGGGCCTGGCCTTGATGATGCACACAGGTTCAATTACGTTCCCTAACTTCGAGATCTTCTAACTAACAACAAAACCAAGCCACATATTCAATGATGCAAACACGGAGCAGACAAGTCTCCCCCAGCTGCGCTTATTCCAGCTTTCTGACCATGAATCCTCTGAAGCAGAGAAGCATAATGGCCATACGCTCATTCTAAATGAAGCCATTGAGGCTGAAGGATGTCATCATCCCCGACGCATTCACTGAAATTAAAAACACCAGAGATGAAGTTCCCTTAAATCACAAGCCTGATCCTAAGCTAAATACAGCCAGCCTAACACTGATACGTCCAAGGTAAAAGTCGTAATATGCTCTAAAACCGCTTCATTTGTGACTAACATCCATAGTATTTCCTGGGAATGAGCCATATCCCGTTGTACAGTTCTGTTGACAGAAGGGATCTGCAACTTGGGCATATTTTCAAGTCTCTACAAACACTAACATGGTGGGAGGACGGGTTCGAGCACAGGACACAAGTCTGAACAGTGCTACTGTTAAACCTCATTTATATTGTTATCAAGTGTACAAAACACAAAACATAATGCAGTGTTTCAGGTTCATTATAATAAAATTTACTAATAATCATTCATTCAGTTCAACAGTAAGTTTCTGGCTTAGCTCTTCCTTCTAGCTCCACAATGACGCACACAATTTTAGAAATAAGCATAGTTGTTAATGAAAAACACTGAATTAGATTATGGACCACCACAGTGTGAGGAATGAGGTTTAGAGCAGGCTAACACAGACTGACACAAAGCAACACACACTGTTAGCTGTGGTGCTTGTGAATAGATTCTACAGTTAAACGATGGAATGTAAACAAGAAACATGATGTCATGTATGAACATTAATGAATACAAGTGCCAGTAACACTTGTAACTGAAAATTTGTAGTTTTGTTAATCCAGCATCTTACACGCTAATGAAGATTAGTTTATTTTTTAAAATATATATAAAAAAACTATATTCAGGAAAGAAAAAACCTAGGTTTGAACAAAACACTATTTTTAATATTAATCTGATCTGATCTAATATGCTTCAACTTAGCATCCGAGTGGGTGGCGGGAAGTCAAAACGAGGACTCGAGTTATAATGGAGGAAAAAAAAAAAAAAACGAGAGAAACCCATGAGAACAATAGAAGGAAGGGCAGAGCCGGTGACACCACCCTCAGACAGTGGGACAAACAGTGATTTACACTGGAAGTCTGAGAACAGAAATCCAGTATCCAGCTGAACAATGTCTCCTGGTTTTCTCTACATGGAAACTCATTTTCCATTATTCGACTACATGTCAAAGCTGCGAAACATGCACCTTTTCACAGGACTTGAAGACTACTTTATCTAGAAATTGATTTAAGTTTTCATTTACAATTGATTGATTTTGGCATTTAATTATCGGCAGTGAAAAGGATTATTCAGTACATTTTCCTGCATCAACGCACTGGACCAAACTGCAGCTCCTTCTCGAGCTCCACGTATCAAGTATCTGTTGATAATGGGTGTGAGGCGCTCACGTCCTCCACTTTGTAACATGTCCCCCAAGGCGAAGGACAGTGCCACAGACGCAGTGCCCACAATCCCCTAACCCTTCAACCCGTGACTGCCCGCCTGCCTGACTGAAATAACATTATGACACACGGACTCACACGCAACACATCAAATAGTGTCATTGTGCCGGCATGACAGCACGTAGCAGGCGTGCACTGGATCACGAATGGTGAAGAGCGTCGACTGATCCCACCGCAGCTTCTTTAGTCGCATTTACACTACAGTAGCCATTTCTGCTTTGTTTGTAACATATTTATTAGATGTGGTACCTCAGTATACAAACACCAGAGGAGGACAGTGTAGCGTGAGCTGGAGCCAAAGCCACGCAGGCTCCGCTCTGCTCATTTGCAGTCCGAAGCACGTCTGCGTCGGATTCTTTGACTGAATTCTGCCTTTCTTTGGGCCCGTTTCTGGTTGGACGCCAATCTCGGTGTTCATCTGTGATTGGCCACGGTGGGCTCTGTCCCCGGTTCTGCTCTGTGGGGCTTGCTGTGTGCGATCTTGGCTTTCACTGTAGTACTGGATTGTGGGTCAGAGTATGCAAGGCCAGTGGAGCGAGGCAGATGAGGGAGCGAGAAAGAGAGGGTAGTCATATCAAAAGGCTTCTGAGTAGTTTTCTGCTCCGAGCCCGTTCATTGGATGATGGCAGGCACCACTGAGTGTTTACCCATGGCCCAGTTATTTGCTAATCTCTCACCCCTCTCTCTCTAACCCTCCTCCCCCAATTGGCCTTCATTGTACCCTCCCACCATGCGGGACCACCCCCCCCTCCCCTCAGCCTTGCTGCTAAAAAACAACAGCGATCTAATCTGGCCCGTTCCTTCCTACTGCCAAGGCCCACAGGAGCGGCCGAAGACATGGCAGTCTGAGACTTGATTAAAAGTCACCCAGTCCATGGATACGCTGGCTGTTCTTTCCACAACTGGTTCCGAGTTCACATCCAAGATTAAACACAGAAGCCCGGGGAGGGAGCGAGTGGACGAAAAAATAAAAAATAAAGGGCACAAAGTGTTTTTGACTAAAGGCTACAACGTGCTTGATGTGCCCATGTCTGCACTCCCTGCTCCGCAGCCTTTCCATTATCATTGTCTCCTACTTGTACAGAGCTAACTGCATGTCTGTATCAAAAACTGATGCTTTTTCTGTCCCGATTCTCTCCGGGCGCTGTTTCTCAACCCTGTGAACCAGCCAGCGATAATGTGCTGCTAAACTGTTTACATGCGGAGAGGAACTGACTAGAAACGGCTGCTGCACGTGGCAGCCATCAGAAAAATACCTCCGCCACTAATCGTACCTGCTGCTACTGTTTGGGTGCCTGTATGTTGCTGAGGTAGGATGGATGAGACTCAGGGCTATCTGCTGACACCCCTAATTTTCCAACTCTCCTGGTTGTCTTTAAAGATTTGGGGAGGAAGGAGAAGGGAAGGGAGGGGAGGGCATGCGAGTGGGCTTTAATCTGTCCCATCTGTTGCCCCGCGACTGCTGCCCCCCCCTCAAAAACACCACCACTCAGTCTGTATCTGTCTGGGTCTGGTACAGTTATGCTAATCCTAGGGCTTATACTCCCCTCAAGGCTTAGAGGACTCCGCTATTGACCACAATGTATTTGTACCAAAACCCCCCACACACTCCTTCCTCTATACTTGAACTTTCCTGAATATGTGATGGAAAAACAGATGACATACAGAGCGAGGTGTTGTTTGCTGTCACACAGCAGGGGGTGTGGGGTTAATTGAGGGTTTAATCTCTGATTATTTATGAACAAGCAAAAGTTTTGTTTTAAGCTGTGTCTGATTTCAGTTTATTACAACAGTGTTTCCTGGTTGAATACATTAACAGCCAGTGGAGGCCTAACATGCAGATTTCCCTACACATCCGCCCACTCCACTGGGGGCCTGTGGTTGTCTGGTATGAAGGACTTTTCACTCGCTCAGTGTGAGCTCACAGGTGTTGTGACATTCTGGAAAAATAAGGCCTCTTCGAAAGAATAAAAAACCAAAACCTGTGACTGATTTGTTGGCCAACTGATCCTAGTTTAGAAAAAAAACCATCCTCCTCTGCATTGGTTTGCTTCTAGCTAAAGGTGATGTCATTGGAAACGATGAGGATTTGGTTGATGGTACAATAGGAATTTATTTTATCAACCTGTTTATCTAGAACCTTTCTATTGGATATTATAGGAACTGAAACTAGTGAAATCACCTAGAGAAGTTTTTAAATTGGATTGAAGAACAAGAAATACAATAATGGTTTAAACATTTACCCATCAAATACAAACGTTCCCTTTATTTGAGAAGAAAACTAGGAAAACTTGGATAAGCCAGTCACATTTATTACTATTATTTGATTAATGTTATTAACAGGTAAACGAATTAGACATGCTTTATTAATAAGCCTTGACAAGTAAATATGAAGCTTCATATATGCCAGCTAACAACAAATGTGAGGGGGGCAACACATCTGTAATGTAGGCATACATTTTTTAAAGTTTATTTACATACTTGACGTCTCAGAGCTTCACATGATTAAAATAATCTGCAAGATCCCTCTCACATGTCTACTGACAGCAAGAAACTGTGCTTTTCCTTGGTAATGCCAAGAGCAAAAGACTGCACCTTCTTTAAGATGAGAATCAGTTGTGTATGAAGAAAATATAAAAACTCCCTGATTAAATCAGTTCATACTCTAGGCAGCAGTTTTTGAGCGCTCTAGACTCATTGTCTCTGCTGGTCAAGGAGAACACTTCATGTTAATCACAGCCTGTCACTCTGAGTTACCATCTCAAGGCTGCACCTTTTGTTTTCTAAAACAGCCACTAATTTCTCCTTCTTGCCAAAACAGGAGGTCAGCTGTGCTATTGTACCTTGCTTTGCTTCCACCTCCGCTCAGAACTCAAACCAAGGTACGGGGAGAGATATGGATTTTTATTACAATCCAATAGAGCCCAACACTGGCTGAAGTGTAAAGGACCTCCCCGGCCCCTCTGCAGCCTTCATTGGTGCGTTTCTAACTGCATACAGTGTCATCTCCTCTCAGTTCTAATGATGTGAACTGAGAGCAAAATATTATGGCATAAAAGGCGCACCATGCTTTTATATCCTGCGGCTTCTGCTATCACTTCCTTATTTTTTAAATTGCTCCAGTTGCACAAATGCCGATGCCAAACCGCAGGCTTACAGCGAACACACATATTACTTTTGTATTTGATTTTCATTTCTGCTTCATGGTCACCTCGCCGTTTCAGACCCACTTGTACAATCTTCTTTTACCCATTTGCTAAGGTTGTGTTTACCTCCAGAGGGATCATGCATCACTTCTCTCAAAGACCTCAATCGGCAGACCTACACATTGGCAGTCAAGCGACTATGCATCTAGACATTGTGGGCCCCATGAAAAAAAAGTACAACTTGCACTAAATACATGTTCTCAAATTTAATTAAAATACTAAATTACACCACTAAAAACCTGTGCATTATAAATATTTATTGGAGGATAATGGTGATTAATGCAACAAACCAACAAAAATTAGGAGAACACAGCTACTAATTAATAAAGAGATGTTGTGTTACTATAGCAACACAGTGTGTAACCAAAACAGCAGCTGCTGTAGGATGGTGGTGATGTATAGCCACATCACTATAGTGCAATGATGTTATTCTTTGCAGTTTCCAGGATTATGTACAGTTAAAACTGCCAGTAAGTACAGTACTCAATGAAAAATGCATTAGGTCTTTCTCAAAACACCATACATTGCCCACAAAGCAACTAGAGCATTAATAGTTTGGGAATTCATGTCTGTCACACCAGAAACGGCTAAGATAGCCTAGTACCCTTAACATCAAACAGAGATGGGGAGCAGGCTGCAGAGGTCTCTTTTGTGGTTAGGAGTTAAGACGTCACAACATAACTTTTGTCACCAATTAATACTTTGATATGCGACAGGAGTAGATCAGGCCTAGGAGGGTCTGATTCGAGCACATGCACCACATTGACTTGCTGCCTACGAGTGTGTAACCTGGAACCAGTAAGTTGATTTTATTTTTTGAGCTGCCAATGTGACTGTGGAGCCGACAGCTTCAAGAGTCCCCCGTGGCCTGTGGCAGCTGGAGAAAGATGGCCCAACTGGGGGAACAGTGGGCCTGTCAACTCTGCTGCATATGACCCACAGCTTCAGGCTTGGACAGGCGGAGCAAATGAGCATTTCTTTTTATGCTGTGCTATAATGCATCTGCTCCAATCCTCTTTGTGTCCCCCAAACCCCCCAGCTTACCTGGGACAACAGTGGAAAAACAAGGCCTACATTTAAGCGTAGGCTGCGTGACACAATTTGAGCATGAAAATTGTGAGAATTTGGGATAAAGGAAAGCTATCGCCTATTGGCACAATACGAGAGCACCTGCAGTAATGCCTCAGGTAATGTCTGCAGGCTTGTGCCACATTTGGAATGATTTCTACTCCAGATTTCGGAGCAGCAGGCGCACACCCACTCACTGATTAGTCACGGGGGACAGGGAGCGGAAAGGCGACCTGAGCTCAGCTGCAAACAGGTAAAACACATGGACGTGGAAAGTGAAAAATAAGTCTAAAATAGATATTATTGGTTGTATAAGGTGAGTCGGGGGAAAGGGGGAGCACAGGAAAAGATGCCAGGTCATAGGGATGACTAACGTTCTCCTGGTTCGTAATGACTGTTACACTAATTAATTCTGCACGCTGCAATGATGTGAATTTATTGACTGTTTACATGACATGCATACATATCCAGTAATTGTCTTCATACTGATTACTGAGTGGATATGTTCCTCCCCAATAGCAGTGAGCCAGTGCAGCTGTTAACCTGCACCTGGGGAATACTCGTTTAATTGTGTATCGTAAAAGCAAGCTAATGAATGCAGTAATATTTTGAAAAGATAACTCTTTTAGCTACTAATGAACCCTCGTGCAAACCTTTCTTCTTTAACTCCAAGTAACAGTACGTATTAATCAGGATTTCTTTCCCTTTGCCTATTTAAGCCCGAACCCAGGAACAAGATGAGTCTCTGCTTGCATTCCTTCCTATTTCACTGAAGTGAGAATTTTTTTTTTAAATGCAACGTTAGGATGAGAATGCAGGCCCTCTCAGCATGAGCGGCCCTTAACTGCCGAGCGCAGCCACGCTGAGCATTCAAATTACGCTCCACACTTGCATATTTCCCCCTGCAACGCTAGTTATTATTGTGAGCTCCTGATAACACTCAGCCTATGAATGGATGGAGAAGCCGCAACAACAACACAGACACTGGCTAGAAATGATAATACATTATTAAGAAGGTGTTTGTACACACATTCACACCCACGCACTGGAGCAGCTGACGCCTTATGAGCGGAGACCACCTATTTAGAGTCTGCCAATGCCTGGGCACCACGTTGAACTTCTTTTACCTAAATTGCCCATGTTGTAACATATTTTCCTGTCTTCCCACACATTCCAGACTTCCTCCTCCCCCCCTGCGTGCGCTGTCCCTCCATCTCCATCTCTGAGCAGCCCCGCTCGCTATCTTATCATGCACAAGGTCTCACAGAAGCAAAGCTCCAGCCCAGAGTCCTGAAAAAAAGGGCACAACTTGGCAGACAAGGACTGCGGTATGTTTGGCAGTGTTTTTCCAGGCCTTTGTACACAGAATGATTAAAAGGAGCCACTGGTGCATTTGCTGCTCTGCTCCACAGGACTTATCTATGAAGGTTTACTTAACTACAATTAGATGAGCTCCACAGAAATGAGCCGAGCAGCAGACACCATGATGGGAAGAGGAGATAAGAGACGGGCAGACACACACACACACACACACACACACACACACACACACACACACACACACACACACACACACACAAAATAGGCGGACATCATGATTTAAGAAAATGATGGCTGCTACAGGAAAAGCCTTAAGTGTTAAGAGCGCCCCGTAATAACAGAATACGATCAACACCGACTGCAATAACACAGTCTGGGTCGAGGCTGGAGTAGCGTACATTATTCAAGCATCTGCACCAAAGCGGCTCCGTGGACGAAGCGCACGCAGCGCAAACTAAGGCGAAAGCATCAAATATTAATCACAGGCACATTTCACTGTTCGCCAATGATAAATACACGTGAATTTACTACGACAGACACTCACCAGCCACCGAAGTCAGGAGAATTGTCAGGCAGAACCCGAATTTAGCGAGTGACTTCATGGTGATTCGGCCCGCGGACATAACGATGAGCAGCGACTTTGGTCTCGGGCGCTCGCGCTAGTCTCGACTCTCGTCCTCTGGTCCGTCTCTTCTTCTTCTTCTTCTCCTCCTCCTCGTGCTTCTTCTTCTCACACTTTGTTTTCACCTTCTTCTCCCGTCACGTCAGCTCAGTTACTCGCACTGCTCTCGCGGGCAGGGAACACATCGAGAAAACGTCGCGGAAAAAAAGACGCGCTCCCGTGTCGACTGGGCTCGACGGGATCCGGTAGTTACCAATAACCGTCTAAGTTATCAGCGAAAGTTACGTTAGTCCTTCTGTCCACCCCCGCGCACACCGGACAGATGAACCGAGCGGCTAACTTGTGTGGCGGACCAGCCATTTACAGCTAGCCAGCGAACAACGTCCATATCCGCTAGCTAGCATGCTAGCTGCTCGGGGCGACTGTCTGGTTCTAGAAAACTTAGGCAAACAGGCGAAATGGCGCACAAATAACCGACGCGCGGCTGTTTTATCTACACACGGGCCATTGTGCGCTGTGCGCCTTCAAGTGCAGCGCTCCCCGTCGACACCGCAGCCGGGAATGTGGCTTTTAAAACGGCGGCGAGTTAGCTCAAGTGGTCGCCGCCGACGCTAACAGACGCTAGCCTAACAGTCAGCCTGGTAGTTATCCTCGTCCCGTCTCATTCCAGGATGAAATAATTCAAGTTAACTGCGCCTGGGGTGAGCCTGCAGATGAGCCGTAGACGGAGACGCGGCTCCGCTGCTTGCAGACGGCGCAGGGTGGAGATGGAGATCTCTTTCTGTGATCTTCCCCGAGGCGGTCGGCGGCTTTTGGCATTGACTGTTTGGAGCTCGGCTGGGCAGACAGACAGACAGGCAGGCAGGCAGGGCGGCTGGGAACGCCTCGTTCGCAGGCTTGTCTGGACCGCTCGTCTCCGGTATCAGGTTGCTGTGGGATGGTGTTGGGGGTAGAGGGCAGTCCTACGCAGTCAGGAGGGGAGCTAGAGCGCCGCTGTGCCGCAGACTGGCGATACGACACCATGGGAACTCGTGCTGCATTCAGGCACCCGCTTACATTTACGGAGCTGGATCTTTGGCCCCGTTTTAGGCATCTGATCCCGCTTCTATTTTAGTGTAATAATACGAAAATAGCTTTAAAGCCTAATTGTATTAACACAACTTTAGGGATGCACGTATTTACTTTTCTCTGAAAAGTAGCTAATTACAGGAAATCTGGTGTGACTGTAGACAAATTTGAGCTAATTTTGAAATTGAATGCTTTCTCGTCTCATCTTTGTTAGTGATTAAAAATTCTTTAAAACTCTTTTAAACACCAAAATAACAACTGGTGGAGATTGTAGCGATAGTAATAGCAGCCATTTGTTTTATGTTTTACATTGTTAACATTAAATAACCAAGAGTAATTAAAACTCTATTTTCCGATTGCTATAAAGGCATCAGCAGTCATTCAGCTGTGTGTGACTTTACTGCCTCTATGTGGTCACATCTTCACTCTGCTTAAAGTCAGTCTGTTATTGTTAAAATAACAATATTTATTCCACTAGGTGGCAATGTTCGCGTGTCCAGAGCAAAATAAAACTGCAGCCTGGACTTATATAACCAGTAAAATACTTTGTACACGTCATTTCGACAGTTAGGGTAGAGTCTTTAAATCAACCTTTCGTGTTCCTGTCTGGTGGTTATATGGACCCGCAGACAAAAAAGTGCCTCAGCCACATGTTAGAATTAAAGAGGGCGTCATATACAGAGGCACGCATGTCTGAAAATACTGCGTGAATAAAAGCAGATTGTATTGCCTCTGATTGTATTGAGGATGGGGGGCGTGACAGTTTGCGCAAGGGACCTCCGCCGACGGGACGGGGCATAGCAGGCTGTGGATGTTGTCTCCGGTTGCTGCTCAGCAGCTAAGTCGGTATCCAGCGTAGCAGCCTGTAAAGGAGGAGCTAATATAAAGTTTACGGCAGGTGATGGCTGGTTAACAGCGATCCCCCGTGCTTTTGCGCACGTCGGACGTCCTGGAGCGGCGTAATTCAGCGTGCGCGGCGCGGCTCGGGGCAGCGCTCGTCTTCTCACTCCAAATACCTGGGCGTCAGATGAAAGGCAGGCTGCACCATGTCGGCTGCCGCTCCACCTGAGGCGAGGAAGTTCACCAGGGCGCTCAACAAGCCGGGCACCGCCGCGGAGCTGAGGCAAAGCGTGTCCGAGGCGGTGAGGACGTCGGTGCTGATGGTGAGTGAAGAGCTCAAACACAGCTTTTACGTCATATTCCTTTTAGAGGCTTTCCGTTCGCTCACTGGGAGGTCAGAGGTCACGGTCAGTTACAGGGCAACAGATGTGGAAGAACACTGAAATACTTTGCCCGAGGGCAGTGATGTCTTATGGCATACCGCATGCAACATCTTCTGCCAGTCATCATCTGTTTGATGATGATGATGATGTAACGCTGTCACCGGCTGCCTCGGACTCTGCAGGGAGCCTATTGTTGCAACTTTCTCAAAGGGGTTGCCAGGTAACTGAAATACAAACTGGCTGTTCTGAAGGGGGCAGAAAGATGACACATAGACATGCACACTTCTGTAGTTTATTGTCATCCGACCCCCTGCGGTGCGTACATGCAACCAGATCGAGTTGAAACAAACAGGTGATTAATGACAAAGTCAAACAATAGTTAAGCTGTTTCCTCCTAAGGCTTAGGGCCTACTGTAAGCTGTACCCATGTACCCACAACACTGCCCTGACTAACCTTGTGACTGTGTCTTGTTGCATAATGATAATCAATATGCCAGTTTTCTGCAACTAATGGCTTTTGCACTCAATTATTGTTGCTGTCTGTCTCTATGGTCACAGCCTCCTGAGCCTGACTCAGTAATCTCTTAGTGTGATGGGGCTGCACTTTAGAGGAGCAGTCTGACTTACTAAGAAATACTTGTTTTCATTTCTTTCAGATAGTTAGAGCCAGCACCCAGTTAGCTTAAACGTGCAAAAAGAAGAGGAAAGTCTAGTCTGACCCTGTCAAATCCACCTAGCAACAGGCTCCTCATAGTCACTGCACCTACAGTAGCCAAGAAAAGACTTTATGAGGGAAACTGGGAAAGCTCAAAGATCAGCTTCACACTTTGGGCATAATTTAAATAAACCACAAGTTTCACAATGCACTTAACACCCATTTTAGGATTGACGTTGGAATTCACAATTTGGAAATTTCATCGGGTCCTCCAGTAGAAATTTCTTTTATATCTTGCCATTTTAATTTCTCTGCTAAAATAAAAACATAGCATTAGTATCTCCCTTCCCTGGTGTATAACAGTTTCTGTTGTTATGAACCAATAGTCCACCATGATTATTTTTTTCTATTCCTGACACACCTCTTTAAAGCCTCACAAGGGAGTAATGTTGTCCTGATGAAGTATAAATAAACTTGCAGATAACTGGAGTCCTTTTTTTGACTTTGCATTAGTTCAGGCTGAGTTAGCAAAAGTGGCCACTTACAGCTAACACAAACTACTTTGAACCCTAAAGGTTAATGAAAGGTTATGCATTTGGGTTTTGTGTTTGCTTCACATGGTTCCCACATGCTGCTACGGTAAAAACAAACTTGCTCTGGTTTGCATTTAAACATTTTTTTCTGAACTGGACAGTGTTGGGTAACAGCATGTTGAACTAGCATAATGTAATGTAATAATGTGATGTATTAAACTGGTTTTGTTGGATTCCAATCAAAGGTGCAGGATGCGAAAGCAGTATATTTAGTGTTTTATCTACAACTTTTCCATGTTTACACACAACTGAAACCATTATATTAGCTTTAACTTTATATCCTACGCTGTTGGCTCATAGTAGTCTATTAATTCTGTCTTAGTCCACAGTGTGTGCAGTGGCATAATGGACATCTGATCAGATCCCCTGGTCGCCTTTAATAATGGATGAGGTGACAGTAGGTGTTCTGGCTATTTTTAAATG
Source organism: Betta splendens (assembly GCF_900634795.4). Lineage (NCBI taxonomy): Eukaryota > Metazoa > Chordata > Actinopteri > Anabantiformes > Osphronemidae > Betta > Betta splendens. Next base: position 10,499,966 of record NC_040882.2, on the reverse strand, counting down.
TACCCTCTTTCTCCTCTGTTGCTCCGTGTCACACTAAGCACCCAGGAGACCATCAATTATGAATACCCGCACATGGGATAAATCATCCACAGTAGGGTCCCAGAGCGAGCGAGCTGGATGCTGCTGGACGCACACATGCGCTCACACCAGAGCTAGGGCGGGTTTTTCACAGATACACCTTAGTAACCAGAGGTAAAGCCAAGCATCAGCACAGCAAAGAGAACCCCTGCAGGTTTCATAATCACTTCCAAGTGTAAGAAGTGCTTGCTTTGAGCTTTTTCTGGCCTCTCCCCTCCTGGATGAATGAGTCTTTATTCAATGCTATAGAAAATGCATCCAAACAACTGCACTTCAGAGGATTTGGTCTGATTAGAGCAGAAAAACCTGGCGCAGATAATCTGGCAGATTTGCAGATGCTTTCTCACTGCTGACCCATATCTGTGCCATGATACCGGAACAGGGCGTTGGGTTTTCTTCTTCTTCTCCTCAAAGTCGTTGCTGGTGATAGCTGAGGCTCTACTTTCCTTTTTCTTTATTTAAGGCTGCCTTATGCTCTTTATCGTTACCACCCTTTGCCAGTCTGGCGTGTTTGTTTGCCTGGAATCCTCAAGTTTCCTTTGAGGCTAAAAGGATTCAGCGTCATTATAATACTAAATTTCTACTCCGTGACATGATTTTCACATGCTGCCAGTGTCTGCCAAATTCACCAAACAGGCCTTCAGTCCCAGCAGACTCGCAAATGAAAATGTCTGTTCTTGTTTTGGGACCACGTCATTCTGTTTGGATGGTTGCTACATGTTATTGTTTCTGCTACATGGCCCACAGTGCTGATTTAAGCGTGTCTGTCTGTGAGGGAGATTTCACATTATTGCAACATCTTTAGCGCGCTGAGCTTTCTTTTCTTTAGTATTGGGTGATTAGGCTCAAAAAGCATTATTTCGTTTCAGGTTTACCTCCTGCAACAAGAGAATGATTAAGAAAACATATCTTTGTAAATCACAGACTCATTACTGTGTTAGTAATACATAAAGCTGTCAAACAGAACCATAATCATAGAAAGTGTGATTCAAGCTACAACATTAGAGTTGGGAACTCTGAGTATAATTTGAGTGGCATTGATGAATTTGGGGTTTATTTAATTACCTCCAAGCTTGACTTAAAACACAAAAGAAATATGTTCCTCATATGTGTTGCTAGCCACGTCTATCCTTTTTGTAAAGTGTGCATTTATTTAACTCAAATAATGTCTCTACAATAACGTGAATGATTTAAGTACATTTTTGTAACTTTATTGCTTAATTACCTTAATTACCGCTTTAGTTTGGACTAGTCTAGGGTTGAGGGCACAGCTGGGAGCATATAAAGGGGGATGGAAGCGGCCCTCTTTCCACCACATAGTGGATTGTCTCGTGCTTGGATACACCACAGCGTCAACTTGTTTGTGTTTATCCAGTGTGTTCAAACTGAAGGCAAACAAATGATGCTCAGACCAGATATGCATAATAAATATTGTTAATGTTTTTTCGTGCCTGACACTATTCTGCCACAAAGCAATGAATGAAGGAAACGGCACAGCAGCTCACAGCTGAAAACAATAAAGCAGTGGGCGTTGGCGAGATGGCTTCAAGGAGAGTTTAGAAAAAGGTTTTAAAGCCTAGGAGAAATACTCTGATGTTTATTTGTTAAGCTGAAATGATGCAGTATCAAGGATTGTTTATACTGCTTAGTGAACTGATGATTAGTATGTGATGCTGATTGCTAAAATAGTATCAGTTTACTATAATATCAGAGACTGAAGTAAAACTGATTACACTTGATCAATTATGTCAACAGAAGCCTCAAATTCCCTGTATAATACACAGTGCTTATGCAGTGCAGTAAATAATTCTGCCATTTGAGGAGTGAAAAGCAAAGTCTGTGTGCTTTTCCTTTACCTATGACTTTACTTGAGGCACTGACAAGGCTGATGTCCAGAAGAGCAGGTGTCATTTTTGCCCCCTGCTGTCGTCTTGATGGCATTAACACAATAGGATGCATCATTTGAGCGCTGCGATTGTACGCTTGCTGCTAATTTAAAGCTATCATTTGGAGTAGCTGATGCATATTTCACTCAAATCTTAAATAAAATAATCATAGTCCTAGGATTCAATAGAAATAAATGCCTCTTGATAAATGTCTGTACCAATGTACATTTACATAAAACGCTGGTGGTGACACTTTAATATAGTTTCATTTATTTGTGATGGTCACATATCTTTTACAACCAGTGCAGTCAGATCTGTCAGGAAAAAATGGGCAGTGACCAGAAAATTTTCCTCTGACCCAGTTGACACAATTGCACATCCAGTTCTGTGTAGTACGCGTAAAAATAGCCATTAGACTTGAATTAATGTGGAAAACATTCGCGGCGCTGTTGGCTGCCTCCGAGTTCTTCCACATGAAGAGCAGCGGATGCAGCCACAAGCTTGTGTCTAGACATGGCAGCGCGCGCATGGATCCTGTCCCGTCCTGTCAGAGTACCTGCAGGCTTTTCATGAGCCACTCAATAGCCCACTCACATCTGGGTTACCCAGATTCAGGAGAAGCGTTTTTAGGTTCTTTGCACTGTTCTGTGGCTACTGAGAGCGGGAACGCAATCCCTGCCCTCGATTTGTGCCAGTTGAAACATGGAAAGAATATGAATATGACTCCTTTTTCCACAACAGGCACAAATATTCATAATTTCTATTTTAAAAGTTTACATTCATGCCTTTAGCTCAAAGCAACCGTGGCCATCCGTACAGAATTGCTAACACAGCTAAACACAGTCTTGTTCTGGGGCTACTAGCACAAACCAGCAGAGGAACTAATAGTGCCCCTGTTTCATTTTTATGGAACTAACTCGCATTGTGGTGTTCGTCAGTTCTCATAGACTAATAAAACACTTTTTACAATGCTGGTCATAACAAAGTTAACACATTTCATATGTGACATTTTTGCAACATGATTCCACACAAGAAATGTGGTTTCGTGTTTTTTCTCTCTGTTGATATAAACACACTGGACTCACTACGTTCTGGTCATATTCAGCCGATAATAAAACTCAGAGGAGCTTTCTCAGGCCTAGGTTTACAAAACAATTATGTTATATTTCTTTAGGAAATATTTCTTTGCTATTTGTTTTAAGTCACGTGGATGTGAAGGGACAGCTCCCAGTATCCATTAGAAGCGATTAAGCAACAAGAGTGTTTTTTCAAGTGGGGAGTTCAGTGTTGCAATGATAGAAACAGCCTGTGAGTGGCAGTAGTGATGCGTGTCGTCTGTCTTGGCACTTTGGGGTCCTGTTTCCACTGCTGTAGACCTGATCATTGTACTGTATGAGTCCACATCTACAGACAGACACAGCAAGTGTTTTGATGATTGATGGCTGGCATTGGAATATTCACGTTGATACAAACATTTCCCTATTGCCAGGGATTCACGATAAGCTCGGAGCTCCCGAAAAAAGTGAGTCAATAAAAAGTTCCTCTCACCCCTGAATCTGTTATTTGTTTACAGCTTCTAAATGCAAGATCAACCAGATTTAACTCAACATGTCAAAAAGATGCCTCTAATACGAGTTAATAGAAATAAACATCTATGAAAAAGATGGACATGATGGAACACACAGTTTTAGCATCTGTTTATTCTGAGGAAATTGTGGAAACAAAACTCAAAACTATAGCTAAAAGAAAGTTCATATTTGATACACTGTAATTAGTCTGACTGACCAGCTATAATTGAATGCTAATGTCTTGCAGAATCTGGATGGAGCGACTTAGCTTGTTTTCATCTAGAGAGGATTGCAAAAACCATTTTAGTTTCTATATTCCAGCTGTAGGACAGTAACTAAATGCATGTTCCAGTGGCCTTTAAAGAACAGTTTATATTTTTAATCTTAAAATGACTCTTAAATACGCCATTGCTCAGCTGTTGATGCTGATGTTGCTTTTATGACATGTAGTTTAATCAAGAACCTCCCTTTTCATTATTTTTTAATAAATATTATGACCTTTTTTTTCACCTATTTGCAACAGAAGAGCATACAGTAAAACTGTTTGTCATGTGTGTCTAAATTAGCAGCTATATATATATATATATATATATATATATATATATATATATATATATAGCTGCTAATATATATATATATATATATATATATATATATATATATATATATATATATATATATATATATATATATATATATATATATATATATATAAAGCCTGTATCTTTCCTATTGAAGAAGGGGTGTAATGATGCCCAAATGTCAATTAGTGCTAGTGCTTGTTTTACAGGGGGTTGCCAGGTTTGTCCTGGTTGTCCTATGACGCATCAGGCATGATGTTGTTTTTATGGCTGTGGACCTGGCAACAGGGGTCAGGGGATGCTAATGCTAATCATTCTTATTCCTCTGAAGGCGACATCAGAAGGATGACTACACTCCTTGTAATTTCCTTGTGAGTAGGAGAATAGAGGAAGGAGGGAGATAAGGGTAAGACATTGTCTCTAGCAGCGGTTTGTGCGTGTGTGTGGGGGTGAGTCTGAGTGTGTGAGTCTTTGTTGGTCGCATGCCGCTTACACTGTTGACAAAGCAGAGTCAGAGAAATGACTAAGCTGCGAGAGCGAGGGAGCCCAGAGTGAGAGAGAGCGAGAGTGTGAGGGAGGAGAGAAGGAAGCGACAAGCATGAGTGAGTGATGGCAAGGATGAGGAAGAGAGGGAGAGAAAGCCAACCACTGGAAGGGAGAGAGAGACTGAGAGGGCTGAGTACGAGCGTCTGAGCAGCATCATCCCCCAGCAGAAGGAAGGGAGGAGGAAGAGGACTTGGAAAGTCGATGCCCTGCTCCGACTGACTGAATGAGCAGCTCAGCTTCTGTGCTTTGCGCACCCATTCCCTCGTCTCTCCATCTCCACTGAGCCGCAGTCAGCAGCCCAGCACTCACGCTGCCATTTGCTTTGCTGAGCGGTGACTATGGAGAATAACTGATAAATCCAAAATCAGTACACCTGCAGGAAGACCGAACAGAGGCTGAAGGATCCGACGGGGACCGCTGCACCTGCCTGGTGCCCACGGTGGGATCATTTTACCTGCATGGTGGCAGTAGCAGCGGGTGTTTGGTGGCAACATGGGATGCACCACCAGTGTGGTTGTTCTGCAGGGACTGCGCTCCATCCTGGAGAGGAACTGTGGCTACATCAAGGGGGCGGTAGACTTGGGGTCTCTGGAGGAGGAAGTGGAAACACTAAGTCTGAGGGGGTCTCAACTCTGGATTCCCACCACTGCTCTGGTAAAGCCCTCTTCCAAGTATGACCTCAGTGCTGATGTGTATGTGGGTAATTTTATTTTCCTTGTTGGACTAACGGAGCTATGTAAGATATGATTTTTTTTTTCGAATGAAAAATAGTTAGAAAATTAATAATTTACACTTATACTGGAAACTGGTTGGATTAAATATGAGTTACTGCAGAGATAGGCAGAATTTTGATTAATAACCCTCCTAATAGACTCCCCTGAGGAGCTGGAAGAAGTCGAACGTATCTTTTAGTTTTCCCGATCGCACAATTACTGGTGCACCACATCAAAAGCTTAACATTTGGCTGCAAGCAAATCTCAGGATTTGTGCGAGTTTCCTTCTACTGAGCGAAGTGAAATCTAGGTCTTGACATTCTTTCCGAGCTTTGTTATTCCTACATGCAGCTTGTCTGCTAGTCAGATTTATGCACTGCTACATTAAGCTTCTTCCCCTCCAGTTAGCTCCATTAGCCAGCATCCTGCTCTAACTTCTGCAAAGAGACGTAATGGACAATCAATAGCGAGGGGGTTAAGTAGGACCGCTAGCGCTTGCTGATTCTAGGACGCTTGCTATGAGCCATTATCACTTTTCCTTTACAACTCTTACACTGTGGTTATCCAACTATAACATTTCCCATAAAAGAACAACAATTACATCTGCTGACACACAACTACCAAACCATCTTCAGTTTATAGTGGAATAAATTAAGCTAGCTTTCTAAATGCTTAATTGTATTTATTATGTAGCAAGAATGTGGACATCCTTCATCAAACAGGTGTATTTTACTGCATAATCAATTCAAACAGAATTAACCAACACGTATTTGTGCCGGTCTACTACTGAACAGGACTAAGCATAATGTCCAGTTAGTTATTAAGTTAACAAGCGTCCCAAATGGTCGCCAATAAGAGAGACACATACTGTACAAAGCCGCTGCCTTGCTATGTCTCACTAGCCTTCAGCCAAATGTACAATAGAGAGCACATGTACTGTTAAATGTGTCTGTCAATCAAGCTGGCTGAGCTGCTATTGTCCCCTGCACACCTGAGTCGGCCTGTACACGGCTGCTTAGTGACCTGCTATAGTTGGTGAGTTAATGGCTGGACAACAATGTGTCTATAGTCCTGGACACACAGCACTTATAGCAACTTATGAGTGTCTTTTTCCTTTACTTGTGTTTTTTGCTGCATTAGTCATTGTTTTTCTGTTGTGGTGCAGATGATTATGGCTGAGTGAATATGAGCATGAGCATGTTTATGCACTTTTGGTTCTGTGAGGACTCTTGTGGTTCCCTCTGAGAGCGTCTCTGCGCCTCAGCTGTTGCTGCACAACGCTGAGCCGAGCTCTCATCACCTCTCACTGCTCTGACATCACAGGAACTTAGGGGAAGCCCATCTCTGCTTTCACATTTAACTCTTCCCATATGACTTCCCATTATAATACCTAAAGGTATAGTAACAGGAGGCCAAGCGCAAGTCAGACCGCAGATCTCTGTGATTAGAGGATGTCCTGCGTTTTTACTTTGACTGACAGATGCTGGGTTGTGGCTGCTGAGTGCGGTGACTGCGTCTGATGCGTAGCATGTGTGTGGAGGAGCACCGCCGCTTTTCAGGCAACACCCTCGCACTTTCTCTCTATAGTAACGATCCCAATCATGATGTCAACCGGCGCTTATGCAATTCTCCACAGACTCCTGTGACGCTCTGTGTTTATGTAGTGTGTGTGTGTGTGTGTGCGCGTCTGCGCCTCTCGGGGAGGGTGTGGAAGGCTCACATGGCCTAATGAATCCAAGCTGTGTAAAAACAAATGGACGCCAACCTTCTCCACCTACTACTCCCTCGCGCTTGCTCGCTCGCTCGCTCACTCTGGCAGTCAAGCTCTTACACAGATGGCTATGTAAACTAATTTTCACTCCCATCAAGCATCATGCGCACATTCAGGCACACACCCATCCTTGTAGTACTGCTGGTGTTTTAGCAGCTGTACTGTAGCTCCTGGAAGCATAATTAGACATGAGACTGCTCCAGAGATGTGGGTGAATGAAACGGGATGACCTCAGCATAGCTTGGGTCTCTGACAAGAGGCTGATTATCATGCTGTGCTGGTGACGCTGTCACTGAGGCAGCCAGCTCTGGGGCCAGGGGACAATGTTAGACTTGCTGTAAATGCTGCAGTCTACTATACCCTCCAGAACTCTGCTCCGTTTAGTTTGATCTCATCCTTTTCCGTCTATTCAACGTAATATGTTGCGATGCCTTGACAGTATTTAGCTAACTTCATTTAAAGGTTTTCTGCCCATGAAAGATGGTAAAACTGCCAAGCTTGGAACAAAATATGAAAATGCATGATTTGATTGAAGCTTCTGAGGCAAAGGTGAAACAGAAACAGCTGAGCAGGGTTCCTCATCCCAGCACCAGCACCCATCAAACATTGAATTGATATTGTTATTGTTAAAAAAGTTGTGAGTTTTCAGTTTCAACTGTGATGATGCATTCAAGAACACTGTAGAGTGTAGGCAATCTGGGATTTGTGTTAGAATCCAAGGTTTTAGTATTGCACTGAGATATGAACATTTTGGGTTGATCTACTTAAAAAAAGACTTCACCAATTTGAAATGGGGGTTGACCAAAACTAGTATGTGAGAATGAAGAGACACCCAGATTCCTTCATGTTATCTAAGCTAATACACAAGCTAACATTACCAACAGAAGCTTATGCTACTCCCGACAGTCCAAAACACGACAAGCAGCAGGTCGTAACTTTAACCTAACCTACAGCGGGATCTTTGGGCATTGAAGGTTAGTGCTGAAAGCATATGTGAGATAAAACAATGACGGACCGAGCAGTTGCGCTCCTGCAGGCTGGCCCCGCCCCCTCTCATCATGGCTCCGCCCCCTCTCAGCCTGACCATTGCTGGGGCAGGAACAAAGGAAACCAGGAAGCACTATTTGTAGTTCTGAAGCCTACGGCAAACCATCTGCCGAGGCGTCTTACTGGAGGAATAAATGATAACTTTAAATAAATTATGGGGAAATCTGAGTGTCCCTTCATTCTTAAATATTACCTAAGGCCTTTTTGGTCAACCCCCATTGAAAATCCGTGAAGTTGTCCTTTAAATATTGTTAGATTTTGTCACATTATTTGAACAAACACGCAGCTTTAAGAAATCACCTTGAACTCTTGAAAAAAACCTTTCACTCTTTTTTTGGCATTTCAAAGGCTGACTTATTAATTGATGTTGAAAGCAGCCATCAACAGCAGCCTTTCACAAGGTCATGATGAGTTTTCCTGTGGCTCCTGTGAAGCTTTTTTCAGTCAGCATCTTGCGGATGCCCCCGTTGCAGCCCCTCTTCTTACCGCCTCTGTCTGCTTCCTCTGTTTTTAAAAGAAGTTATATCTCTGAATGGTGCATTTGAGCAAGTCTCTTTGAAGCGAGTACAGTTAAAACAAGTTATGCAAATGATGTGCTGCGCCTTACACATCAGAGAACCCTGCGGTAGGAAAAGACACACACTCTGTGTCTTTGTGTTGCATTTTGTGCGCAGTGATGGCGCTGAAACTGTAATAGCGCGATGATGGCTTTTGAAGTCATCCTGTCCATCCTCTCGTTAATGGTTCCAACTGCAGCAACGCAGCCTCCTGACCCATGAGGGTATTTGGATGAGTTATTAATTGTGCTTGTTGGGTCCAATAGCATTAGTGCCTTGTAAATTTGATTGAGAGGAAATAAAATCCTTTAGTATGCAGGATTAGCATAAATTTACCCACAATGATTCTTCGCTGAAAACTTTAAATGTCATCGTTCTCTCACTCCAATGGAAAACAGCTGAGCCGAGGCGCCTCTGTCGCGCCGACATTAAAGGCAAGCGATGCTCCTCAGAGAGAACGCTGGCAGCACGGCGAAATGAGGGGCAACTCGCACGGTTCCTGAAGCGGCAGCAGAGGGTGTGTGTCACGCCACGGAGCCAGATAAGAGGGGAGGCGTGTTCTAGCAGACCCCGCTGAGGGCGCCTGCTGCAGCGGACGCGAAGCAGGAACAGCTCAAAGGGGAGTCAAGTATCATGGAGAGAAGAACTTTATTAGATACACCAGCCGTCTATGTGGCCAAAGCCTTGGAACTCACCATCCTCTGTGCTCTCAATTATTTACATGTAGTAGAATGATCACATTTCTCATTTTCTCTCTGTGAAAAATGATGCCCATGTACAGCAAAAGTGGAATTAATGTCAGCGAGCTGTACTGGATCGAGGTATACTGTACAGGTTGACCTAAGAAACTGAGTTTATTTATCAATTCAGCAAATATTATCTTGGGTTTTTTTTTCTTGGAGCAACATTTCACATGAAAGGTTTAAGATCTTGCAACCTGAATACATTACAGTACTACATATTAGCAATCTAGTATTTATGTTACTTGCAGTTGGTAATCTGTGACACTAGTGTCTCTCTGCTGTGACATATTGTGTTCCCGTCGTCTCATGGAGCTCTTCTTAAGACATGAAGTCCTGAGTGGGACATCAACTGTGGTGTTTTATGTCATTAAACTAAACAAAAAAATACTCTCAACCTTGTCCTGACCACCGGATCACTGAGGCATCTAACCAAAAACTCATACATACACACAAACATCATGACACAGGAGCAGAGTTGATCAAATGTTAACTTTAGTTGTGATTGCACTTGATTTCTTCATCATAAAACCAAAGACACAGGCTCCCCCTAAGCTAAACTTCATAGTGCATTGATTTTCCGTTCTTTTCACCATGTGCAGGTTTTGGCCACTGTCTGTTTTCACACACAAAAGGCAGGTGGAGCAGCCAGATGACGACATGAACTCTGGGCCTCTTTTACGGTTTTAATGTGGGAGCGGCCGATTCCTCCTCCGCTCGTCCCGTCTCATATCGCACACGGTCCATACGAACGCACGCACACCCTCACAGCTGCACAGCTGTGCCGGTGGGAGGGGCCCTGTGTTTCTGATGAGGCAGAGAGGGAGGCAGGGCTATTGTGATTGAGCGCAGAGGGAATCTCTCTCACAAGCTTCCCAGACTGCATGCAGCTCTGTGCCATGGCAGCGCGTGTGCAGTGAGTGTCACACCTGAATACGGGATAAAGCCAGTCTGCGCTGAGCACCATGCAGGGCCGGGCAGCCAAGGCCCCCAAAAGGGAGATGGTGATAGAGTCTCCCCAGCAGTACAAGGACGTGGCTGAGATTGAAGCAGAAGTGGAGGCTGGGTCACAGGTGGCACTGGTAAGTCTCCTTTACGCTAGTTTTGCTACAGGCCTTTTGGTTCTGGCAGTTTCTTGTGAAACAGAGCCAATGTTATCTGGTGCTTTAAACAGTCGAGTTTTTTCAGTTGGAAGGAAATAGCCGCCTGAGGGTCCACCTCTCCTGAGGGTTGACTGTTGATCTTATTTTAGCAAATGGAGCGGCGGTGGATTCCTTTGTTCATTAACTGTTCCCTGCATTAGAGAGTTAGACAAGTTGTCTGCAATGATTGTAGGCCCAAAGATTATTATGTAAGGTTAATTTGATAAATAAAGTCATGTAAAGATGAAGATAATTGACTTCCCTATTTTTATGCCTCCATGCCAGTGACAGCTGTGGTCAGAGACTCAGAGACATTATGTTTTGGGTTGTGTCTATGTTCATCCCATTATTGTAGATACCTCAAGAACGTCTTGAGGGAATTTTTTACAACTCTGGGAAAACTGTCCACTTGGGCTCAAAAAAGAAATGAGATTTTCGTGGTAAAATGTCAAAGGTCACTGTGCTGAAATGCATCTAATTTGATTCTTGCATGAGGTTAAAGGTCTGAGACACTGACCTCAGGTCTGGCCCACTCCTGTGAAAGTGATATTATTATATATTATATATATTATATATTATTCAGCACAAGCTTCCACCTAAACTTGTCTATAAACTTTCTAGAGTCTAGAGACACATGCATATGAATCATATCTTTTATAGACGTACAACCTCAGTGTGACAAACTAAATAATATCTTGTGAAAAACTTAACTAAAATAATTACTGAAGTCAAACAGCTGCTTGTTATTATGTTCTGTCTGAATGACACTTGTACAGTTGGAAATTAAAGCTTGTTGGACGACCTTCTACATCTAAAGGTCTGAAGGCTACAGACAATGTTTTCATTACATCACCAGGAGGATTGGTTGGATTGAACACAAAGCAAATCGGTGGTTAAATGTCTATTTAACTGACCTCAGTTTGTTATGTGTTGGTTGGAGCTGAACCAGGAGGAGACTCCAAATAATCTGGAGCATATTTGTTCCCCGTGGCCACGTTCAGGGAAAGCAAACATGTCTGAAATATACAGCATGATGTGGCGAGACTTGGTGAGGTGGAGAAACAGTCCATCATCTGAGGATGGCAGGTTTTATCATCTATGGGCGCACTGTGGCATAAAAATCAATTTCAGACACTCAACAGCAGTTAAATTGAAAGGTCTTTAATAAATATGATACGTTTATTGGCGAGAGCAGTTCTTCCTTTTCTGTTAGAGGTTTCATGATCTGAAGCTACAAATATTACTTATTCTCACAAATAAGAACTACGTGATCTGCTTTATGTACATGCCAGGTTGTTTTTGTTTGATTGAATGTGAATGTTGACACACTGATCATATCCATTAAATGAATTAGTTGCTATTTCGGCCATTAATCAATCATTCGTTGCTTTTTACTTTTTGGAAAAGACAGACTGAATGTAATTTAAAGCCCTAGTAATCAGTCAGCGATGTAAGCGGCCTTAGTCACGGTACAGTACATACTGTAAGTGTGTAAGTGTGTGTAAGTAAAGATGCACTGGGTGAAGTCATTTTCATTTTCCGTTCCGTTTTATTGCCATAAATAACATTTCCAGCTTATGAGGAGGGTCTTGATTTATTGCTGAAGTTGTTAAGGTCAAAGTTTGTCTAGAAGCTAAAAGAGACTGAAGCTTTATTTACGTCTCTTTACTGTACATGTGAACACAGCCTCACATACTGTATGTGTGGTATGTGAAGATCTGCTTTCTAATGTTACTGTCAGACGTTCTGAGGGAGGACATGATGCAGGAATAACCATGGAATGCCGGGGAAGGATCCGTTCATCCCGGCTACATCCTGCTACAGTATCCTACCTAGTGTCATGCATCACGCTAACAAAGGCCTCTCTGTTATACTGTTGTTTTTTGGAGCAAAGGGTCCTGTTTAGAGGCTCAGGGCGCCCTTCCTGTGGTGGGTAGTGCACCAGCGTAATGTAGGTAGTAATTTACCATGTCTGGTAAATCCTCTGAGACACTTGCAGATCGTAGCATTCACTGTCATTTACTGGTGGAGGTTTTGTTTGTGAGCCCATGACGCAGTGACTGGCACAGTGGCACTCGCAGCCTCTCGCTGATCCATCTCCCCGCTTCCCGCGTCTCCTCCCCTCCTAACCCACATTCATCTCTGTCTCCATGCCCGTTCCTGCTGCTGCTGTACATGTCAGCTGGTTTCCCTGTGAAGGGACAATAGCAACTTGTCCGGACGGTGTGAATAGCTCACGTTTCCCCCTGAAACCCACCCTGCGCCCTGTGGCACTCGCATTGTTTGAACTGCCCAGCTCTGATCGCGGTTGTTTGGTTGTGAAAGAGAAAAAGATGCAGCAGCTGGACTGATCTCTGGTCTTTTTATTCTCCTTTAGGTTAAGCCAAAGATCATAGAGCCTCTGGACTACGAGAATGTGGTTCTACAGAGGAAGACGCAGATCATCAGTGACGTCCTGCGGGACATGCTGCAGTTCCCCGCTGACGACTTCCAGGTAAGAGTGATTGATAATGCACCAAAACATGAAAGTCATCAGAACAATGGAAGCAGAATCCCATTTATTGGCCAAAGATGTTTGGAACATTTGAATGTAACAGCATGTGTGAGCAACACTCACATTTTGACCCATTAAACTTCCCACTTCTCTGAGGAAGTGGGAAAACTTCCAACTGAAGCTGAAGATGTAGTGTTGCTTCTGTTGATAATTTGATATACGCTGGTTCTGTTTGTCAGCTGATTATCACTTTGCTCACACATTTACACTGTATTAGTTAATCGTTTAGTAACAGCTGTGGCCTCATGCAACACACTGGAAGTGTGTGATTTCCCAGCTAGTGGTAAATCGCAGGTAAACAACGGCATGAGGTGTGAATACAATGGTCTTCAAGCACTGCGTGCAGTCGCTGGCTCATAGTTGTGTGAATGTTTCTCTGCATCGCAGACTCAAGGCTTGTGTTCAAAGGAGCTCGAACACTATGTCAACATTACATCACTGTGGTGCTGAGATGGATCAGTAGGACAGAAAACAGGGAGATGTTTGCTTTTACTTTACTATAGGTCTCAAACAAATCTGAAATAATAAGTCAGATATGAACTGATTTCACACACATTTATTATACACTGGAGTATTTTGAGTTGGTTATATACTTGGTGCCCAATTTACCATTGTATCTACAGCTGAAAACAATCCCCAGCATTAACACAGGTTCCAGTTCAAACAGTTTGCTGAACTACACAATGGTGTGGTGGAGGCGCTACAGTAAAAGCTACAGTACCGGACTGTTTCACAATCGCTGGGTGATGAGTGTTTTTCATTACAAGGCCGTTCACAGTGCACAGCCATTAGTAACTGCCCAGGACTGTGTGTGGGAGTCTGTCCGGCCCAGAGTCCTGCACAACCTGCCACATGTTTTACATCACAGAGCTTAAAGGAGATAAGGGGGTGGGCCGTGTACATGCATGGATACATGGATACTCATATAAATACACACCCAGTACAAAATACATGCACAAGAGAGCAAACATGCGGATTGCACTTGTATATGCTGTAAAATGTTTAATGCTTCAAATTATAGGACTTTACTCTTGCTGAACTTTTGAACAAGACGACTTAAAGGACTCCTGTCCATAAATCTACCCTGATATCTCCATCAACGCCAGATTAAACTCCTGCCTGTCACAACGCTACCCATCCCCGTCGGTGCCACTGTCTGTGGGAATGCCATCATCAGGCCCAGTGCAAAGGCTCAGGAAGGAATGCTGTTAATTGGCAGCCAGCAGGTCTCACACAGTTGATTGACAGCAGTGAACTTTAGTAAGAGTATCCCGTGAGTGAGAGGTCAAACGGGCCGGCTGCGTGTGGAGAACAGGCCGGTTGTTGGCAGCCTCAAGACCTGAGATGAACTGTAAATTTTGAATTCGTATCTTTAAAACGATGGAATGGTCACATATTGCAAATTCCCGCCTTCTGCTTTTTGCCGTTCTGACTCTTTACACTGACACACTGTAGTTTGGCCATTTTCCCCTTGCACCAAATCTTCTAACCACCTGCTGGCTCCTGCTTCATGTTTATTGGATAGACATGAGAGTGAAAGTGCTCTTATCATGTTTTTTCAAATACTCAACAAATTCCTTAATCACTTGTTTTATGCAGATGCAAAGTAAACATTAGAGTCAGTCACATTTTTCCAGTCAGCTCAGGTCTTTTGTTGCCAAACCACTGCACTGTCTGCCTTTAAAATCACCAGGCACAGGCTTCACTGGGCTCACTTTGGGATGCTGACAGCCCTTTTATAGCTACTGCAGGACCAAATTGGCCAAATGAGGGCAGAGGCACCATAGCGTTATATACTTTCCAATGCAAGAAAAGGGTTATGACAAAACTGGGTCACTGTGCGACGGTGTCCCACTCATCTTGGTGGCTTGAGTGGAAAAACAGGGCACCGAGTGGGAGCAATGGCAGCTACTGCATCCAGTAGTTTGGCACATTTGCCAACCCAGCAGACCTGAAGCCCCGGGGCACAATTTTGCTCCTCGACTGTGGATCCTCGCCTCCCTCTCCCTGCTTTTAGCTATTTAATAAGGAATTAGTCTGGACAAGCCTCTCAGCAAATCAATCAAAAGTCACCATCTCCTTTTATCTCTTTAATTCTTTTTCTAATGAAGTCCTTGAGTCGTGCATTGTCCAGTTTTAATTGCTTTGGTGTTTATTGTCAAACAACTAAAATCACCATCACATCAACAATAATCATACATATATATATACATATATACACATCTATATATATATCTATATATATATGTACTACTAAATGTAAAGCTGCTTTTCCATAGATACCACTGATCCAAAAATGCCTTCAGTCCTCATCAGCTACTGTACGACTGTCCTGTGATGTAAATGCATGAAGATTCACATTTTAGCTTGTTGATGAGTCACAAAGTCACACTTTCTGTTCAGACAGATGTAATTAAAGGTTTGACACTAAAGACATTGGCACACACCATGAACTCATTTTCACTCATCCATTTATTTCCTCTCTAAGAGAAAGAACGTGTTCCTCTAGATGTTAGTCGCCTAAAATGAAGCTTTGTGAAACGGGCCTTTTCTTCCAGCTGCTTCCGTTCTTCCAGACACCCCCTGCCCTGATGCTTTATGCCAGCTGTTCCCTGCGTTTCACAAAATGTCAAACTGCTGTATTTCTGTCACGTCTGCTTTGCCAACTGGAAGTGACAGTCTGACATGACTTGGCATCTGATCTGGATGAATTATGAGTCCGGGGGCCACTGAGTAGCATCTCTGCCACTGAAGTGTACTTGAACAGGGCACCGATCTCACCAGCTTAAAGCTGTGAACCTTAATCTGTGCTCTCGCTTTCGAAGACACAATGAGAACTACCTTGTGTGGATGAAAGGGCTTGACAAAGTCACAGGACGCCGTAAAACCAGCTTTAAGCACAGACTTAAGGCTGCGTGAGCGATTTCGTCAGACCTTCAGTGTGTCAGTCTCTTCTTTAGTCTGTTTTTCACATCTGCTTCCCCTCTCTCTCTCCTCAGATATCCACCCTGCGGCGCCAGGGCAGGACTCTGTTCTCCACCGTGCCAGAAACGGCGGAGAAAGAAGCTCACTCGCTGTTTGTCCAAGAGGTAAAGCTGGCACACACCTAGAGATAAGCCCTTTTCCACTATTCTTTATTCATCCAGGGTGAGTGAAGGCCTCTGCTGTTATGTTTGGAGCACGCTCGCGTTCTGTGTCTCGTTTCATCTCGACACAGGTGCTTTGTGTGTCTGCGCACTCCGACCCTCTGAGCCGGGAGCCCACACGTTCAGCCAGGAGCGGAGCCAAGGCTGCTGTCTGATATATATCTATACGACACACCAACAAAGCAGAGCTGATTAAAGTTTAGACACTTTAAAGAAAATATAGATGTTGGCTGCTCACATGATTTAGGGAGCTGTGTAAACTTAAAATGGTACGTTAAAAAATATTGCTGCTAGCCTTTACTTGAACTGTAATTTGTGTTCTCCGCCTCCGCCCTCACGTTGCTCCTTCCAGTGAAGCGTGTTGACCACAGATGGAGTGTGCAGTTCAGTGTAGTTTCAGAGGTGCTGAGTACCGGTGATGGCTGGGGTGCGGCCTGATAGGGCCTGATAGCAGATAGCACCCCGTGGCCGCGGCCAGGGATTACCTCATAACTACATCTGGAGCAGCTGCACGTCCTTGTACAGATGGGATGTTCATATTCAGAATTGATTTGTCCGTCTTCACGTAACCCCTGGCCTCGCTCAACATGTGCGCTGAATTTGTAGAATTGTTGAACACTGAGGCTGAATGATACTCTCTGGTGCTTCTCTCTCCACGGAGTCAAGCATGTACACTACATCTAAAGTAATCACTACAAATTATGATCACTTGTACAGTATTGGGCATATTGGAAGGTTTTACAGGGATGTTTTCTACATTTTTTTTCAATAGGATTCAGTGAAAAAGGACAGCTTACAGTGGAAAACAAACCAACCAACCAGAAATAGTTCTGTCTGGCTCTGACTTCTGTACTTCTTTCCTCCAATGGTACTCATTCTTTTTCGCCTCTTCCCTTTCTGTCTCTGCAGTGTATCAAAACCTACAAGTCCGACTGGCATGTGGTCAGCTACAAGTATGAGGAGTATTCTGGAGACTTCCGCCAGCTCCCAAAGTGAGTGCCCACAGGAAATGTGTCCTTCAGCTGTAATGGTGGGGGTTCACACACATTACTGCTGTTTATCTGCATTTAATGTGCCGTAGGATTCTATAGGACAGTTACACTTGTGTTATTCTCAGCCGGTCCAGTGCTGTTACGTCCTCCACCACATATTTAATTACCACCTTATCGACCTTGTTTATACCAGCTCCAACTCTAGACGCTTCCACCTTCTCTAAGTTGTTCTTCTGACTGGAGGCTGCTGTTCGAACTGGAAAAGCTGCCTCTGACTGGTTAGACGCTACATTTGACTGTGATGTTTTTGTCCTCTACAGCAGCAGGTTGAAAATACTGCCAGTATGGCCACTTCACAAATGTGGATGTACTGTTGGTCATTTTTTACAAAACTGGGGGTGAGTTGCTGCATAAAGAAACTTGAATAATACAACTTACTTAACTAGGAATAACATTTTGTTATTTGGGAGTAAACCACACTAAACATCATTTGTGCAGATCAATTGGTGGAAAGGTTCTTGTTTTTTGTAAGAGAAACAGATTTGTAAAGAAAAATATATTCATCAAAACACCATTCTGCTGTAAAGCAGAGTAGCTGAGTAGGTTACAGTTCATATTATATTGAACAAGGTGAGAATTTGACCCTAATAAATACTGTAGGTGATAATTTGAGTAATTGTTTGTATTTCAGAACCGTGAGGCTGACTGACCAACACTACTACTACATTTAAACATTTTATTGACATCCAGCTACTAAACGTGTTCACTAAGAATCTGGAGCCAAACTTGACTTGGACTGACTTTTCTCTGTGGCTTTGCATTTTGTCTAAAGTGTATTTATAGAGGCATGTTCTTCAGCTGTTGTGTAGCACACTGTGCCTTAAGGGCCCTTCAAGGCCACTTGTAAATCCTGTTGTGTTCAGGGATTCTGCCCTTTGTTTACAGCCAAATGAATGTTTTACAAAGAACCCTAGAAAGCCGGAAATCTGTGTCTTGGAGGCTCCACGCTCGTCCAACAATAGCAGGCTTCCCTTGTTTCCTCTGCTTTTCTACTGAGGATAAGCTCAGCTATTCTGGGTGCACTGTTGATTGATAATATGAAAAAAGGAAAAGTGCATTTGCGTCTTTGGTCCGGCCATGTTCCTTAAGGACAGGAATGTGTTGTACAGATGTTGTGTGTCATCTTACAAATGACAAGTCCTGGCCTTGACACTGTTTATGTACACTGTCCCCCAGAGCCAGCTGGGTCTTGTAAAGGTCAAAGGTCAAATTGTCCGTCTGGATTTGTCTTCTCCCTGCCCTGAGAAGTGAAGAAGCAGCTGGAGGGCTTCATCTATATCCTGCGGTGCTCAAAGCATTCCTGAACAGTTTTGAAACAACAAGTGCATTTTGTCAATTCATGGAAGCGAATATTTCTGAGAGAGACTAATTTCATTTGCTGGCAAATAAAAGGACTGTTACCTTTTAGAATGTGAATGTTCTGCGTCTCCCTAATTTCTCCAGCACATACATATAGGGCATCTTTTCTCTCTTTTCTACATTTAAGGAGTTTAATCATGCTGCTCACACTGTATGATGTGTTTTCATTGGCTGCTAATACCAGACATGGTTATTTGTATCCCAGGATGCTTAGCAGTCGCCATGTAAAATGTGTAATGTAAATTGTAACAGTAGGTAACTGAAGGAATAGATACACACTAAAAACATCCAGCTGTAGTCAGCACACACTTCTTTTCCCTTTTATTATTGGTTTATCTGATGCATGAACTTATTATTCACTAACCTCTAACCAGTAATGGTCATAACCTATAAATAAAAAGTTAAACCTGAAGCATAACTAACTTTGATCTTCTCCTCTTCTTTCAGTAAGGTTGTGAGACCTGAGAAACTGGCAGCTCACCTGTTTGAGGTGGATGAAGATGTGGACAAAGATGAAGTAAGACCACCAACCCTGAGCTTTTCTCCTCTTTCCACCGCTTGCATGGAGATATGACTCCTCTGCACAATGTAAATGTGTTAATAGCAATGATCCTGCAAGGGCAACAAGTTCAGCATTGTCACTGCCTCAGTGAGCCTTGTTGCAATAGAAACTTAATTATTCTTTTAACTTATGGCCTAAGATTATGTTCATTTATTTCATTACACTCCTGTGTAACAAGCCAATCTTTGAACGTTGTCACTGATGTTCCAGGGCCCTGCACTTTCCCAGAATAGTTACCATCTTTATGACGTTTGTGGCATTTTGAGCGAACGCACCCTCCCAGTGATTACCTCGCCGCAGGCATTGATTTAACCGAAAGCCACTGACCTTTAATGGACACTGTCGTGGCTGAAATCTCTCGGGATTAGAAAAGTGCCCCGTTGATCATGACGTCGATCTTAATGAAGAAGATCCTTCTCAGAACTGAACACTTGCATCGATGCAGACCTCCAGGCAGTCAGCAGTTTCTTTAGCTTCAAGCAAAGTGTATAAATTAATGTACAGTATAGGAGGGTTGTCCAATAATGGAAGACAGGGACCCTAACTGTCTACATGGATTAATGAGCATCATCTGCCTCTCCTGCTGCAGGACACAGCTTCCCTCGGATCTCAGAAGGGAGGAGTGTCTAAGCATGGCTGGCTGTACAAAGGCAACATGAACAGTGCCATCAGTGTTACTATGAGGGTGGGTACAGTAGGTGGTTCCTAACCACGCAGTGTTCTCTGGTACTTTAATGTCCTTACACGTTGCTTCAGTAGTCTGGGTTTGCTTTCTCTGTCTCTGTCAGCCGTCAGACTTCTGAAACCTTAGGATTGTAGTGAACTAACATCAATTTTTTAATGCATCACCAAAAACAATTATGAGCGAAAAAGTGGCTCTTAAGCTGAAGGTTTGAGGAAGGACCACAATGATTTGTTGATGTTAAGTGTCATATCTCAGATGAGAGTCAGTTCAACAAATTCTACAGTACACTTTAATCTGTTTATATTTACAAGTGTATTACATGTCACTCTGCCTCATTTGTGTTAAAGATTTCTTCTAAACCCCCAAGTTGACCTCATCTGGAGGACTTCTGAAGCAATTTGACCAAGACTATATCCTCAGTATGAACGAAAAGTCCTGAAAAACCTTTTATTATAGGGAAAGCAGAGAAAAGCAAGTGAGATACTGTTGAAATCGCCTTTAACAATACAGTTAAAGATAGTGTTGGAAGAAGTGTTTCAAAGAATGTGTGTGGATGCTGTTTTGAGAGAAGAGTAGCATCCTATCACTTCATCTGCCTTCGACTCTTCATGCAAATGAAAATGAAATCAACATTAGAGCCCCACTCTTTGAGTCCATTACATGTATCTCATTTTCGCATCTCTACCCTGTGGTAACGTGACACAACCACAAGGATATTAACATGTTCTGTTTTTATCCTGCAGTCCTTCAAGAGGAGGTACTTCCATCTGGCTCAGCTCGGAGACGGGTCCTACAATCTCAACTTCTACAAGGATGAAAACACCTCCAAGGAGCCCAAAGGAACCATCTTCCTGGACTCGTGCATGGGGGTCATTCAGGTATGTAACAACGCCGTTGTGATACAATCGATGCTGGACAGGCAGTCAGTGGTTTTATGTGAGCGCTCTTCTTTTTTCCAGAACAGCAAAGTGCGCCGCTTCGCCTTTGAGCTGAAGATGCAGGACAAGAGCACCTTCCTGCTGGCTGCAGACAGTGAGGCGGAGATGGAGGAGTGGATCAGCACCCTCAACAAGATTCTCCACAGCAGCTTCGAGCAGGCCATGCAAGAGAAGAGGAATGGAGACCTGCACGATGGTGTGTGTCACAGTTCAGTCTGTATTCTGTGTTTCCGTTTACATTCTTCTGCCCACTTATCTCCATGTGCACGGGCTCCAATTAGTGTGTTCCCACTGTTATCATTTCTGTCCTTACGGAACCCACTCATGCCTGACAGCTCGCTTCATTATCAGTAGTTGTTTCTTACGCAACGCCTGTTGGTAAAAGGCTTGATACCAAACCCACCACTGTGCTTTCATATGCAGTAGTAGCCTCAGCTAACAGAGCTCACTTTGTTCTCTTCAGCAGATGAGGAGCATTTGAAAACGGACCTCACCACAGGGAGCTTTCAGGACAGCTTTCAGGTAGATGCTCCGTTTTCATTCACCTTGTTAAAAGAATGCACAGCAGAACCGGACCCGGCCAGAACTCAACCTTTACAGAACCGTTCGTCCACATACTGTACAGGAGCCTGAGCTGATTAGCGAACAGCTGTATTTCCTGCAAGTAGGTCCTTATGTTTTTTCCGCCAGTGCTAACGAAGCAAACATCTGCTTCAGTCTGTATGGTCTCCTAATGTGGAGACCAGATGAGGCAGCAGAACAGGGCAGGGTGAAAACAAAATCACAGCAAACTAAGGTGTTTTTTGTTAGCGCTACTTACAATTTATAGCATTATTTATAAATTCTTATTTCACTCAGCAACATCCTATAAACAAAGAGACCTGATCAAGAAAACAGCATCATCAGTTACTGTATAAATGACAGTGTTTACATAATCAGTGGCGCCCCCAGAACATTTTCAGTGGGGTGGCGGGGGAACGCCAAATTGGGCTTCTATTTATTAGACTGAGTTCAGCTCATGGCTTTCGATGCATGCTACTTCACTCTTTCCCATTAAAATGACAATTGACACTAAACACATTTAAATTGACCGTGTGTCAATTTACAGATTACAAAAAATGTTTTTAATTTTATTATACCTTATTGCTTATTGTTGACTGCTCCTCCTTTTTCCCCTTGTGCTTCTTCTTCTGAACTGCAAAGCACTAAACCCTGTGTGGGACATTATCGCCCCCAAAGGCGGTGGTTAGTTTTGCTGTTCCCAGCCAGTTGAAACTGATGGGTAGCATCAGGGTGTATATTTGTTATCCTTATGAATCCTTTGCTTATGATTTATTTATTTATTCATCTGGGCTTTGTTTTGTATTTATTTATGGTTTTGAATTTTCCTCTTGATTGTACATGCCTGTACGGTTTGTATGAACTGAATGTGAGTGTAGCTTCTCTGGGGGAGCCACTGTACATAATGTACAGAGATCATTCAGTGTCTGTGCAGTCCAATAATTTGTTAATAATGAGCCTGTAACAGTTTCACGTCTTGTGTTTAGTGTGAAATATGTTATATAATGTATGTGCTATTACTGTGGGACAAGAGTTATAGTTAATCAGTTAGCAATTTAGTCGTTATATGAAAATTGTTTTGTACAACTCTCAATTAAGTACTAGTCAACAACAAGTACTTAATTTACCAGCTTATTGTAGCGTGACTTCAAATTAATGTGGCTTTGTCTGTAAATACATTTTGGCATTGTATGGACTAAATAAAGTTTATTGAATAAGTATAATAAGTAAGTCTTATATCAACAACATGGACGAGCTCCCTCTTTCTTTTGGATTCTAAGCTCTGAATTGAGGAAGAACCACATTTTTTTGTTTCTTAACAGACAGCCAGAGATGTTGAATCCAAAATAAGAAGCGAAGCCCGTCTGAAACTGTTCACTCTAGACCCTGACACACAGGTAAGACAGATCCTCCCTCCCCACCGCAGCGTACAGCTTCATTCACAGTTCTGCCTCTCTGATTCATCTGTTACCTAACCAACGATATGTTTCGGTTTCCACAGAAACTGGACTTTTCTAGCATAGAGCCAGACGTGCGTCACTTTGAAGAAAAGTTTGGCAAGAGAGTCCTTGTCAGCTGCAATGATCTGTCGTTCAACCTGCAGGGCTGTGTTGCAGATAACGACGAGGGACCAACAACCAATGTATGTTTCCTTAAAAGCCGCCACAAAGAGGCTGATACTGTGCATAAACGCATGCGTTTGCATTCATGAGCACATATCCAGCATCATTCTGTACTTTGGCAAACGAGGTCTCAATAAGTTAAGAGGATCACAGGCAGCTCAGATGGCCCACTTTACTGGCCCCTGTCAAAACTGGTTCTGTTGGCAAACAAATGGCTGCTGCCGTGGCAACCAACCATCATGTGTTAGCACCATTCTCAGGTTTGCTTCCTGCCATCAGTTTTCCATCTCTGTGGAAAGAGGACTCCTTGAATCTGCAGCTATTAACTGTGACACACACACATACTGTAGGTTTGTGTAATGGAAATACTCCATTTGTCTGTTGCTTTCATCAAAATGTTTTCCTCCCTCTTCTCTTCGATTGTAGGTGGAGCCTTTCTATGTGGTCCTGTCCCTCTTCGACGTCCAGAACAGCAGAAAAATCTCAGCCGACTTCCACGTGGACCTCAACCACCCTTTGGTTCGACAAATGACGTCAGGCTCTGGTGTTGGGCAGAACCTGCAAACGAATGGCAGCATCGCTAACGGTCCGCTGGGGGGTCGCTGGCAGGCCAGCGGGCTCCCGCAGGAGGCCCTGCACTACGCCAGGCGGGGGGTGTTCTCCGTCACGTGCCCCCATCCAGAGATCTTCCTGGTGGCCAGGGTTGAGAAGGTGCTGCAGGGAGGCATCACTCACTGCACCGAACCCTACATGAAGAGCTCAGATTCAGCCAAGGTGCTGTCATCAGCAAAGATGTTGCGGATGCAAGTCATCAAAGCGAGACTGATGAGTGACGTCAATCCTCTGTTTCCTTGTCTAGGTGGCGCAGAAGGTGCTAAAGAATGCTAAGACAGCCTGCAGCCGACTGGGGCAGTACAGGATGCCGTTCGCCTGGGCTGCCAGGTTCAAAAGCATATGTTTGACAAATAAATCCAGCTTTACAACATGTTAAAAATGTGTTTTCTTGCAATTAATGTAAATATTTCTACTGAGGATATAAAATAAATGTGTTGTAACATTAGCTTTAGCTTTTACCGTAACGATTCAGATTTAAGGTGTTACATGATGTAAAAACTAAAGGTAACGTCACAGTTTGTCAAGAGGCAAGAACACTGATGCACAGTGTCAGAGTTGAATTGTGGGTTTTCTCCAGTAAATTCACATTTTCTTTCTCGTGTCTCTACAGGCCTGTGTTCAAAGACGCGTCAGGAACTTTAGACAAAAGCGCTCGTTTCTCAGCTCTCTACAGACAGGACAGCAGCAAGCTGTCAGACGAGGACATGTTCAAACTGCTTACTGACTTCAGGAAGTACGCCCCCTCCCCTTCCCCTTCTTTTGAGGATATATCTGTGTTATTGTAAATGCTGATTCCATCTCTGTTTTCCCAACAGACCTGAGAAAATGTCCAAGCTGCCCGTGCTCTTAGGAAACTTAGATGTGACTATTGACAGCGTGGCCCCGGATGTATCCAGTAAAACCCTCTAAATATTTACAGTGACTTGTGGAGCATCTATTTTTAATCGTCAGATTTCAACCCTGACCCCCGCGTCATAACCCGTCTTGCTTCCTGCCTGCAGACTGTGTCACTTCCTCCTACAACCCGGTGAAGAACTTTGAGAGCAGCGAGCCGGGCAGCGCTCTCCTGGAGGTGGAGGAGTTCGTGCCCTGCATCGCTAAGTGTTCCCAGCCATTCACCATTTACAAAAACCACCTCTTCGTCTACCCTAAACACCTCAAGTACGATGGGCAGAAGTCCTTCGCTAAGGTGTGAACAGTGAGGCCCCAGTGATTCTGTTTTATCATGACTTTCTGGCATGCAATGCAAAATGCTGTTGCCAAGAAATTATTTCATCTCTATGACGCGTAATGCTTCTATTTGGCTGACGGTTGTCTTCCTGTTTAGCCTACGTGACAACTGGCTATAGTTTTAAGCTCACTGAGCCAAGCGACAGAGCTGGATAGAATTATCCTTAGCCAGAGCAGCTTCTGATTAAAACACTAATAGCTGCATATTGTATTCACTGGGTCAGCTCCATATAGGAAACCCACCTACCCCGCCTCCTCCATCTGTCTCTGCCTTTTCTTATTTTGACGGAGAGCTGGTAACAGTGAAAACTGGTTCCAGGTTAATGGTAATGTCATGGAACTAATTCCTTGCTACCATAACATGTAATTTGCCTCCCTGCTTTAGGCCAGAAATATTGCTGTTTGCATTGAATTCAAGGATTCTGATGAGGATGAAGCCCAGCCGTTGAAGGTCCGTTTTTTGTTTGTTACGTTCTGAACACTGTGCTGTCAAAGCAGATCAACCCAATATACATAATAAGATTAAAACATTCAGGCAAACATTCATCGTTTTTGTTCCTGCTGATACAAAGTTTGATTCGCTCTGCAGATAAAACTATAGTGTGATTAAAATGTACACTCACTCCTCTGTCATGTTTAATTACCTGCTGCTTTCATGCTCCTTTAGTGCATCTATGGTCGTCCAGGAGGTCCTCTGTTCACTAAGCAGGCGTACGCCGCAGTCCTGCACCACCAGCAGAACCCTGAGTTCTACGATGAGGTGAGGCTGTGTTCAGTCTTATAGTGAGTTTCATTAATGTAGTGGAGTTTTAGCATTCACAGACAAAACTATAACTTGGTATCTGTCACTTCTGCCTTTTGATCTCTTCTACACTTAACTGAATTCTCACTGGAAATACTGCACAGACATGTTCCACCTTCATTTACTTGAACAAAGGATTCTCTGTATCACAGAATTGACTCTTTGGCTCTTTTATTTTATTTTTTCTCACCTTTAGATAAAGCTAGAGCTGCCAACTCAGCTGCATGAGAGGCATCACCTCCTCTTCACCTTCTATCATGTGAGCTGTGACAGCAACAGCAAGAAGAAAGACCTGGTGGAGAGTCCAGGTGGGTCGACACTTATAACATTGAAAACACAGCATGCAGCATTCAAAGACCCGCGTTAAAGGGTGTGATGGTGGTTCTTTACATATGTACTGCTGCACCTCTCCTCCCCCTGCAGTGGGCTCAGCGTGGCTGCCTCTACTGAGAGATGGAAGAGTCGTCATGAACGAGCAGCAGCTGCCTGTGGCTGCCAATCTCCCTGCTGGATACCTGGGCTCCCAGGAGGGCGTCACCAAGGTATAACAAAGGATGAAGTCGGAGGGCTTTTGAAAGTGAACTTATGATTAGTTTTTTTTAAGGAGAAGGTTTGGGGAAACAATGTTACCTGTCTTTAAGATTTACATTTTTTGTAGGTCAAACTATTTTTTTCTGGTTATGATGTTTCTATTCAGTTGTCAATGGTTTTTACTTATGTTATGCTATACATGTGTGGCTGTTCTATACATAATGTTTTTCAATGTCAACACAAAGAGGTTTTTATTAAATATTAAGTACAAGTAATAATTACCCACATGCCATTGCAGCACTGCTCGGAGATTAAATGGGTAGACGGAGGGAAGCCTCTATTCAAAGTCTCAACTCACCTCGTCTCCACTGTTTACACTCAGGTATATCTGCAGAATATATGTCAAAAGAGCATTCAAAGTGGAGTAGAAGCCAAACCCGCATTAAAATATCATGTTTTTTTCTAGGACCAACACTTGCATAACTTTTTTCACCACTGTCAGAGCATGGAGAAGTCAGAACAGGCATCAGAGGGGGAGCTGGTGAAATATCTAAAGGTACGCAGAGCTTCACTAATTTTTTGGAAAACATAACACACCTTGTGTGTTACTGTGTCAAAAGACCTTTCTCCAACATTCAAAAGGTAAACGTCTACTTTCATTCAATACATTTCCTTCCTTCTCTGCTAGAGTCTCCATGCCATGGAGGGTCATGTCATGGTCAACTTTCTGCCCACCATCCTCAACCAGCTGTTCTGCGTCCTAACCAGGGCCACACATGAGGATGTGGCTGTTAATGTGACCAGGCAAGTTGCAACAGTGCAGCAGAAAATGGCTCATTCACTGTTTTAGCAGAGGGTAAGAGTTTGTTTGGGCTGCTTCTCCAGATGACATCATCTAGGAAACCAACTCAGCATCATTATTTACACATGTGACTCAAAGTACAGCCATTAAAAACAAGTTGAGATCCATGAGGCTGTTCTCGCCTGTTTTCCTGTACCTGTTTAAGTTATTCTTTTTGCCTTTGTTCTCTTTCAGAGTGATGGTTCATATCGTAGCTCAGTGTCATGAAGAGGGTCTTGAGCATTACCTGAGATCTTACGCCAAGGTGCACTTCCCTTTCATTAGCTGACAATATCCAGACAATGTTGTTGTCTCCCTGCACATAAAAGGGATGTAATCCAATGCTTTTCTCTTTGTTCTCAGTTCGGGTTTAAGCCAGAGTCTTACTCCTCTACCACTGTAAAAACAGTTCACGAGGAGCTGGCTAAAGCCATGACTGCCATCCTAAAGCCGTCCACTGACTTCCTCACCAGCAACAAGCTGCTGAAGGTACAGTAATTGCTAAGAAGTTACCAAGAGGCAGTGGAAGCGAGGAGAAAAGCTCTATAAGCTTATTAATTGAAATGATTTACAAGCTGTTACTGCACTTTTATGTTATTGATTCTTATTTTCTATGCTAAAACAGAAAATACATTCTAATCTCAGTGTCGTTCATTCAGACATTGCATTTCATTTTATTTTTTTAATTCAAGGTATCAGTGTAAATAACCTGTGCGCTGTTAGTTTCTCCTTTGTTTGTGTTGCAGCACTCCTGGTACTTCTTTGAAGCTCTGGTGAAGTCAATGGCTCATTATCTTATAGAGATTGGGAAGGTCAAGGTCAGTCCTGCTGCCTGCTTTTTCTTGTTGACTTTTTCTTCTGCATGATTGAATTCTCTTTCTGTTCTCTCTGCCCAGCTCTCCAGGAACCAGCGTTTCTCTGCATCATTCTACCACGCAGTGGAGACTCTGGTCAACATGCTGATGCCACACATCACCCAGAAATACAAGGACAACCTGGATGCTGCCCGCAATGCCAATCACAGCCTGGCAGTTTTCATCAAGGTTGAATGCAATGGAGTATCAAGCTTTATGATATAGATTTGACAGGCAGATGGAGAGACATTTACCGAATTATTATGACTTTCTTTCAGCGCTGCTTCACCTTCATGGACAGAGGCTTTGTGTTCAAACAGATCAACAACTACATGAACTGTTTCATGCCTGGAGACTCAAAGGTGAGGAGGAGCTGCTTCCTCTACTTCGAGGGTTACCTCACCTACATTCACTCACATTCGTTCCAGTGATTATTGCTTTGTTGTTCCGTCTTGGATATATTTAAAATGCCTCTTTTGTTCAAGCTGAAAAACTACTCAGATGCCATTTATCACATGACGATGTCATCCTATGATGTCATTTTCTGGTGACCTCATCTGGTGTCTTTGGTGCTTTTGCTCTAGGAGGAGGGGCAGGTTGTCTTGATCATAAGGCAGAGAGATGTTTGATGCAATTTAAATGCACATAAATCAGAATGTAAATCCAACCAACGCATAGGCATAGGATTCTCAATAATGTGTTTTCTTTCTCTTTCTATCAGACGTTATACGAGTTCAAGTTTGAGTTTCTGCGAGTAGTTTGCAACCATGAACACTATGTTCCCCTTAATCTGCCCATGCCCTTTGGAAAAGGCAGAATTCAGAGGTTTCAAGGTAAGAAGCATGTGAAGTAGACTCGCTGCACATGTGCTCTGCGTTCTGTTCTTTCTTTGAGCCTTCATTCCGTGTAGATCTGCAGCTGGACTACTCCCTGACGGACGACTTCTGTCGGAACCACTTCCTGGTGGGTTTGCTGCTGAGGGAGGTTGGGGGCGCTCTGCAGGAGTACAGAGAGATCCGGCAGATCGCCATCCAGGTGCTCAAGGGCCTGATGATTAAGCACACGTTCGACGACCGCTACGCTGCTAAAGTGAGTTTTTGAGCACATTAGTTTTTTTTACACATACCTTTGACACATACATGATGTCGTCTGAATGAAACTGCTATTTGTATCAGCTCTACTCACAGATGTTGTAGCTCCTATTAATGGTTCGTGTGTCCTTCCAGAGTCAACAGGCCAGACTCGCCACCCTGTACCTTCCTCTGTTTGGTCTGCTCCAGGAGAATGTGCACAGACTGGATGTCAAGGAATCAGCTCCCCTCAGCAGCCACAATGTAAGACTGACACCTAGTGGTGGGAGACTGTGTAGGCAGGGTCCAACCTCCACCTTCCATTGACTTGTTCTGAATGTTCCCAATGTAGCGTTAATCTAACGTTAAGAAAACACAGAGCTAACTGTTCTTTGTTTCTTTCTCAGAATGTGAGGGAGGACTCTCTGCTGCCAAACTCCATGTTGACTCCTCAGAAACCCGGAAGCTGCATTGAGAATGCTCTTCACAAAGATGTGTTTGGTGTGATCTCCGGAACAGGTGACTGGGTCAGCCAGGCCTCACAGAGCTTGTACAGCATGCGGTTGCGCAGCTGAACAGCATGTCTGGTGTATCTCCGCAGCCTCCCCTCACAACTCCACTCCAAACGTCAGCTCAGTTCACCACGCAGACTCCAGAGGCTCCTTGGTCTCCACCGACTCTGGGAACAGCCTGCTGGACAAGAGCAGCGACCGGAACAACTCCCTAGAGAAGGTAGACGGACCCAGACATGAGGACACGATCACTGTATATGATTACAATAGTCTGTTAGGTTCATAGTCCGATGAGTGACAAAAAGACTGAAACGTGCAATGTTCTTTTAATGCAAACTCACAGTATGAGGTTGTCAGTGTGCGAGAGTTTGACAGCACCCCACCCATTACTTTCATCTTACATTTGTCTCCTCGGATGTTGACGATGTTCCGAAGAGCTCCGACAGGCCCTCTAGCTGCTCTGTAACCTCCCAACTCCAACAAAAGGAACAATTTACCAGAAGGCACTCGGTCAACGTGCCGCCTGTGCCCTCAAACACAGAGGGACGAGTTCCATCTGTAAACCGTGCAACCAAGCGGGTCACCGTGGATTTCTCCATCCTGTCAGTTCCCCTCTCCGGCCTCCTGCAGGACGCTGACGGCGATAATGACAAGGGGGCTGGAAGCTGCAGGGTGGAAGGAAATCAGGACGAAAGCATAGCAATACAAGTATTTACTTTGACCTTTGAAACCTCTCAGAGGGTTTGGATACAGTTGTACAGAATACACCTTAATAAAAACATAATATCTCAATGTCATAGAAACGTATAAATCTGTACAATATCTCCAAACTCTACATCGGCCCTTTTTCTTGAGTGCTGGACAGAAAGCGTGTGCTGCTGACCCTATGGTCTTTTCACCTCATTCCTCGTGTGCTGTAATGTAACTTTGTGTGCTTTTCAAGCCTGCCGTTGATGTTTTTATCTCAAAGCACAGAGCCTGCAATGTTTTTTTTTCCACACTCTTGTGTTCTTAGACTTGACAGTTCTCATCTCTTAAATTAGGCTTTTTGAGTGATGTTTTTTATCTCTTTGAAGTCCCCACGGTTCTGCAGCTGTGCTGATAAGTAGACCTGCTTCTCATTCGTTTCTTCCTTTCCCCCCCCCTGCTTGACTCCCGTGCATCAGAACCAGTGTGCGGTGGCTCTGGGCAGCACTATGCTGCGCTGCGACAAACTGGACCGGGACGAGATCAGAAACCTGCTTATGTGCTTTCTGCATATCCTTAAAAGCATGTCAGAGGGTAGGACGGCCCGTCTCAGACGCTGTAGCTAACTTTTCACGATCTGATATGAATTCATCACTTCTTACAGTTTTCTTACGCTTTCATCACCCTCAGAGGCCCTTTTTGCCTATTGGAACAAAGCCACTTCCTCAGAACTAATGGACTTCTTCACACTAATAGAGTAAGTGCCATAAACCTCTTTATCATTACGTTCTGGTGTGGTTTACTCGGTTTTGAAAAGTTAGGCAAGAAATTGGAGGCCATTCTAAGTGTATTGTTAGATGAAAGTTCCACTTATTAGAAGATATTAAGAGGACGTTGTACTGTAGAAAATCTGGGCTTCAGAAGCGTTATGAATAAGCACAAAAATCCTGGAACAGCTGGGACAGATGGGATGGTTGTATATTACAGTATGTTAACTAGTGATGGTTGGCGCATTTGTAGCCGATCAGAGTTGGACCAGACGCTGGCTCTGATGCTAGTGCCTTTATCCAGGTCAGACTAGGTTATGTTGTTTCTAATGGTGCTTTTTTCACGGAGCTCCTGGTTGTTTGTGTCCTCCAGAGTTTGCCTTCATCAGTTCAGATACATGGGGAAGAGATTCATCTCCAGGTAGAGTGAACGTTCTGATCACTGACACTGAACTCAAATAGTATTCTTGTTTTGAAACTACCACTGTTGGAGGACTGAAGTAATGAGACACAACACAAGACCTGTGCACTGAAAATCTGAAAAACAAACTCAACTTTTTAACTTCAAGCTGTTGGTTGTCTTCTGATCTTTAACACTGCTGGCAAGTTGCTTTGTGGCTAATGTCACGGCCCCGGGCCCCTCCTGCATGGGTAAGAGATCGCAGCTTTCTCTGTTAACACATAATGCTTCAGCCTGTCTTATACTAACATCACCTCTGGTCTTTTTGCATCTTTTTCAAAGTCCAAACTAACCAGTGATGGTTTTTCCTTTCACCAACAGGAGTCAGGAGGGGACGGGCCCTGTAGCTTCAGACAAGAAGTCTCTGACTCTGCCCGTGTCTCGTAGCAGAACGGGGATCCTGCACGCCCGCCTACAGCAGCTGGGAACTCTGGAGAGCGCACACACCTTCAATAACAGTAAGCGGCACCTTGGTTCACAATGACAGAGGCTTCTGCAGAGCTCACTCATGGCTGTGGGTCAGCACATTCAAGTTCTTTTTCCTGAAGGACATTCTTGGAAGGTCTACTGGACAACGTACTGGTCAAAAGTTACACTAACCAGACAAAAATATTCTAGTGTAGACCAATTTTGATCATCTCCTGATATTCCTGTATCAGTTCTTTTGAAAACAAGGTGTAAACCTGCTTCCAGCAGGACCTCTCCGGGGGCAAAAGCTCCTCTAATGCAGGTATTAGTCTGGTAAGGATCGGCTAAGGCTAAATCTTTCCACATCTACTAACTCTACTTTAAGCGGGTGCATATATATTATTATTTTAGAAGAGGTTTATTGTCTTTGCTGACATGTATCTTAGGTATGACACTCATCTAACTTCTTGCTGTGAGCACATTTATTCAGCTATAAAAGTCTTATTTCCTTTTAGAATCCGTACAAAAAATGTTGACACCGTCCTTATTTTAGATAAGAACAGATAATCTTCTCATAAACGCGATGTGAGTAAAAGTCATTAATACCCTTATCCTGATACTAAGAGCAGTCACACGGCCGCAGCTCGAGGGCTCTGTGAGCTCCTGTGAAGCGCTGTCGCTCACTGTGGCCTCGTGTCTGTGCAGTGTACTCGCATACGGAGGCCGACGTGAGCAGCCAGTGCCTGCTGGAGGCTAACGTGTCCACAGAGGTCTGTCTGACGGTGCTGGACACTCTCAGCACGTTCATTATGGGATTCAAGGTACCTGAGATAGCAGTTAAACAGAAGCTACGTTAAAGCCTCCGTCCTCTT
This sequence comes from Betta splendens, assembly GCF_900634795.4. Classification (NCBI taxonomy): domain Eukaryota; kingdom Metazoa; phylum Chordata; class Actinopteri; order Anabantiformes; family Osphronemidae; genus Betta; species Betta splendens. Next base: position 10,467,209 of record NC_040882.2, on the reverse strand, counting down.
GCGGTTGGTTGGTCCTGACATCCCGTCCCGTTTTCAGACTCAGCTTAACTCAGACCTGGGTCACAACCCGCTGATGAAGAAGGTTTTCCAGGTGCATTTGTGCTTCCTGCAGATCCCTCAGTCTGAGGCCGCCCTCAAACAGGTCTTCACCTCGCTCAGGACCTTCATCTACAAGGTGATCGAGTCGCTGTATAAATGTCTGCCCACGCCATCACGGCTGCTCCCTAAACCTGGCTCTGACTCCTCCACCCTCCAGTTCCCCTGCACGTTCTTCGACGGCCGCGCCGACATGTGTGCTTCTCTGTGCTATGAAATTCTCAAGTGCTGTAACTCCAAGCTCAGCTCCATCCGCAGCGATGCCGCACACCTCCTCTACTTCCTCATGAAGAGCAACTTCGACTACACGGGCCGCAGGTCTTTCGTGCGGACGCACTTGCAGGTGCATGTTGTTTGTGGCCAGGCCGGGTCTTTTTGTGTTCACACACGCAGCAGCGTGTTTATTCGACGCTTCAAACCTCTCCTCCCGCATTTTGCCAGGTGGTGATTGCCGTCAGCCAGCTGATAGCTGACGTCATCGGTATTGGTGGAACCCGTTTCCAGCAGTCGCTCTCCATAATCAACAACTGTGCCAACAGTGACAAAAACATCAAGGTGAGGGATGGATGTAGGTGAAGCAACAGTCTTTCACCAGAAAGAAAGAAAACATAAAAACTATGTGAAATATATGTATTTTCAGTCACTATAATACTAGTAATGTATGTGGACAACGTAAGACTTACATTATCCAGGACAATTGGATTTATATTTTTTTCCTCAAACATTCAAATTTAAATAAAGATATAAAAAATAAAAGAAGGTTCATTATTATGACTCAGTCCATGTAATAATGCAGGGACATTGTAGTCACTGTACTGCATGTCCGTCTGTGACATTATAACCATGTTTGTGAGCTTCTCTAGTTCAAATTCAAATGATTCTAACTTATCTTTTTACACTGTGTCAAGACTTAACACAAACAGCCTGACTTGTCGCTGCTGAACTTTGCAGCACACACCGTTTCCATCAGACGTGAAGGACCTGACGAAGCGCATCAGGACGGTGCTGATGGCCACAGAGCAGATGAAGGAGCACGAGAACGACCCAGAGATGCTGGTGGACCTCCAGTACAGCCTGGCCAAGTCGTACACCAGCACCCCCGAGCTCCGCAAGACCTGGCTGGACAGCATGGCCCGGATCCACAACAAGAACGGCGATCTGTCCGAGGTATTCGGCCGCAGGTCCAGTGGTGGAAAGCGTGGAACTAGAAGTAGTTTTAAGTTTTGCACTTGTCACCTGCAGGCGGCCATGTGCTACATCCACGTTGCTGCTCTGGTGGCTGAATACCTGTGGCGGAAAGGTGAGTTCAAGATATGGAAGTGTGTGTTGGAACTGCATTCCAATAGCTTTATGATCTTTCTTTACAGAATCTAATGAGTCACTCTGTTCTGTATTAGGAGTTAGGAGAGTCTAATAAATGTAATGAACAATATGGAGCAATAATACTGTATAAAAGACTCAACTAGAAAGAAAAAAGAAATGAATAATGGGATTTTCTTTGTTTTACTTTTACCTACTTTGCATTAGTGCTTTGTTTGGCACACACCTACTCCTGCACATGTGAACAATCAGCCTCATCTCACACCTGAGCACATGTTCAAGGGTCATTGGTTCAGTCCTGTGGTAAAAACACTCCAACGCTGCAGTAGATAAGCTCTCCTGCCTTGTTTATTAGTTTATCAAAGTGGATACTGTGCCCAGACTTTCCAACGCTAAACATAGAATTATTTATAATGAAGGCTTAAAAGTCAACAGTTTGTGTTACAGCAGAGCATCTAAGTGTAGGATGAATTCAGAAGCAGCTGCTCTGACTGTGGGTTTGGCAGTTGTTTAATATTATTCATAGATGTTTTCTCTGTACTATAAAAAAACACAATAAATATATGCTTTACTTCATTTTTACATATTTGCATAAAAACATTAAATATAAAAAAATAACAGTGCCAACAATGCACGTTATGAAATCCTCTCCTTCATTAATTTGAATCATCCTATTCTATTGTTTTCTTATTTTTGTGGAGAAAGTAGCTCATAAAATCACGTGTACGTCAGGTATGTTTAGACAGGGCTGCTCAGCCTTCCGCGTCATCACTCCGAACATCGACGAGGAGGCGGCCATGATGGAGGACGTTGGGATGCAGGATGTTCACTTTAACGAGGTGAGATCACATTGTACAACTCATGTGCCTCCTTCGAGCATCAGCCAGTTTGTGTGTGTGTGTGTGTGTGTGTGTGTGTGTGTGTGTGTGTGTGTGTGTGTGTGTGTGTGTGTGTGTGTGTGTGTGTGTGTGTGTGTGTGTGTGTGTGTGTGTGTTGACCAGGCGTTGAGAGCAGTTGTTTTCATCGCTTGTATCATATGTTATTACATAAAACGCTCCTTATCTGTTGAGGAGTATCAATTGCTCCATGCAGTTAATAATCAAAGTAAAATCTTGTAGACTTTGAAACAGGAATCATCTGACTGAGGCTCAGGATCTGCACTTCTACAGTAGAACGTGTTCAGGATTCATGGACTTGTGTTGACACTGAGGCCTAACACCAACTCCTTCCATAAACCGATAATGCAGTCAGATTGTATGTCATGTACAGTGAACGCTGGAGCTTTTACGAGTCGGTCAACAGATACATAGGTGGTGAAAAGTGCTTTTACCTTTGATAGCTTTTCGCTTTATGAGCTGGACTCATCATCGTAATAATAAAAGGAGAGGAGGCGACCATTTCCTTCCATGTCACTGTGCTTGGTTTGCCCTCAGCGTAGAACCAAAGACACACGAGCGAAGCAGGACAGACTTGACGCGTGTTTTTATGTTCAGGAGGTGCTAATGGAGCTGTTGGAGGAGTGTGCAGATGGCCTCTGGAAGGCAGAACGCTACGAGCTTATCGCTGATGTCTACAGGCTCATCATCCCCATCTACGAACAGCGCCGGGACTTTGAGGTAATCAACACCAGAGTCCTGCAGGAGGTGGGGCTGAAGACAGATCTGCTTGGCAGGTGGCCACACAGAGACACGCACAGCTTCACCTACAGCAACTGGAGTCCCTCCATTAAACTAACAGGTGTCTCTGGATGTGTCTGTAGTACTCAGACCCACACACACACACACACACACACACACACACACACACACACACACACACACACAGGGAACAGTTCCACCGCACCACCGTCCCATCCTCATACTGACATCATTTGCATCATATTTCCCAATATCATAAGTCATGAGTGCAGATGCGTTTACTCTCCACTGTATAACCTACTTGAATTTGTTCATGTTTTTCATATGTTCTTCGTTGATGCCAATTTCTTTTGTGAACAGAAACTAACTCACCTGTACGACACCCTCCACCGAGCCTACACCAAAGTCATGGAGGTGATGCACTCTGGCAAGAGGCTGCTGGGCACCTACTTCCGAGTGGCCTTCTTTGGACAGGTAGTGGGCTTGTTTCACCACCGTGACACGACCCCAACTAAAAAAAACCTGCATGCATGCATATTAATTATGGAACCCCTTACAATCACATTATAACACTAATCGCACTTAATAGAGTTTTCTCTTCTTTTCTCCCTGCCCTCCAAGGCCGCGGTAAGTCTTAAGGGGTGCAGCTTTGTGTTGTTGCCGTATTTTCCCCCAAATCTGTTGTGTTTCAGCGAGTTGTAAAAGCCAGGCCGTGTGTGTAACCTTATGATGTGATGTTACCGTGGGTAACAACCCCATTGTTTTTCTCCTTAACTGGTCATTTTACCTATGTGTCTCTGGCTTACATCCGCCCACACACTCCACTGAGTTGCTGTTACGTCTCAGTGACTGTTGGCTCAGATACAGTTGATGATCCAGATGGTATTTTAATGTTTACCTCCTCTTTGAAGCCTTTAACTATATATGCTGTTATAAATGTTACTATTTCTAAGCTGTTCTCTGTTTGATCTTAGACTGGAGGGTCCATGACCAGGCTCTTGTCTCTGACTACCTTCCTTTCTACTTCAGGGCTTCTTTGAGGATGAGGATGGGAAGGAATACATCTACAAGGAGCCAAAGTTCACGCCGCTGTCTGAGATTTCCCAGAGGCTCTTGAAGCTCTACTCTGATAAGTTTGGCCAGGAGAACGTCAAGATCATCCAGGACTCTGGCAGGGTGGGATCCCATGCAGTTATATGACTGTAACAGGAAATGGTTGACGCTGGCAGTTGTGTAATATTAGGAAAACATGTCATAGAACATTAGACTAGGGGAGAGTTCAGGGACAGTTTACAGTAAAGCCACCATTTCGGCTAAGGTCAACAGCCCTGAGATTCAGATAATTACAATCTGTCACTTTTCACGCTTGCATGCTTGGTTTGATGCTGTATTTAATACAAAAACAAGGTTAAAAATTACAATGAGTTAACATTTTTGCAATCTTTGTTTTTTTTAAGTTTTTTTAAGTTTTTAAGTTTGGTTTTAAAATGGTTTTAAATATGGATGCTGTCATGCTGACAGTCAGATGATGATGTTTATGAAATTAACTGAGGCACATGTTTAAACAGCATACGTTAATACTGTGTCTGTACTGCTTTACTTTTTGGGACAATAAAAATGTTTAACTAGCCTGTTGTTTTCACTACAGACGTGTTTTAAAACTGTATTTGACTCTTTTTCCGCTGCAGGTGAACCCGAAGGACCTGGACTCTAAGTACGCCTACATCCAAGTGACCCACGTCACGCCGTACCTGGAGGACAAGGAGCTCGAGGAGAGGAAGACAGACTTTGAGAAGAGCCACAACATCCGGCGCTTTGTCTTCGAGACGCCGTTCACAGTGTCGGGCAAGAAGCAGGGCGGGGTGGAGGAGCAGTGCAAGCGGCGGACCGTCCTCACCAGTAGGTCACACATAAAAGAATGCACAGCACATGCATCTGCTCTTTATTGCGTTAGCACGGCGTCAGAATGGACCGAATTGATTCTGGAGACCTGCAGCGTTAATCAGATAAGGCCAGATGAAGTTTATTACAACACTGTACCATCCACTTTAACCCAAAGTTCAGCTGTTATCACGTTTGTTCGCAATCACGGATAGCGATTAGGACAAGCGCGTGTTTCCATGCGCAGGAGAGCACTTCACATCCTGGTTATGTCACTTTTAATAGTTTAATCATTCCTATTTGTCTGCAGCCACCCACTGCTTCCCGTACGTGAAGAAGCGCATAGCGGTCATGTACCAGCACCAGAGCGACCTGAGCCCCATAGAGGTGGCCATAGACGAGATGAGCGCCAAGGTGGCCGAGCTGCGGCTGCTGTGCTCGGCCTCCGAGGTGGACATGATCCGGCTGCAGCTCAAACTGCAGGGCAGCGTCAGTGTCCAGGTACCAGCCAAGGCCGCGCAGTGACATAAAAGCCTGTTCACCCACTTCTTTAGTTTGGAGGGTTTGATTGAACCTACATGGTTTTCAGGTGAATGCTGGTCCTCTTGCTTACGCCAGAGCCTTCTTAGATGACAGCAGTGCCAAGAAGTACCCTGACAACAAGGTCAAACAGTTGAAGGAGGTTTTCAGGTACCGGCTGATGATGAAATTGAGGAAGCTACACCTTATGTTTCTGTTATCTGTTTTGAGGTCTGGGTGAATCCTCTGTGTCTCTCCTCAGGCAGTTCGTGGACGCCTGCGGCCAGGCGCTTGGAGTGAACGAGCGGCTGATCAAAGAGGATCAGCAGGAGTATCACGACGAGATGAAGGCCAGCTACAGGGACCTGACCCGAGAGCTGTCCAGCATCATGCACGAGCAGGTGGACACTGGCGCATTGGCCTCTTACACCAGCAGATTCACGCGGCTCCTTGTTGTAGGACTTTAACCCTTCACTAACCATGTCTCTCCTCTCTTGCTGTCTTTGTGCTGGCCTGAGCAGATCGGATGGTACTGATGCTTTTGTCACTGTTACTCTTGTCCTAGAACAGAACACAAAGGGGCTGTATGAACGTACAGAGGGGTAGTTCCTGCTAGAACCTCATTATATTTGATCAGTATATTTGATCTTCCCTCATTGAATCACCTGCTTTTGGGAGAATGAAATGCTTCTCCCCATTAAGAAAAAACTACCCCTTTAAATAGTTTTCCTACAGTCTCTATACTAATCATACCCATGTTCATTTCAATAGAAGCAGTGTCTATATTGAAGCAGCTTGGATCATTTTCTACCCGACTGTTGCTTCTAGATAAATCCCGTGGAGGACGGCAGCAGGAGCGCTCTGTCCGACTCCATGGGCATCTTTAACGCCATCAGTGGAACACCAACCAGTGCCAACGCCCACGGTTCCACGACCATACTCTGATTAAGTCCGACCGATCGAGAGACGCACTCCGCATGACCACAAGCCACGGGGCCGCGAGCCGCTGGCGCCGCTTCATCCGCTGCATGACACGAGCTGCGAAGCATGGCGCTCACTGTCGGGCACCTGTTGTTGTTTCCTATGGAGACGCCGGCGAATACTGCGGACTTCCCAGCACGGGCAGCACTGACCCGGCAGCCGATTTGCCAGATTTATCTATCTGTTTAGTTGCTCTGAGCCTTAAGCACGTGTGAGCTGCGCCTGATGACTCAGCAGGTGTTTATCCAGCTCTGAGACGGACACGGGCAACACCTTATCTTAGCTGTCAAGGAGCCTCGCTCTCAGCCCAGTGTTTTCCATAGGCTGAAACAAAGTAGAGGAATTTCAGTATTTGCATTTAACCTAAGTCAGTTTTAACCTTCATGTACGTACAACCTGTGTAAGTAAGTGTTTAAAGACGATTCTATTAGAGACAAATGCCACTGCTGTCCCCGTTCATGCATTCTTTGATTTTGTATTTCTTAGTTTTGTATATGTTTCCTTCTACAGCAGTGATCTCTTCTTTACTCTATTTTAGGAACTGTCTAAAGCCAAGTGGGTCCGACCTTTTGATCTAGATTCTGTAAGGAGAAAAAAGTCTATTTTCTATTGTTACCTAGACAAATCACGCCAAAGACGTGCAACGTAAGACAAGGTGTGACAATGTGTAATCCACCCCTCAGTGTCTGTCTGTCATGGTGTCTGTAAGGTACAATAAAGATTTTTACCTATTGACTGTTTATGTAAATATGTTTAATAAAAAATGAATCTGTAATGAGACATTGTTCAGGTCTTGACTTCAGTTATTGTGGAATGATGAAGCTCTGTGTCTGACTTCCTACACAGCTTTCATTCTGAGATACAAGTAAGGCAGGATGTCGCCCCCTCAGCTTCTGGGGTTTGTAGCATAAACACACGTGAAGCCAGTAAAGGGTGTGTTTTGGAGGAGTCCCCCAGATAAAGCTCCCATCTCCCCACTATCTGCAAACAGAAGCTCTGCTCCCAACTGCCAGAGTCTCACAGCTAGAAATAGCAGAGGTCTGGGTAAGTCTGAATAGATGCAGATGGGACCCGCTATCTATCTAAAGCTCATGATGCATGTTTGTAAATGGACTCAAAATGGCTACAAGATGTTTAAACAGCAGATGGATGCTTTTACAACTTATGTGACATGTTTAGACATTTTTCTCATGGCTGACTTATAGGATACTTAGAGAACAGAAACAGTAAAGATCTACAACAGATCTACTTGTTTTTACTTGCTTCGCTGTGAGTGATTGAAGTGTCTGGATTCACTCATAGTTCTTTATCTATACTGTAGCTGTGCTCACATGTCCTGATTAATCATTAGTTCCATACAATAAATCATGTATTAATAATCACCTGTTGCTCTGCAGCTACTGCAGCCGTAGTTGTCTGTTACTCTGTGTTGCAGCTCTGCTACGTCTGGATCACCATCACTGCATTATCGTGTCAAAGAACATTCAAGTATCATCTAATGAACTGTAATATTACTAATGAGCTTTGCGTGTTGATGGAGTGGACACATGCTGCTCAGAGGGTGGGAGGATCTGTGCACTGTGTTAACGACCTGCACACTCACCAGTGACATCGGGATGCTGACGCCTGTAAAATCCACAAAGAGGACCAGCTGATCCCCCCCCACCCATCCACACACACACACACACACACACACACACACACACACACACACACACACACACACACACACACACACACACACACACACACACACACACACACACACACACACACACACACCCTGTTGTGTACTGTTGGTTTACCATTGTTTGGGGGATCCCGGGTTGCTAAACATCATGTTTCTGGTGTAAGTCCTGCTTGTGTTGTGTTTAGTGGTGTGTGTTTGTGGGAGTCTTTAACATTGTTCAGGTTTAAAAACACTGTAAGAGACCGCCTCCAACTTTTGTTTTACTTTTAGATGCTTTATTACTTGTGAAGCTGATTTCTATTATCTTTACTTAAATGCAGTAGCTTCACAGTTTGTCTCACAGTGTTAAGATATAATATTTCACATGCTCATACTGTCATTAGTGAATTTAAAAGCATTAAAACCACGGCCCCATGAGTTTGTGCCTCTATCAGCCGACTCGGCCGATCCTCTGCTTTATCTGTAAAGACATTCGCATTTCACCTGAGCCATAAAGCAATTAGTCGCACACACACGCTGGAGCTGCGTTAGTGATGAGAATGAGAATGGGCTCGGAAAGTGGTGACTTGCACGTTGGGAAGTGCCAAAGTGATGGCAGTGGGCGTTGGAGGAGGGTTGGCGGAAGGTTACATAAGAGCCCGGCCCGGCGTCCGTCCTCCTGTCGAGCCTACGGACGCCTGACACTGCTCTGATCTGTCTGTTTGCACCGAAGGACTCCGGACGATCGACGGCTGACGCACAACCAGCAGCCATGGGAGGTGAGTCCGGCCGCGGGCGCCGAGTCCAGTCGAGCCAAACACACACTGAAGGTACTAATGCAAACTTGTTCCTGCAGAGAAAGATGAGCTGAGAGGTTCGAAGAAACAATGCGTAAGACCAGCCTTTATCTCACGCTGCATTTATAAAATGGCTGATTGAGGAGAGGAGCGGTAACGCAGACCCTCACTCTTACAGGTCACCATCTTGGGATACCCCATAAGCATCTTCTTCATCGTGGTCAATGAGTTCTGCGAGCGCTTCTCCTACTATGGCATGAGAGGTGAGCTGCTCGGCGACGAAACGCCCCGCGCCCCCGTGCGGGGGCTTCTTTACGCCGCGTCACAGCTGCTTTGCCTCCCCCGCAGCCGTGCTGGTGCTGTACTTCAAGTACTTCCTCCAGTGGGACGACGACTTTGCCACCACCATCTACCACACCTTCGTGGCCCTCTGCTACCTGACGCCCATCCTGGGAGCCATCGTGGCCGACTCGTGGCTCGGCAAGTTCAAGTGAGGCCCGAGCCCCGCTGGTTCCGCTCCGGCCGCTGGGCCGAGGGGCGCCGTCGTCACGCCTCCCTCTCTCTCTCCCTCTGCTCAGGACGATCGTGTACCTGTCCATCGTCTACGCGCTGGGACAAATCGTCATGGCTGTGAGCGCAATCCACGATATCACCGACACCAACAGGGACGGGACCCCCGACAACATGGGCGTCCACGTGTGAGTGGAGCGCGCGCGGGGGGGGGGGACACATGCTGTACGCGTGCTGCCTCTGACTCTGCGTTTGCTGCCTTTTCCCTCAGAGCCCTGTCCATGATCGGTTTGCTGCTCATCGCTCTGGGAACCGGAGGCATCAAACCCTGCGTGGCTGCGTTTGGTGGAGACCAGTTCCAGGATGATCAGGTGGGATGTTACTGAAGCTCCCTGAGCAAAGCAGTGCACTGTGTTGGGCCTCTTCCCGCTACCCGTCGTCCTGGCCTGTATCAATGATGACGCTTATCCTCCTTTTTGAATCGTCCCCCATCACCCCAGTCAGATTCAAGGCCTAGGATACTTAAAGCAAACAGGGCGCGTCTGATCCAGGGGCGCTCAGCAAAGGGTCCGACTGCTGCCATAAATAAGAGATCAAAGGGCAAAGCTACGAATGACTGACCGTCCCTCGCTGTCGCACACGTGTGTTGACACGATTACAGGAACCGGCTCCCTCTGCTATCAGCACATGTCAGCACTCCTCATATCTTAGATCCATATACCCAGTTATTGATTAACGATCAGCCAGCGCCGCATCTGCCTGAATTCATCTGACTGCTCAAGGCCAAGATTATTCCATAAACCAATGAATAAAATGAAAGTTACAGGTTGGATCCTTAAAGATGTGGAAGCCTTTCCTCCCGTTTAACTTCCGGCCTCTAACAGGAAAAGCAGAGGAGCACCTTCTTCTCCATCTTCTACCTGTCCATCAACGCTGGCAGCCTGCTGTCCACCATCATCACTCCGATCCTCCGAGGTGAAGCCCGTCCCACAGTGTGAGACCCCTCTTTAGTTCTCACAGACACGGATGATGAACCCAACGTGTGCTTTGCAGCTCAGGAGTGTGGCATTCACACGCAGCAGAAGTGCTACCCTCTGGCCTTCGGGGTCCCGGCCGCCCTCATGGTGGTCGCCCTGGGTAAGAACACAGAGAGTGACCGCTCTCACCCGCTGCGATGAACAGCCGTGTGTTAACATGTACTTGTGCCGTCGCGCGCTTGCAGTCGTGTTCATCGTGGGCAGCGGCATGTACAACAAAACCCCCCCCCAGGGCAACATCATGGTGAAGTTCTGGCGCTGCATCGCGGTGAGTGTTCGCTGACGCTGCACGTTTGCTCCTCGCGCGCCGCCGCCTGTAGTGACGCCCGCGCTGTCCCGTCCGCAGTTCGCGCTGGAGAACCGGTACCGGCACCGGTCGTCCCGCTACCCTAAGAGGGAGCACTGGATGGACTGGGCCGAGGAGAAGTACGATGTGAGTACTCACCGCACACACTGAATGCTGCTGCGTTCGGCGGCTGAGTCGCAACAACCGTCTCCTCCGTTTGTCTCCAGAAACTGCTGATCGCTCAGGTGAAGATGGTGCTGAAGGTGCTGTTCCTCTACATCCCGCTGCCCATGTTCTGGGCTCTCTTTGACCAGCAGGTAAGCAGAGGTCTGGCCTGAGCAGAGGCACGTGGGTGCAAAGACAGAGTCTAAAGCAGCTGCGTCTCCTCCTCAGGGCTCTCGCTGGACGCTGCAGGCCACCACCATGAACGGAGACTTTGTAGGTGTTGGACTTTTAGCATTGCTGTGACACTAAGCTACAGAAAGGCCCGTTATTAAACACGATTTGCTCCTTTAACAGGGTTTGATCATAATCCAGCCTGATCAGATGCAGGTGAGATGCCGGTTTGAATCCCATTTACTGTTTAAGTCTGTGGCCTGTATGTTTTGAGCTCACACAACTCACTTGTTGCTGTCAGACTGTGAACCCGATCCTGATCCTCATTTTGGTGCCCATCATGGACAGCGTGGTCTTCCCGCTCATCGCCAAGTGCAACTTGAACTTCAGGTGAGTTTATTCCCGCGAAGCCTCGGTCCTGGAGTTCACTTTGTCGCCCTTTAAGCCTCCATGGAACCTTCACCTGCCCCGTGTTGTCTGTCGCGCAGCCCCTTGAAGAAGATCACCGTGGGCATGTTCCTCGCCGCCACCGCTTTTGTGGCCGCTGCGCTGGTCCAGATGCAGATCGATGTAAGAGAAAACACGTGAACGCGTCACAGCAGGCGCCTCCGTCACACGCAAACTTAGAAAAACATGCTTGCTTGCAGAAAACGCTGCCCACGTTCCCGTCACAGGCCGAGGCCCAGGTCAAGTTCCTCAACATGGCCAACCACACGCTGAAGATCAGGGCTGGAGACAACAACTTCACGCTGGACTCCTGGACGGTACCGTAGAGCACAGACTGGACCGGTTCTGCTCCCCGGCGCCGCTCTGGAAGCCAGGCTCACCCCGTGTGACCTTTTTTCCTACAGGCCAACGACAACTACTTCACCTTCGAGGCTCCGTTCGAGCTGACTGTTGAGGATCGCGCCCCCGAGAGAGTGACTTTAACCGAAGGCAACAGAACCACCATAGTCATCCTGGACCACGCCGAGCTCGGCACTCGACCTGTGAGCGCCGCGCACGCACCGCCGTCACGCTAGCTGCCTGTTCCAACCAGCACACGGGTCTTATCCTGCGCTTTAGCTCTGAGTACCAGACAATCACAGCTGCTGTAACCTGTAACTTTACCTCCTAGCAGCTGTTGATCAAATATAAACACACCCCATCAGCTGTTGATCAAACACAGACATTTCCTCAGCATTTATATCAGATGCAGAGTCATATGTGCAGACTCTAAAGTGTTTTTTTATTTTCAGTTCGCAGATATCAAGAAGAAACCAAACGAGGGCGCTAACGATATCAGGCAAGTTTCAAGATGAAATGTGCATGGAATGATGTCAGTATTAAAATATAATTAGACAATTAATATATTTGGTATTGCTTCTCATAGATGATTATATCTGTTAATTAATATTATTAGCCTAAAGTATCCACAAAGCAGGACACACTCAGCAAGTTAATAAAAATAACATTTGTGTTATTCTTTTTTGTATTTAAGTCATATTGTTGCTCCTGGTTGAGAACAATCGTCTTAGAGTAAAGACAAAAATGGTTCTTTGTACAATTATTGTATACTAATTACGCCACCGTGTATTTTATGCTCGACCTTTACTGTATTTAATTCTCTCGCCACAGATTTTTCAACGGGTATAACTCAACCTTGAACATAACAGTGGGCAAAGTAACCTATGAGGACATTATCCCCAACGACATGTCAAAGTATGGTTCCGTACCATACGGGAAGTAAGTTCTATTTCAATATGTACTAGGTCAGTTACACACATTCTCGAGGGCATCCACTAACTGGGGTTTTCTCGTTGTGTTAGTGCTCAGTTCAAGATCAGCAACGATGAACATGAGTGCTTCTACACCCAAACGCTGGGCTTCGGCAGCTCCTTCACCCTGGTCATCTCGCCGAACTTCACCTTTCACGATGTAACTAATGGAAGATTTGGAGTCAGAAGAATCCACAAAAACTCCCTGAAAGCGATACTTACGGCACGTGTCTTTGCTCCTAGTGTCAACAGAGCATCATTGCGGGAATGGACATGGAGCCGAACAGCTTCCACATGGCCTGGCAGATCCCCCAGTATTTCCTGATGACGTCAGGAGAGGTGGTCTTCTCCGTCACGGGCCTGGAGTTCTCCTACTCGCAGGTAGAGTTGGCGTGGGCTCAAAACACGCGTAAGAAACCTGTCCGTGCTCTGATGCCTTGTTTCATCTCATTTTGCGCTCAAGGCGCCCAGCAACATGAAGGCCGTGCTGCAGGCTGGCTGGCTGCTAACCGTCGCCGTGGGAAACATCATCGTGCTGATTGTGGCCGAGGCTGCAACTCTGCCGGATCAGGTGGGTCTCTCTGGGCGGACGCTCACCTGGGACGAGCGTGCGCTGCGTTTCGCCGCGGCCCATATTAACCCCGTGCTTTCTCCCCCAGTGGGCCGAGTACATCCTCTTCGCTGCTCTGCTGGTGCTAGTGTGCATCATCTTTGCCATCATGGCTTACTTTTACACCTACACCGACCCAGCCAAAATAGAGGCCCAGTTCAGGCAGGCCGAGCCCGAAGACAAGAAGAAGAAGCAGTGGGAGATGTCCAGGAAGGAGTCATTGGAGCAAAGCAAAGAGAGGCGAGACTCCAGCTCTGACGACGACGACGACGAAGGCAAACAGACCAAGATCTAAATCTGTGGATCTGCTCCTCACGGTTCCCCCGGTCTTGAAAGAAAGCTGCTTAGTTCTGCGTTTTATGTCTGAGACTGCACCGCTGACCGTGGATGAATGGATGACCTCAGTGAAAAGGTGCAGAGGTTGAGCGAACACAGCGATGGAGGCTTAGACGGTTAAGCTTTAGTGGACAGTATTAGTGAAGGATGGTGACAAGGGTAATTCAAACACTGTTAATGCCATGCTGGCTGAGTCAATCTTCTGTTTTAGGAGTGTGTTGGTTATTAATTTGTGTTTTTGCTTTTGTAAAAATCTTTTCACGATGATTTATATTTGCATAGTAATTCTTTGTTTCGTGGTACTTTGTAACACACCGGGAGACGGATACAATGAAACCGGTCGAAAATCTGTATTTATTTCCGAGCAAATTGTTGTTTGTATTGTAATATTATAATGTCACCATTTTATATATGCAAAAGTTCCCATCGCCTCCAAATTCAACTGAGCATTGAGTCAGGAAAATGTAACATTCACGCTCAGATGCCACGTTGGTGAATGAACGCTGTCCTGCGTTGCAGATGAGTGAAGGTGTGGAGCAAGAATAGAGACGTGCACATAGGAAATTAGTCATAAACATCTGTAAACAAACATGCAATGTGTATATGTACTGTAGTTTAGAACAGTATGCTACTATGTCTAAGAAGAGAAATCCATAAGCACAAATAAACGTTTATATTCAAAATAGTATTTTCATATTATTTACACATATTTATATATATATTTCTATTCTATTTGGCCTGTTGGGTTTATGACTTCCTGTGGACTGTAACAACAGCTGGTGGTTCTGTTGCTCAATGGGCGTCTGGACAAACGGGGTTATCAGCAGCATCGGCTCAGCAACTTTTGTATCTTGGTTTTGCATGCAGTTGTTGAGTAAGGGACTGTTCAAGGCTGAAGATCATTAATATTAATGGCATTGATAAGACACATGTTGGTGAAGGATTGGCTGTTTATAGACCTTAAGGTCACCCTCTGGTTCAATTTTGATATTTATGATGTATCTTTATTACAGTTACTCATTATTCTTTTACTTATCTTAAAAATCAATAATTCACAAGACTTTAAAGCACATTTCATCACAAAAGTTGAAATGTTATCCCCCATAGGGTGGAATGAGACACTGTAAATGTACATGGATAACGTCCACACGTCACAGGAGCGTTAGCTGATGGTTGTAGATTCTCTTTGAGCTATAACTTCATGAGCTTCAGAGGAGCAGAGTGTACGCTCAAAAGGTAAATGAGGCTCACGGGACAGAAGACGCTCAGTTAGCATTAGATCTTTATTTCTCATGTCACTTTGAAAGCTTACATTTAACTTGGGAATCCTCAAATGACACAAGCAAAGATTATATACAGTACTATAAACTGTCAGCTATAATAAAGGAAACCAAATGTACACATTTTGTAGTTTTCTTCTGTAGCATATGTTTTTCTTTAAGGTATAGATATTTTTGCCCATGTCCATAAAGCATTCCATATTTCCATACTTTGCAATTATAAAAATATCAGATATTTCTTAATTTCTTTCAATCCCTGTGTTGACAAGTGCGTTTTGATGCAACTCCCCAACATTATTGCTGCATTAGCACAGTAGTAAATTCTGGAACTCTTAAGTAAACATATACAATAAAACATGGCTATTAGCAACTTTTTTCATTGAGTTTTTTTTTCCTCTTTCAGGTTTCTTTAAATACTTGACACACTTTCAAAGTGCAAAAAAAAACTGATCTGTAAATTAGAAAAAAAAAAAAGGTGCAAATCATACTACGAACATCTGGTGAAAGCGTAAAAGAGGACATGGCACTTCTATAGCGTGGCGGTGACGTGAGAACAGAAATGCATGGAGCGGGGAAATAAGGATGGCGGCGTTTTCTGCAGCTTGGCTTGTTTCATTTGGCCACGAGCGAGTGTCACCGTGTGATTGCCTACAAATGGTCCTTGCCGGTTATTCCCTCACCTCCACTTGAGTCTCTATGTAAAGCTAATGATAAATTACAAGCCAAAGAAAAGTAATACTTCACATGATATCAGCATTCAACATAAGCCAGAGTGCCCCCCCCCCCCACTGTGTCATTGTCCTCAGCTCCACTCAGGAGCGGCTGCTGACACCTTTAGTCCCAAGCAATTTCAACATGGACTCAAATTGTCTAAACGTAAGTACAGGCAGGAGCGTTCCCCTCACTACAAACCAGGGGAAGACTTCTCCCTCTACACAAGTAAGCTTAGTATCATAGTTAGTTTCATGGTTCAGCAGGCAATTGCAATGGAAGATTGGAACTCAGTCTCTTAGAAGGAAAACAATCATGAATACTGAACTGAATTTCTGATGAAATGCGGGAGCGCACGTGTGCGGCTCTCGAAAAAGGCAAGGCATTTTCTGTTCTGTCCAAGTAACTTTAAATATCTACTTTTAAACATTATCATTATCTACAAAATGTGCATGAGCATTTTGTACACAGTGATTCATTTCTCCCAACCTGTAATCACGTAGAGCACGGCAACCCCCCCACCAGCACCAGCACCCCCTCCTCCCACTGCCTCGTAGAACAAGTCCGCTTAAAGCACTTTACCTGAGGTTTCGTTAAGAATGCTGCAATCTGACTAAACAGGGAAGTCTTACATACGCAGGAGGACGCACACACACGCACGCACGCACAGACACACACGCACGCACGCACACAGTGCATTCAAACATGCACACGCGCAGCTTGCACACCGAGATAATATCCCTGCAGGTTCATCAAGCATGCTTTCAGAGGTTCTGGGGATATGACGCCTGCATTATAAGGTGAGGGGGGCTAGAGTCTTGTTGAGTCTTGTTGAGTTTTGGGGGGAGTTTTAGAGACTCTGGTGTGAGACTGGAGGAGTCTTGTGTCCTCAGAGACCAGAGTGACTTGGCTGCTGCTGTTTATCTTGTTCCACAGCTGGTTCCACTGCCTCTCCAAACGTCTCATCTCATAAGAGGCTAAAAGAAGCTCTCCACAGTTCCTGTTACCCTCTTCTCAGAGCTCAGTCAATTTTTTAAGTTTCCAGGCACCCGCCCGCCCTAACCCCCACGGGAGGTCAACAACGGTCAGCTGGTATTATATGAATCCTGACTCTGAACCCCCCTGACCTGGCTGTGGTGTCGGGAGGACTGAGGCCCTTGGGAGCAGAGCTGGGGCAGAGAAGCGATCACTATGGGGAGGTGGAGGACGTCCTGCTCGTGGAGAAACTGTGAGAAAGATGAGAATAGAATCGATCACAAGGTGCCGGCTGCAGCATAAACTGGACCACTATCACGGATTTTGTTCTTCGTATGAAATCTGAGCGGACGTGTTACCTCTGGAGCCGGTGTACCATGTGGGCCACCAGGGAATCTGAGATGCCGGGGTAGGCCTCCTCCGCCAGCAGGATGGCCTCCCTCAGCTCATCCAGGACCATGGGGTTCCCATTCACCTGCTCCTGTCTTGCCTTCAGCTGGGAGGGAGGAAAAGGTAAGCAGGGAACTTGGTTACAAAAAAGAAAGATGTGCACATACTGGAGTAAATTCACCCAGTGCACCACACAAGTCTGGTCATGTCTGTGAGAACTGCATTTCATTCACTTTGAACACAGAGCTGATTTGTGCCAAGAACATCCAGCTTTGGTTGTATAGAAGACTTTCTCTCAGAAGCACTGCAAATTTTAGTCCAGTCTGTTATTTTTATGTTGTCCTTTCAGCAGTGGAGTCTACAGCGCGGCCACTGACATACTCTGGCCTTGGAACTCAGCCTGTATCTGTTCTGTCCTTTAGTTCAGAAGAATCATAACAGCCCAAACAGCCCCAGTTGCAAGAAGAATAAAGCCAGTTTAATCTGGGTTGAGGGCAGAAATTTTCTTCTAGGACACAGTCCACAGATTTGTCCTTCACTGAAATATCAACGTCTTATAAAATTCTTACAGTCTATTTTTTGGTTAAGGTTTTGTCTAAGGCCACCCACTGCTTATTATCACTAATGTTACTCTTCCCAGGCATTGCTGTAACATTTTCATCCTGTGTTCAGTAGCTGCTGATTCTCCTCTTCGTCTCCATCGTTATCGTATCTTACAATGTGCCTCAAACTACAACAGAGAGTACTGTGTGGGTGAATGATGACATCTCTCTACATTCAGTGGAGCCCTATTAAGTGAGAAGCATGAGTGTGAACAATGACTAATGCGTCATTCTCTAGATGGGGCTTCTTACCTCAGCTAACGCAGGAGAGATGACTGTGGCCAGGCTCTGTGAATAAGGCCTCTTTGGAATGTCTTTTGTCTGCAGAAATAGACACTCAGCTCAGGGAGACTGGACTCAAATTAGAGCAAAACAGCTTCACCTTGCTCTTAAGTTGTATGTGATTCTCTCAGGCCTCACCTGATCCGTCACCCCCGACTGGCCCTCCCCGTTCTGTAGCTTTTTGGGATCCTTCTCTCGGATGGTGAAGATCCAGCCGTCACAGCCAAAGTCGTTCCCGCCCGACGCCTGACCATCCTGCTCTCTGATTGGACAGAAATGAAAGAGGATTTGAGCATCTATCGGGATAAGTAATGAAGTCATGCATGCTAAGTGCTCAGCATAGGTCAAAGCTCAATATAACCGATGTGGGAGGGGAAAGGGGGGCTCTATCCCTAAGCACTATGTGAGTCAACATAGTAAAAAAACAGCTTAAGTCATATGCACTAAAAAATGATGAGGACATACAGAGAATGACATTGTTTGACACTACATTAGTAAAAAGCAGAGGAAGATGTTAAAGACTCACGAGTCAGACTCATCAGAACTTGATTCTGTGGTTCTAGACTGTTCCGCCTTCCACCTCTTGTACTTGTCTACCAGCTCAGTCAGGTAGGAGGTCTTCTTCGCATAGCGAACAATGAGCTTATGCTTCAGCAGCTCTTTGGCGGTTGGCCTCTGTGAAAATGCAAAAAAGCACACAATGAAAGAGACGACTCCATGGTCCAGCCGTGCACATACGAACCCTCAAATGAGAAAAACACTCACAAAACTGGGCTCTTTGTTGAGACAGGCCTCGACAAACTCCTTAAGCGGTTTACTGTAGCTGCCCTCCAATGTGGGTGGGTTGTTCTTTGGGATGAGGAATAAAACCTTCATGGGGTGAAGCTCAGAATGAGGCGGCTCGCCTTTCGCAAGCTCGATGGCCGTGATGCCCAGAGACCAGATGTCAGCCTAGGGGACACATGCACAGGGTTTAGCGAAAGACACAGTCCGGGACCTTGGGAGATTTATAGTACGGTGTTGCTGAAGGTGCATTACAGCGTTTCTGTGAGCTCACCTTGGAGTCGTAGGCCGACTGTTTGATGACCTCAGGGGCCATCCAGAAAGGCGTGCCGACGAAGGTGTTGCGTTTGATCTGGGTGTCGGTCAGCTGTCCAGCTACCCCGAAATCTGCTAACTTCACCTCTCCTTGCTCAGACAGCAGCACGTTGGCAGCTATTGAGAAGAAAAAAGACCAGACTGAATGACACTGACACCACATATCCATCCATATACATATCTGCATCTCCAGCTGATTTAATAAAGACGCAACAACCATCAGAAGCCTTTTAGTAAACCACAGCAGTTCACTTTCAATCCCCCACTGAAATACGAACCAAATGATTCAATGATGAATGCAACGCTAAGTGGACGTTGGTACCATTAACATGCCATGGGATATTTTTGTTTTTACCCACCGACAGCCTTCATCAACTGAAAGCTGTCCTACCTTTGATATCCCTGTGGATCTTCTTCTCAGAATGCAGGTACTCCAGGCCCTTGAGGATTTCTCTCAGGATCGTGGCAATCTGGGTCTCATCAAGAGCTCCAGGCTCCATCTAAAAGAAAACCCCAATTAAAACTGAGCTTATCAATTTAACACTAAGAGAGTGTTGGAAATTCTAAGCAAGTAGTATGTTAGTTTGTCACAGCAGCTACAGTGAAGCAAGCCTTCTTGGTTTCTCTCCAACAACCCATTCAATCACACTTTCCAACCGCCACATTTGCATTAACATACAAGGTTTACTTAAGACAACATGAAGTGTGTCAATACACCTACAGACAGATGTGACTCTATAGGCCATACTGTTTTTACTGAAAGGTGACGTTTGCTAATGTTTGGCTGGATCCATGTTACTGGACTCTAGCAAAAATGAGAAATCATGGATCATATTTTTAAGAAGGACACCCTTTTACTCACAGGAGCAGTTAACGCTCCGTACCCTAAGACAACGTTATAGAAAACAGCGGTCAGGAAGTAAACAGCCGGCAACATTCAGATGAAAGGGTTGCTAATGTACAACTGGCTGTTTAGTATTGTCTGTGTGGTAAATGAGATCATTATCTGGGTTCATTCCTGAATCAATATTTGACATAAGTGAATCAGATCCCCAGCTCCTCCAGGTTATTACACTGCAGCTGCCTACAGGCTTAATAAAGTATTTTATGGGAAGGATTATCTTGCAGGAAAATACTTAATTGACTTTTTTGGGTCAGAGAACAAAAAAAAGATAATTCAGAGATACAAAAACAATCACTTACCAAGTCTAATGCTGAGCCTCCGCCTAAATACTCCATAATGATCCATAACTTTGTGTCCTGGAACAGTGGAGATAGAAAGAAGCGAATGAGCTAGAGGTCGTTAAGTGCTATAACACATCCTTGGGAAGCGTTCACAGCACTCCTATTGAGGTGATTAGCTGCTTGCTGCGAGGTGTCAGATCCACGTGAACTCTTAAAAAAAAGTCACGATGATAACGACACTCGAAGGGGGTTCGGTGGTGCGTGACGTCACCTGAGGCTAATCCCCTGTTCCGCTGGGATTAGTGTGCAATGTGACGTGTGTGGAGGAGAAATCATTTCATGTCTCAAACCATTTGCCCAGCTAAAAATAGCAACGTCAGAAACTTGGAATGTTTTAACATCGACTGTGGCAGCGTCACCTTCAGGTATGAGCCGTAGTACTTGGTAACAAACGGGCTGTCGCATTGGCTCAGCACTGTGATCTCCTGCTGGATGTCTTCGATCTCGTCCTCCGCTTCCTCCAGGTCTATGATCTTGATGGCCACCACCTTCTGGGTGCGATTGTCGATGCCTTTGAACACCTCACCAAACGAACCCTTGCCAATTCGCTCCAGCTTAGTGAACAGCTCCTCCGGATCCACTTTAACATTCTGCCGGTGGCGGAAGAAAGGAGAGATGTGGGACAAAGCGAGGGGAGGAAAGGGGAGGTGGATTATTAACACGGATGAAAAAGGAATGTTTCAACACAAGTGAACGTTAGGGAGAGAACAGGAAGCGTCAGGGAGCCGATCTTCCAGGACACATTCATTTTGTTGGAGCACCGAGAGGGAGAGAGAAAGAAGCAGCAGAATTAACAAGAGAGGGTAAAATAATTTGCATTCACATAAATTAGACAAAAAATAATCCATATGGTCAGCTTTAAACCTGAACATATTCACAAAGAGAACAACTACTGTTCAAGTATAAAAGCTGAGACCTAACTATAAAATAGTTGTTGATTTTTATGTTTATGATTTCGGCTTCTTCAGACAAAGTGCCTTTTTCCTAAGAGACAGCTGGTCACAACTATGTAACTATGGACTTAACCCCCCACCCCCCCACCAAAAAAAGAGACATTATACCCATTATAAACAAATCAAGAGGTTTTACAGGGTTTCAAATGGGTCAGACAACTGGAAACTTAGCTGGACTTGTGATCGGTGTAGCAAAACACAGCAAGTGTATTCTAGTGCAGAATAGGGGAAAAAGAAACCCCACTCGAACACTGCAGGAAGTGAACTAAATGACTTAACTCTCCAGGGGCTGTTATATGGGAAACACAAGAGCAAGCACTGACAAAAACAACTTCCTTTTATGACCTCTTCTGCAGGAGAAAGGGTCAGTGTGGCTTACGTTTAGTTTTCTAAACATGAGGCAACCGTCCTTATATCACCACAGGAGGTTCCTGCGATACTTATTAACAAGACGCCGGTGTCAGAGGAAGGAGCCGTGATGAAGTGAAGAATATGAGGCGATCCAGGGGGAGTTATAGTTTAATAACACAGTAGGATGCTTGTTTGGGATCCAGAGTGTGGTCAATAGGCAAACAATGACTTCTGCTGCTGGATCTATAACATACAACACACTGAGGAGCTCTTCTGACTAAAAAATGACTTTGACTGAACTTCGAGCAATGATTTTAAGAACGTGGCCTTCCATTGGACGCCAGCAGTTTGCCCGGGTCTGCGTGCAGACTGTCATCTGGCGCAGTTTACACCAGAACACTTACCTCCTGGACTTATCTACCCAACGCAACTATCCCCCATAGGCACCATTCTAAAGATAGCGGCGGAGGCAAGAACGAGGCTCGCGCGCGCACGGCGGCTCCTCCGCGCCGGGGGGAGCCACGCAGGTCCGCTGCATTTACGTGCTGGGTGAAAACGTCGGAATTCTGCGTTGCGGTCAACGCATACCTTTGCGTATTCCGGGGGGTTGTGCGCATTCTAAAAGTGCTGCGTGCATTTGATGTGTTGTTTAATCACGCCGCGGCGTGATTAAACAAGACTTTTGCCGTATCGTAACTTCGGGGTGTTTTCTTTTACAGTGTGCAGCTATTTAAGTTCAGGTGCTAAAAGCGAGGAGCACAGGGAGCGCACGGCGCACTAAGCCTCAGCAGGGAGTCGGGACACTGTACATTTTGTTCTGATGCATCACTCACGGACAAACAGACACATGAAAAGGCGTCGGACTCACCTGCATCCCCGGCAGGTTGCCCTGGACGGGAGAATGGGCCATGGTGGTGCTGCCTGGAGGTGCGCCTCGTCCACTGTCGCAGCGTTGAGCTCTCCTCAGCTTGACTTGTGTTTACAGCCCCGGCCGTTAGCGGGGCTCCAGCACACCTGGCGGCCCAGGCCCACCGAGAACCGCCTCGGGTACTTCTCTGCACCGAGAAAATGTCCTTCACACACACATAGGTGTATGTTCTCTGTGTCGAAACAACCCCCTCCCACCCCCGAGTCCCCCCCAAACAGCTGAGCAAGCTAACAAACGCTCGCTTATGCTAATGCTAACTCCAAAGCTGCAATCCGAAATCCGCAACGTTAGCCCGCTAACCAGCTAGCTAGGCGTCGGGGAGTGCGCTAAATCCGAGTTTCCCCACTCGCAGAAGTCACGCTGCTGCGAAAAACGCTATTCCAGGAAGCGAAGACGCGTCAGCGTCTCTTTGTCCCAAACACACCCGACTGTCACTTTGTGAACGCGTATTCTCCCACTAACGGTGTTGTCACGTAGCTAACATGATTAGCTCGGCAGCTAGCTAGCCAGCGCACGCAACGACCCGACAAACGTTCCGTCAGCGAGCTGCCTAAAAGTGCAATTTGTCCGCATACCGCAGATGTCCCGGCGCGGAACGGCGCACGCAGCGTCTTTGTCTGCGCCGACTCGGCCCGGCGGCTCTACAGGTTCTGGCGACGGCGGCGAACAGCGGCTCCACAATGTTTTTGTTTCCTCCCTCACTTTCGTCCCGTAGTCTCAGCCATCTTGTCGGTGCCTGTGACGCCTGGCGAGGCGGATCCGGATCCGGATCATCAGCATCCCGACTTCTCCGCCGTCCATGTGCTGATGCAAACGGGACGGATCGGGCTCCCGAACTTTTTCCCAGTGACACACGCAGTGGTCCTGATAAATCCATGTTTTTGGCGAGGGCTCCCTGCCGATGGGGCTTATAGCTCTGAGATCAGTCGGTTGAACTTTACACATTACTTGCTTAAACAGCACCTGTTTCTTTATGTGAGCTCATTAAAGCCCCTGGGGCGCCGTTCACTGCGCCACACTCCAACCCACGCTGCAATAGCGGCACATAACTCATTGCATCCTAGGACGTTGTCCACATTTCAGGAGCAGATGACTCTGCTCCATTAGTGCTGCTGCTTGTCCTTGGCTTTATCGGCAGCATGAATCAAACCCCAATGACGTCCTACTATAGAGTCCATTTTCGGTGCAGCAGAGCTAATTGCATGAATTAAAGTCCGACGCTTCGCGCATGCGTCCGCCAGGGGGCGCCAGTGCACAAACCCCGCCTGCAGCGGCGGCAGCAGCGGCTTCCTTGTGTAATCCGGACGCAGCGTCGCGCGTTGCGGCTAGAAATGATGACGAGACGACCAGCGTGCGCCTGTGGCTGACGGGCTGTGGGCCTGCTTGTTGCGCTGAATGCATTTTTATACATATTTGAAGCTGCACACTGTGATGCGCGTGCACTGGAAGCAGCCTGCCAACCCCACATAAAGGCCTATGTGGAGGCATTGCAGCATCACTCCGGGTTCCGCTGCTTCCTTCATAATGGATTTCACCGAGGCGTCTGACCCGTTCAGGTGAAATCACACCTACGGCTCCTATGCACTGTTGCTGAAATGATGGCAAATGGCGAATCCGCGGCTTTAAATTCATAACTGAGGGTTTCATGCCCACGGCCGCCCGTGAGCACGCACGCACGCACGCACGCACGCACGCACGCACGAAGGAAAAGCCCTCACTCACTAACGAATTCGTGCTGAAAGGTCTGCGCACCGACGCGCACGTTCCGCGAGCCTCCCCGTCCACGCATCCAGGCTCGAGCGCGTGTAACGGCAGGCGCTACCTCCCTCCTCCACGCGTAAATTATGTAGAGCAGGACGCGTTGCTACGTCCATTTAAGAAAACCCGGCTGGTGGATGTGAGGGGAAGGGGGCAAAGAACACCAAGAAGTTAACCCCCCCTCCAGTTCGTGTTCAACCAGCGTTTGGCAGAAGAGGACTGTAGCGCATCACGACTTCCCCATTGTGAAGCCAAGGAGAAGAAAAGATGGACATCACGGATCAAGGCGCTCAAATGGAGCCGCTATTACCAACGGTAGGACTAAAATAGAGCCTTTCGTGTTTATATTTATTCTCATATGCTGCAGCCTTATGACATTTTCATTAGAATAAAACACGCGGTGGGAAATAATCGCTTCTTGATTCATTTTCAGTACATGTGTATTTTAAAATGACCCATATTTTGGCCGCTCCGCCGGTTTTTGGGTCTCCCGCATGTCACGACAAACATGGATGTTGCGCACCATAAATAGACAAAACCATATTTCCACCGTGCGCTCAGCTCTCGCTGGAGCTGGAAGATTAAAGCGCTCACTGGAAAAGCCTCACGCGTTCACGCAGCAGGCGTTTTTTCATTGCAACGCTGCGTACAGGTTGACACAATGTTCCACCGCAGCTACAATTAAAACGCATCTGAGCGCGTGCATAGATATGATCCTGGATGCTGTCGGCCAGATATGCTTTAACAGCTGACCCAGTTTTTTCCTCATAGGACAATCTGTTGCCCGAGTGCAGGTACTAGATGTTGCAGGGAGACGAGCATGAGGTGTTTGATCCCGAGGAGCATCTCTGTCTTTACCACCTGCCCTTTGAGTGTATAACAGGTGACATGTGATTAATGTGCATCACGACTTTACTCGGTTCCAGCATTCATGGAATCAGCCCCTCATCAGCCTTCAGATGAGAAAAGAGCCAAAGCTTATTAAAAAGTCATCTGCCTCGGCTGCGCTGCCAGACGCCAGACATGAGATAGATCGCCGTGTTCTCGCCCTGTTTAAAAGCAATGATCGCTCTGGAGGCAAATCAATGCTCTCCTCGTTTGCTCCATTTGTGGACATGGTACACGCCGACTCGGTGTTTCCGGCGCTTACAGTGGAGCCCGACGGGGCGAATGTGGCGGTGGGGGGGACGAGCGTCGTGCCTCCGCTGCAGTCCCAATGCGGCGCCCGCCTCCCTGTCACTGTAACTCATCGCTGCCTCCCATGTCCCTCTGCCTGCGCAGCGAGCAAACGCGTTGTCATGGTTTCACCGGGATGCGTACGGGCATGCTCGGTGAGGGCACGGCGAGAATCCCAGGGACCTCTCGCCACAAAGCGCGTGTGGAAATTGTGGTTGCATTGTGACAAGTTCCATGAGGTTCCCATGTTCCCAAGGTCAAGCGGCGAGTGTGTTTAAGCAGAGCACCCGGCGTGACAGTAAAGCACCGACTCCTCGCTCCTTTTGTGCTATTGACTGATTTGATGACTCCGTCTTCTTTGACTTGCAGGAACAAAGTTCCCAAGAGAACAAAGATGTGGTGAGTACATTCCTCATTCGCTTCATCTGGCCTGCAAAAATGTCACATTGATCCAACCGGCAACACCAACGCGAGCTCAATGTAATGCACTCGTTAAAAACTTGTTTTGAAATGGTCGAAATGAGAAAATCAATAGCGAAAGCAGCAAATTAAGAGCAGAAGGGCAAAGGGTGATAAACGGAGGGGAGGTCGGGACACGCACGTGTTAAAATAGCACAAGTCAGGAAGGCTTCGGAATAAATAATAGTAATAACAACAATAGTAATGCAATAACAACAACAACAACAACAACATCAATAATAATAATAATAATACATTCATTCATTCATCACAGAGGACATTTCACTGGGTAGAGCACCTAATCATCAATAATAGATATTTGAATGGTGAACATTCAGTGTTCTGTCAGGTACTGTGTTGTTACAGCGTATCGCGCTGCTACTTCGATAATCAGCTGTACAGTGGAGTAATATCGCACAGCTGTAGTTGGTTAATATCTTTAATTTGCCAGCCTGTTCAGCAGATGTTGTGTATTTTTAGACCACAATGGTCGCACATGTCACTCTGCATCTGTCAGCCACGCGGGGCCCAGATCATCCCCCCCGTGAATGCACCGCGGCGCTTAAGGGGTTAAAGATGTGAACATGCGAAGCGGCTTTAAAAGCTGCATGCGTGACCGTGAGCGGGCGACTGATCCCGCAGTACAGCGGGTTTGGACGAACGTGTGCTGTTATGACAAAATATGGCTTATGCAACTGCGGGCGGTGAGCCAGACTGAGGACAAGACTCACCACATAGTGTCGGCCACTGGCTTGACTGCCACTTTTCACCTCGAGCATTTATATAATGATGTCAGGAGCAAAAAACCTGTTTCCATTAATAGTTTGAACAAACTGTGTACCTGCTCCTGTTTGCTGACTGTTTGTAGATAGTGTGTAATCCTAAAACTATGCTTCATTCATTACACTAATGATATATTAAGTAGTTTATAGTGTTACCTGCACAGTGTCCCTACATCCAGTCTTAGCGATGCTAAGCTAACAGTTGTGTAGTATCTGTACTGTTTTTGAGTGGCATCAATCTGCTCATTAAACACTCTGCTAGAACGTGAGCAAACGTCACAGAGCCGGGTCTTTGTCCGCGAGTGGACCTGTTCTTGGATCGGTGCGGGGTCTATGTTGGACTCGTGGGCGGGAAGTCTCCCCACCGCAGCCGGGAGCCTCGACCCACTGTGCCCCCGTCCCTGGTTAATTATAGCAGCGTCAATGGAGACGGGGTTGAAGGGCACGAAGGTGGAGGGGGAGGATAGAGAGCTGGATGGAGGTCCACATATAGAATTATAGATCCAGTGTCTGTTGACTGTCCGATCCTTATCTGAGAAGTGTGTCGTCTCTTCTACTTCATCAAATATTATCAGCTGGCATGAAGCACAGGCAGCGCTGTAATAATTTTGTAGCCACATCAGACTGTGCCGCATGAACAACCACGTGCTCATCTGGATCTGTTTCTAGCGCACTGTGTTTCGATCACAGTTTTGCTGACAATGCATTACAGCCGGAGAGCAGCTTCCTCGCCTCAGGTAGGCGCGCGCACACACACACACACACACACACACACACACACACACACACACACACACACACACACACACACACACACACACACACACAGACTTTTGCATGTGAGGATGGACTTCCTGCGAACCCCGAGGTAACGCAGCCACCGAGCGCAGGGAGTCAGCGGAGCAGCACGGCACGCCGCACAGCATCAGTGATGTCAGAGCGCTAATCTCTCGGGGGGGGGGGGATTGGCGGATGGACGCTTGTCAGAAACGCCGGATGCTCTGGATGAGAGCAGTCGGAGGGAGAGGGAGCGACGGAGGCAGAGCTGCGCTGACTCGCTGCTGCGGTGGACGCGTTCGGAGCCAGGCTGCTAGCGTCTTCCAGCATGGGGGGAGCGGCGGGGGAGAGCAGCTGAGGAGGGGAGGGGGCTCGACCGCCGGGCACAACTCAGAGGCCGACGCCGGCTTTCTCCGCTGTTCTTTCTGTCTCTTCGCACACAATCAGAAAGTCGCGGTCTGAGCTCAGACAGGACTCGGCCCTGAGCCTCAGCCGCGGTCCATCTGACCACTGCCGCAGACACGAGGGGAGTTAGCGGGCGCTCTGCCCCAAGCTGCAGGAGGCACGCCATGCACTCTGTGGACCACCAGAGGGGATTTATATATCAGGTAGGCTGCTCTTTAGGCTCTGAACCAGCGGTTTGTTGGGAGGTGAGTCCTCTTTAAAGTGGTTTGATCAGGAAAAGTTTGTTTCCACTTTCAGACCTAAGTAAAACACAATAGTTGTGGAGCTAATGTTAAAGGCTTGTGTACAGTGCCTGATTTGATCCCACCGTTTTCCGAGCTGCATAATGTTAATGGATGTGTAGTTAATACAGATCCCTCGTGCGCTGCACAGTGAGCCAGTTGTGCTGTTGTGCTGATGTGCATGCGAAAGGTCCCGAGGAGGTTGGCTGACAGATGGGACTGTCATTCTGGGCCCAGGGAGCAGCTTATACACTGTACTGCACTGACCCCGGTGATCTGTGAGAGAGGAATGAGTGAACAAAAGCCAGGAAAATAGGATTTGCTTGTGTTTGTGGTGTGTATATTCATATATCATACATATGCATAGTTTTGTCCTATTTCTTTGTTGTGTTTTCTATTTGTTTTTGTTTTGTACTATGTCAAACTCAGAGATGTTTCCACATCACAGGATCCACATTTCTTTCGCGATCTGGCAGAACTGGCAGTGATGATGATACGTTGATGTCCCCAGTCTGTTTAGCGTACCCTGCCCTGTGATGTTGCCGATGCGATGCTGCCATCACCACGGCAACCATGGTCATCTGTATGGATGAAAACCATGACAACCGAAGCCGTCATAGCCGTATAGCTGCTCTCCTAGCTAGCTAGCAGCCAGGCAGGCTGGCTCCTCTAGAGGGTCCACTAAAGCAGGTTGAAAGCACACAGTCACAATAACTGCTAATGGTCCCGGGTTTGTGTAGAAAGCATCCTGATTCCTGGTGTACTGGGGAGAAGCGGCGCGAGTCCTCCCGTTTGGCCTAGATCTGCAGGTATTGTAGCACAAATGTCCCTGCTGTTGTGTTGGCCCTAGGAGAGATCCCTGAAGAACTTGGAAATGAGGTCACCTATTTGCTTCTCAGTGAGAGCGAGAGTAGGAGAGATGATGCACAGGTTCCTGGAAACGAGCTTGCGAGAATCAATAGGTCTCTATTTTTTTCAGTCTAGGGTGATTCAGTACAATCTCTGTTGCTGATCTGCAGTTGACACTTGAAGACACTGTTCTCTCTGTTGTTTTGTTTGTTAGTTACGTCCTGCTGAGGTGTCAGTCAACACTGAAAGCTCAAACACTGGGTTCAAAGCAGCTCGCATCCTTTCCATCCGCATTGTCCTGCATGGTGTTTTCCATAGTTTGGTTACAACACATCTTAATAAATGCTTATTAATGCTTAGTAAATACCTAACGTACCTATATAAAGGTCTTGAGTAAATACATTCGAAGGAGCTACTCAGTCTGATTAGAAGGGGAGGGATTTCCTTTAAAAAGCTGTATTAGGCTTTTGGTGTTTTTATACAGATTCAAGCTGAACTCCTGTTCACATTAGCAGCGCATGATAGAATTTGATGGTTGGTCATCAAACATATCGGTTCTAAAACTCTTCTGTCATAATTTTATAAATTCAAGGTCAACTTTATTTGTGGAATCAGTGATTTAAAACCTTCCTATTAATATTGTAAAAGCATCATCCCACAACCTTTTGTTCATACACAGCAGCATTAGTCCCATTGATCGTCAGTCGCTCCAGGCGCCTGCGCTGTGACAGGCTGAATCACAGTCTTATGATCACTCTCCGGCTCCAGAGCGGTGGCAGCGTGGTTTACATGGGAGCAAGAGCCGACCGGGCTGGCCCTCTCTCAGGGTCTCTGCCGAGACCTTGAACTCCGGTCTTACCCGGGCATCCGGACCGTGACGTCTTAGAGCGGCTGCTGTGGTTTCGGAGCAGGATGTTCAAGAAGGAACCTCACACAGATTTCACATCACGTTCACACTTTCTGGAATCATTTGTTACACGCCAAATCAAAAGTGATAAAATGTGAATTGTATTTTTCCTTCGCCATGAATGATAATGGAACATTAGAGCTTTTATAAAAATATGTAATTAAGACATCAGTCACATGATAATGAAATAATATGTGGGAACTGTGCCTGGCCTCACATACTGAACTTGGGGATTTTAATCTCCACTGCCTCCAGAATCCCCAGTTATTCCAAGGCGCTGGCTTGTGGTAATCCTTAGGGTTTGGCACTTAAGTGATTTCTTATCAAATATAGTGTATGACAGAGAATTACATTTGCTGATTAATAGAAAGTAGCACCAAATGTCACTCCTCTTACGTTATAACACTAGGTTCACGGTGGCCAGTTATATTTGAGCGCATCCAATACAACAGAAGCACTGGTGCCTTTTTGATGCTGTTCACCTCACTTCAGGTTTATTTTCAGTTCAGATCCTTAGCTCATGACCAGCGCTGAATTAAATGAAATAGCTTGAGGCAATTGATCAGACTTTATCCTTTAGAGACCTTTTAAACATTTAGACATAATATCTGCAGTAGTTCTCCCCAGCACCTGGAAACAGACTTAGAATAACAGGCTTATTTATATTATTAGGATAATATCTTAACAATATCCTTCCTCTCTTAAAATACAAGCTTCTATTAGCCGTCAAAACCCGCGGCTTGTACAAATTCATGTAAGGCCCTCATTAAAACAACTGAGCCAGAACGGACAGAACCTGTGTTCAGCGCTCACCTGTTAAAGCCACAGAATGTCCATTGAATAACAATCAGATGGAGCCCAAAGTCAAGCATTTCCCACCAAGGTCACTTTGCTGCCTGCCGTCACATACACACACATAGACACACGCGTGCACACTGACCACTGCATGATGGCAGCGCATCCTCTGCTCCTCGGTTCGTGTCGGGCTCCAAGCCTTTTGCCTTCTCCTCCTCATTGAGCTCATTCAGCCACACTGGTCCCCCATCACCACTGCCTGCAGAGCCTCTGTACTGTATGCATTAGCATGCGTATGCATGCCTCTGCTGTACAGTATATGTATTATACTCAGCCTGCTTCTTTGGAATCTGCACAGGCTGCACATCTGATGGAAACAAGCTTCAACACGGACACCGTAGAGACAAATATACATTCATACATTGTTACATTAGAGCATTTGCCTCTCTCCCCTCCTCCACCTCCTCCATCTTGACTCCCCTGGAGTCTGGAACACGTGCCCTGTCCTCCTGTTGGCCCGGAAGGCTTCATCAACGACCAACGGGCCAACCCGAGAAACAACTGATTTAATTCTCTCCAGCATGCACGCAGGGCCTCCTCCATCGCTGATCCCATGGTCAGAGACAAGGTATTATCCTGCAGTAAAGGCTGGCAGATTAATCTCAACCCAGATTGGCGAGCGGGGATGCGGTCTTCTGGGCTGGTGTGGGTTCAGCCATATGAAGCAGAGTAACTAGTAGCTATAAATAGAAACAGGGAGCTGCAGGCAGGAGATTCTGGCCTCATCTGTCATACTAAGCAGGGTAAAGCTTTGTTTAGAACCAAACAATGAGAGCCATACTATTGGGCTTAAAATATAATTCAGATAAACTGCTGTAATGGGGAAAGAGTAAACAACCGCAATGTGACAGGAAAAAAGATTTTATTCATTCAATAAATAAAAATAAAATAAAAATAATATAAAAGGTGCACGTACAGTAGCTAGAGGAGAAGGACTGGGTTAAAGGAATGTTAGCTAATGCTATATGGTTAGTGTTTCAGAGAAAACCCATGGCACAAACCGACCTAAGGGGCACCTCAGGGTCCACGGTTGGAGTCCTGCAGAAAGGTTCCCAGAAGCTTTGAGGGTCAAAGCGATGCTGCAGTGCTTTTTAGAAGAACACAGCAACAGCACGAAGGACGCATTCTGACTGGTGTGACATACCACAAGCTTTATGTTTTTATTTCTATATGTTATATTTAGCCGCAGTGATGCAGAGGTCACTGCAGTGCTAATGCAGAGGACACAGGCAGCATCACAGTGGGTTGACAGACAGGAGTTCCTGCTACCTTTAAGGCCTCACTCCTGTTTCCAAAGGTTGTCCTCAAACTGCAGACTGACTGAATTTAGATCCAGTTCTCCCGGGTCAAGGGTCCTGAGGCTGAGGAAGGTTCTCTAGGGACCTGTAGGACCACATACTGTAGCAGCACCGGTTGGGCTCCACCCCCAGGCTCGTCGCAGACGCTGCCGTCCCTCTGCCGCCGTCACCGCGCAGCGGCGACAGGGACTTGCTCTGCATTATGTGGTCTTTCATGAGCTTTTCGCCCCCCTCCGTGCCTCATGTGCTTCATCATTCAGCAAATAGAGTGCAGTGCTTAGCGTGCTTGTGCGGAGGATTGGACCAGAGGGAATTGAGATGCAGAGGCATGAACAAAGATGAAATTAACACATAGAGAAAATGTCAAAGTCTTTCGGATTAGCATTAACCATCTGCTGGGGGAAAACAGTGCTCCTGTGGCCTGTGTGCGTTGGTGTCTGTGTTGTGTTGCTGTCCTTGTGTACAGTGAAGCCACCATGTCAGCTCTCAGCATCTGTCCCCACGTCGCTTCCACGGCAGGGTTGTCCCTCACGTGCTTGTCCATGTGTGCGACTGCGTGTTTGTGTGTAAGGGAGCGGTCGTGTCGTAGCAGCAGTTGCTTAATCTCTGAGGATCACAGATTGATGGCCAGCATCAGGCACCTTCGGCTCGACTACACCACATGTCTGTTGTGTCATTTGGTTTTGAATCTAGTTATTTACAGTCCAGTGCGGGCTCCATTATGATTGATTTAAATCCTGTGGCTGTGAGGAAAAGCTGCACGGTGCTTAATAATTAATGATGATTATTTTTTCTGACTATTTGTTCACAGTTGATTTTAACACGTCGGCCTCATTTACACCAACCAAGTTTAGAAACAATGCAGGTATTTCAATAAATGGTTGAGGTTATTACTATCAACATTAAATTAAATCATTCAAAATAAAATGCAGTTGACTGAAAATAGGAACGCTAGTATCACAATAATTTTGGAGATCAGTTTGACCTGAACCTTTGCTGCTTGTAACCTCAATGACCTGTGTGCAGAGAACAAGTCACTTAAGACAATTTAAAAAATAACTAATGACCCGATGTAAGACAGGTAAAAGCCAAGAGACCTGCAGCAAATTCACAGAGGACTTTGAGAGGGCAGATGATGCAGAAAATGCTCCACATAATAAATAGTGCTCTATATTCACCACCAGCACGCCCACAGAGAGCAGAGAGGCAGAGTCATGGACGAGGAGGCAGGAAGGTGATGGAGGAGGTGACTCTCTGTGCTGGTGTCCATGGCTGGGAGGCGCCGTTGTTAGCTTGTGTGTTTGATCAGCGCAACCACTGGAAGCCAACAACGCTGAGGCTATCCATACCTGTGCTGGATCACATAATATTTAAATAATATGTGTGTGCTGGTTGTAGAGTTTTGGATCCACTAATGGAGCTGATTTGGCTTCATTTAAAGTGTTCAGTGTAACTGTGATCAGCCTCAGTAGCTGTGTGTCTGTGTGGATGTTTTCATTTCTCACAATCTGCCCCCGGACGAGGTAGTGAAGATGTGAACAACTCCATTCAATTGAATAGAGCATGCATACTAAATCAGTGTTTTCACTGAATATTAAAAGACAGAGCTCTCACAGACCGATTCTTTTTTTTAAGTCTTCAAGGTCAGTGCTATTTATAGCGCAGAATAACTAGAAAAGCACTACGTTGCATCCATTAGCACCGGTCCTCCTTCCCTTCACTCCACACGTCGTTTCGCGCCTGCAGTTGCTCCACTTCCTGGGAATTGCGTCTTTCCATGCGTGTGTGTGTGTGTGTGTGTGTGTGTGTGTGTGTGTGTGTGTGTGTGTGTGTGTGTGTGTGTGTGCGCGTGTGTGTGTGCGCGTGTGCACGCGTGTGTGTGTGTGTCTCAGAGCATTTACGCGATTAAAGGCTCACACACAACGGTGCATTCTTGTTAAAACCACGACTCAAGCCCGCTGTATTCTGGCACTCGGCCTATGAGCGTGTTTTCCAGTGCCACGGCGACGGCAACACAAACTTATTCTTGTAATGCTGAATTTCCCTGCGCGTGTGTGTATTTGTGTGTATTCGAGGTTGCATCCCGCTGGTACACGGGGTTCAGAGTTACATAACAACTTACATGAAATGTTGCTTTGCTCAGTACAGGAAGTTCTGCTGAGACAGATGTGTGCCTGTGTAGCAGGAGATCAGTCTTATGAAATGTGAAATGTCCTCACATCAAATACAGTATCAACACTCTCAGTGATGAAAAAATGATGACTCTCCATCTCTGTATTTCTGCGTGTGCTTGATTGACCTGATGAGTAACAGTGTCTTCTCTGTTTGTGTCTTCCAGAGAACGGATGAGGAGGCAGTGGTGGACCGTGGGGGCACACGCTCCATGCTCAACACTAACTTTGAGAAGGAAGAACTAGAAGGTGAGAACCATTCACTGCTTCCCTCCCTGCATGTACTGGACATTCTTAGTTAAATAATACCAAAATTATATAGAACATAGTTTGGTATCTTCAATAACCGATGGGCGTGATAATGTAATGACTAACAACAGCAGCTAGCAACAGCTCAGCCTGTTAAAACAGTTTGGATTTAAGTTTTTAGCTATAAAGGTTTAATGTTCCAGAACTCAAATTATCTGAACTCATCTCCCCCATTTATAAACCTGTTTTTGTGCATTTAATAGCACCAACCTCACATTTTCTGTGTAAGTATACTTCAGAAAAGACGAGAAAACAAAATGAGCCACTTAGAGGAAATTAAATCCGAAAGGTGAAATATAATAGACGTAGAATTGATTCTGCTTCACCAGTCGTGCTTTGCATTACTGTTGCCAAGCAACATTCACCAGAGCAGCCGGGCGGAAATTTCACTCTTTATCCTTGTGTGCGTGACGTGGCGCCTTTCATCTCGAATGGACCCGCGTCCTCGGCTGATTGCTACTGTAATGGCGACCTCTCCGTCTGTCGCCGTGGCGACGCTGGCGCAGCATCAGCACCAAACAGGAGGAGATCCCCTGAAGTCGTCTCCCTATAGACCGTCTGTGTCTATCAAGCTTCACACTAATACACACATGATATACCTGCACTCACTGCTGCTGGAAATGCTCTCTACTGCACCAAATGTAGATTTGTCCACAGCTGATAAAGTAACTAGCGCCCAACCAATTTGCATCACAGCAAGTTGG
Source organism: Betta splendens (assembly GCF_900634795.4). Classification (NCBI taxonomy): domain Eukaryota; kingdom Metazoa; phylum Chordata; class Actinopteri; order Anabantiformes; family Osphronemidae; genus Betta; species Betta splendens. The sequence continues at coordinate 10,431,891 of NC_040882.2, read as the reverse complement.
AGACACGGCCCAACCCTCTGCCATCAGGCTGCTCTTAGCGGTCATGTAACGCAGCACATACATGAATACACACACAAAGACACGAAGCAGGCGAACTCACACACCATTGCCTCGACTGACTGAAAGCCACTAAAACACTGCAGCGGAAGAAAAGACTGTGTGACATCAGCAGCAGTTGAGGCCTGAAGGAGGAGTTATTTCTGTGAAATCGGCCTGACGCGAGGCTTAACGCCGTCCTGCTCTTCCCTTATGTTTGGCTCGGCTGCTTTACGGCTTCTGTCTGCTGAAAAAGGGGCCCTTTGCTGTGAAATGTGGCTTCGTGTGCGAAGCCCGGGTCGCTGCCCGCTCCCGCGGTGACATACATAATTTACCCGGCGCTAACAGCAGTTTGCTGTGGATGACTGCTTCTACAGCACAGCAGCTCAGCAGAGTGAGAGCCCTGAAACGGCAGAGACAGTTTGACGTACAGCTCGGCTTCAACACGACGCATCACTTCACCTCCATCCTACATTCCTATTGGTGCACGGTTTGTCTGTTCACTGTAGTGAGTCATACGTCTGTGCCACGGTGTAATTAGTCATGTCTCTTAACAAGTTAAAGCATTTAGGTTTTTAGAGGAGGATGTATGAGTATTGCTTTGGCAATGCATCACTGCATCTTCTATGTGGTAGAAGAAAGAGGAAATATTAAATCAAAACCAAGCTATCGCTCCCCTGATGAAGCGCCTCCCTGTAGCTCCAAGGCTTTCGTTTGCCCGGGGTATAAATCCATTTGGTGTCAACACTGTGGCGCCGCACATGGCACAAGAGGCAGATAAAGAGAACAGGGTGTCCAGCAGCCTCGTCTGTGTCCAGCCACGAGTCAAGGGCCGGCGGGAAGAAGGCGACGGCCGAGCAGCTCAGCCGCAATAAAAGAGGAGAAAGTCGTCTCACATTATCTTAAGATGACCCACACGCACACACACGCACAAGCACGCACGCACGCACGCACACAAACACACACACACGCACACGCACACACACACACACACACACACACACACACACACACACACACACACACACACACACACACACACACACACACACACACACAGACACTGTCCTTTCAGAATCCAAGCCTTTTTGTTCTGTATTGATTTCAAATAAAAATAACCCTAATTGTAGAAGTCATCTGATTTCAAAATCGATTTTAACATGCTCAGAGAGGACGCTCGCTTTTCTGCTTCCACTCTGACTAACTTATTGGTTCCTGCTGCTGGGCGTCAGTGGTTGTTTTGGTGCCAGTCAGTCACTGGATGATTATTTGATTTATTACTAATACTGAGGAAACAGAACTCTCAACGTCTGCCCAGCTTCTGAACTACAGTCTATTTACTCCTTTGACGGACTTGTACCAAGCTGTTGCAAATGCTTGTTCTAAATCTATGGTCTTTGTCCTTGTCCATGAACCTGCTAGTTACTGTAGGACCTAACCTGGCATCCACATGCTTTCTGGATACCATGTAGAACAGAACAGAACTCCAGAACAGAACATCTCAGTGCCCCCGGTTGTGCGGCTTCATTTCTGTTTGTTTTAAGAAGAATCTCCTAGTAGTTTCTGTTACTGCTGCCTTCAGGTCACCGCACTCTCTACATTGGGGTTCACGTTCCCCTGGGTCGGAGGTCGCACCGGCGTCACCGTCACCATGGACACAGACACAGGAAGAGGTCTAAGGAGAGGGACTCTGGGACTGATGACGGTCGGGAATCCCCGTCACACGGTCGGTGTCTGGCGTGAAGCTGCGGGAGTCGGCTCCAAACCGCCGTCACTTCAAGCATCGCCGCGTTCTTCATCACATTCCATATCGTTCTGAATTCTCCTTTGCTGCCGTTTGCTGCTGTAGACACACCGGCTCAGAGGGTACAGTTTCTTCTGGGGACGGAGGACGGTGATGAGGAGCACATCCCCCATGCCCTGTTCACTGAGCTGGATGAAATCTGCCTGAAGGAGGGCGAGGACGCTGAATGGAGAGAGACAGCCAGGTACAAGAGCTGGCTCTGTTCAACCTGTCTTATTTGCACACAAGCTAATCACAGTAGTTATCAGTTGCTAGTTCTTCCACGGCGTCTCTTTGCATTTTCAGGTGGCTGAAGTTCGAGGAGGACGTTGAGGACGGAGGGGAGCGGTGGAGTAAACCCTACGTCGCTACTCTGTCGCTGCACAGTCTCTTCGAGCTCCGCAGCTGCATCATGAATGGGACCGTGATGCTTGACATGAGGGCCAACTCCCTGGAGGAGATCGCAGGTACGGACTCATGGCTCTGAAATACTGTTTTTACTCCACCTGTTTTTATTCTTGGTGAAGACATGGTGCCCTCATTACCCACAAGGCACCTCTACAAGCAACAGTGTCAGGACTAGCCTTCATCAGTTTAAATGAGCTCAAATGTAATATGGAACCCTACATCACTGCCGTTGTGTCTTCATTGTGCAGACATGGTTCTGGATCAGCACGAGGCCTCGGGCGCTTTGGGTCAGGACGCCAGGGTAAAGATCCGGGAAGCCCTGCTCAAACAGCACCACCACCAGAACCACAAGAAGCTGGCCAACCGGATCCCCATCGTACGCTCCTTCGCCGACATTGGCAAGAAGCAGTCTGAGCCTCATTCCATGGACAAGAATGGTGAGCGAATGGTCTGAACACACCCACGCCTGCACCTACTGTACATGAGCACCTGTCAGTTTCCATGACTGCAGTCTGCCTTATTCTCTGCTTTATATGAATCATCTATGCTGTTATATGTGAATAAGTACAGTATGCAACACAGTGTAATCTTCATGGTTTCGCAGCGTTTCCATATGTGACGTGATGTTTTACGGCTCTTTAATATCTCCTTTTCTCCTCTTGTCTGTGTTTCTCCGTGTTTGTGTGCGTGTTTGTTGTCTGTGTCTGCTGTGATTTGCACGCGTGTCCTTCACTGCTATTCAACCAGTAAATGGCATCTGTTATCGTACCATTAAGTCTCTTAAAAGAACACCCCCCAAGAATGCGCCACTGAAACGGGCCCTCCCCTGCGTGGCATGGCGGCGGTGTGTGTGTTGTGTGTCATGCCTGTCCATCCTCCCGCCACCTTTGCGCGACACCACCCCAGACGCGGCCTCTGACCAAAGCAAAAGCAACCGTCTTAGCGCTCTTCAGGCTCGCGCACAAGGCTATTGTCCCATCTCACAGCAGGACAGGGAGGAGGAGATGTGCTCAGGCAATCAGGACGCCTTAGCTGATGCTTCACAGTCTAGACGGCAGTATACGGCACATAGACGAACACACTGAGGAGGAGGAGGGTCTCCTCACGACAGGTGCAAATCTGGAAAACTAAACGAAAAATGAAAAATCTCCTAGATGAACTATTTGTCATTGAAGCGACGCATGTAAAGTGAGGGGTGTTAATCACGCAGACGTGCTCTTTTGTCAGATGAATGATTTAAATGCACCAGTTGTTTGATGATACTCTCCTCTTTTTAACCGTGTGTTCAGTAACTAAAAATTAAAGAAGCTTTATCACTGACATTCAGAACGTCTAACAATCACTAATTACTAATGGTCTTTGCTTTGAATTTGAACTAATAACAAATATTTTCTTTTACATCTGAGTCGTCTTTAAAATAAAATATTTTAGCACAGTTTGATGATATGATAATACACAGCTCCAGCTGGTTCAGCCCATTAACGTAACTAAAAGACTTTAACAAAGCAATGAGGTACCACTGTATATCTCATGCTAAGCTAAGCTAATGGGCAGAAAAACCGTGAGAGTGACATCAGAGTTCTGTTTTAAATACTGAAAATGTCAAATTGTTTCACTTTCTTTAAAATTTATTTTTGCCTTTTCTTTTGCTTGAAACTGAATTTTCTTAAGGAACAATCTTTGAATTTGTTTCAGCAACACTGAAGCAAATGGCAAAAACTGTAAAAAACCTATTGAAATGAGCACGGGTGAATGTGAAAATCATGTAAAAGTGAAAGATTGTTCCTCACTTTCTTTCCAAAACTTGATTTGGACCAACTGCATTTAGCCTTCAGGTTGAGCTCAGGCCAGCAGCGCACCACTGATCTGTTCATCAGACCCTCCTGACATTAACCAGTGGTACACTCTGAAAAAAAAGGCTTCAGTGTCGTACCCTGTTTTTCAGAGAATGTAACTGTACCCTGCAGTCACTCACTGGAGCCCTTTGTCTGTAATATTGTGATAAGCCGAGCCTCTGTGAAACTGACATGCTGCTCTGCCTGACAGGCCAAACGGTCTCACCTCAGGCCCAGCCGACCAACAACGAGGGCAAGCAGGACGTCAGCCGAGAAAACAGCGCTGTGGACTTCAGCAAGGTGAGCCAGCGGACCCACTGCTGGTGCTGCTGTTTATCCACCGCCACTGATAGTTGGACTCAGGACTACTTCTGTATATTTTACTGAGGTTGGGTTACATGTGAAGTGGTCACCGTTGGTTTCTTACCCTGGGAAACTGACTGGAATTTAACAGGAGTAAAGCTCGTTTTCTTATTGTGTCCACATCCCGCTTTTAATTTGTATTTTATTAGATAACTGATGCCATCCAACCTATCTGTCTCAAACTATACTTTAATATGTCTTTGTTATACATGCCACACTTTTGTCCAAATCATGAAGTCTTTGGCTTCTTTCTGTCTCCCAGATTGACCTTCACTTCATGAAGAAGATCCCTCCTGGTGCTGAGGCCTCCAATGTCCTGGTGGGGGAACTGGATTTCCTCGACCGCCCCGTGGTGGCCTTCATCCGCCTGGCCCCCGCTGTGCTGCTCAACGGCCTGGCCGAGGTTCCCATCACCACCAGGTAATAAACAGAGCGCGCCCCCCGAGGCCTCTGCTCATCTCCATTTCTCATATGTGAGAGAAGAGGATGTGAGTGACCTGTAATCTCTGTGTTAAACAGGTTCCTTTTCATCCTGCTTGGTCCCATGGGGAAAGGAGCACAGTATCATGAAATTGGACGGTCAATTGCTACCCTGATGACCGATGAGGTGAGGCCTTTAAGTACATTATACATTATGCATAATAACATTCTATGAATGAATCCTAAGCTTATTCCTCACTGCAGTAACGATGCAGATATTTAAATGTTTTTATGCTTTAAAATCTTCTTTAAACATGCTGATTTATACAGTACTAAAGCAACTTACAGTTATATTATCAGCTCAATCCCCAGTGACAGTTATAAATAAATGCTAGTAATATAATTAGTGTTGTCAACCAGAGCTGGTTGTGTTAGGATCCTGGAGGCAGCAAAGGATACCACAGGATTTCCCACAGTACAGTGAGCTAATGTCAGCAGCATCCGAGCCAGATGTTGCCCTTTTTCCCTCGCAGGACGTATTAAAATAGCAGCTCTGTCAACCTACTTCGTCATATATGGCAGTGAATCGACCCATCACGTTGATTTGCTGCTTTATTCACTGTTTACAAGAATCTGACTCTGTAACAATTTCCATACCTCGTATGTAGATTCACTGGCATGCTAATAGTTTAATAGATCTTGTTAGTCATATGAAAAATACTGTACATGAGTTGCACAGATGTGTCCGTTGCGAGTCGGTGACCGTGCAGTTCGTGCGACGTGAGAGCAACGGCGACATCTACAGAAGCAGTAAATCGCTGCCCTCCTCCACAGATTTTCCATGATGTCGCTTACAAGGCCAAAGACAGGAACGACCTGGTGGCCGGCATCGACGAGTTTCTGGACCAGGTGACAGTGTTGCCGCCTGGAGAGTGGGACCCCTCCATCAGAATAGAGCCTCCTAAAAACGTGCCCTCTCAGGTGCTTAACAAAATAAAAAATCACAAATTATTCATTCATATTGCTTGTGTGATTGTAAAATCAATGCCATTGTCCTTAGAGAGCCTCACATAACTGCCCATTTGACTGTTTTGATAGTCTGTGTGCTTACACAATGCCCCTGTGAGTCATTGCTGCCTTGCTACTCCTGCTGAGGAATATTTAAACATCTGCATTCGCCTCTAATCTGGGCTGCGGTTTGCTCTGTGCTTTGAAGCCGCTCCCCAGGGTTCTGTTCTCAATCCTTTTCTAAAACATCACTTATTTTTCAACCATCTGTTATTTTTGGGCTGCTTTGAAAAGCGATCGGCCATTTTGTCTGCGGGAGAAAATTCGCAGCTACTTTTTGATTAAAGTAGCGAGATGCTTTTCAGGTCTTGTCCTTTCTTGCAGTCATTAGGTTCCTGTGGTGAATTAATGGTTCACCACTTTGCAGCCGGATCATTATGCACACAAACTGTGTGCTGGATCTAGATGCGTTAGATCCTTGCTTAAGTTCAGTTTTATTTTCGTATGTTAGCATTAATGTTGTGTTTGATCACATGTATGACTCAAACTTAAATCTTAACCACAGGAGAAGCGGAAGATTCCTCCCGTTCCCAATGGAGTGACAGATCTGGGCGAGTCCGAGGAACACGGGGGCCACGGGGGCCCTGAGCTCCAGCGCACTGGGAGGTAAGTGTGAGGTAGACACAGCGTGATTTCTGAGGCCCTGAGCTCTTAAGGCTCTCCTTTGTCCCAGCCTTCCTGTCGCCCGTTAGACACCCCCCTGTCCCCAAACGATAAATTTAGCTCCCTTCAAGAGCCCACTACTCTGCTGGCGATTCTCATTCCTCACGCTTCACCTCCACAAAGAGCTTTTGTATGACTTTGAATCCAGTATGAGTTTAGATCTATTCAAGCATGCAATCCCACACATAAAGTCACATTCTTCAACACCCCAACAGTGTTAACATTTGATTCAATAACACGTTACCATGTGGAAATACTCACTATACACACTGGAAGACAGAGCATCCAATAAAACATACAACCTATACATACAGTACTGGGACTCGGACCCAGATCCTTCTTACTGTGGGGCTCACTGCACAATAACCCTTCCGTACTTGAGCTCACCTTCTTTTGGCACAAATACTGATGAATGCACTGACTAGAAAACAGGGCAGGGCATACTGTTTCATAGGGGGAATTAGCCTTAAGGTAACATTGTCTGTTTCAATAAAGTTTGAGATGGAAAAAGACAGAAAACTGTTATTAGTAGAAGAACATTCTTGTTTTCTTTTGTCTGCTGAAGTTTGCTACTGCTTTACTTTAGCTGAGGCTTAACATCCATCCATCCATCTATCTTCAGGGGGGTGCTGGAGCCTAACCCAGCTTCCATAGGGCGAGAGGCTCAAACATTTAGTTACCATGTTTGCTTAGTTGAGAAGTACAGTGAGGTTAACCAAATAATGCAGGTTTTTACATAAAGATCAACTGTTATCTTATACTGGTTATCTAACCAGTAGCTTTCTGCTGTAGTTTCAATGATTTTGAATTTTAATTACAAAATGTTTTGCAAATATTACTAACTATAACCTTTTTTTCATATATGCATAATATATATAATATAATAATATATATACATATATAATAATATTCAGTATCAAAGCTAAATTGAGCCTAAATATACAAAAAATTACACTGTCTACACTAATTACTCATAAACCAATTCACACATTTGCAGCTCAGTCTACCTGAAGAAAACATTTGTGCATTAATAGACAGACACCCAGTCTTAGTCATTCCTGTGTATGACGTATGTAGTGTATAACAGAAACCTCTAGATAAAAAGGGTTTCATCTTCATATAATTTACAGGTAGAAGAGACAGGATGCGTCACAAGGCATTCATAGAAAATGTATACAAATATCACCTTATCATTGAGGAGACCTTTGGACCAGGGATACAGTGGAATGATGCAGTACAGGAAAGGTGTAGTGCTAGTGTTTATGTTGCAGGTTTAATACCGGGGGTGAGTGATGTGTCTCTGCTGAGCTGCAGTATGATGGGGAGCAGGATCTGATCCCAGCGAAACTGGCTGAAAGCCCAGTTTCATTTATCTAACGTACTCCGTCCACCACCCCCACCTCCTGGGACGTGGCATAGCTGCCTTCTGCTCAGATTCAAACAGGGATGAAATCCCCTCCCACCGTTGCCATGGCAACCACCTCCACCTAACATGAACGCATGAATTGACATTCACACACACACACGTGTGGAAGTACACAGATGAAGTGCAGAACAACAGGATGAACTTCACTGCTTTCAAGTAGTGCATCCTGTGGTTTGAGTAGTGAGTCATTGGAAATACTGCAGACGATGATCACACTGATCCACTAAAGCAGAACCTAAACACTGCAGTATTATAACACAATAGTTTGTTTTATGTTAGGCTTAAGGTGTAAAAGTTGGTTGTCTTCGAGTATTTTTCACAGGATACACACAATACAATCATATCAATTTAGAGAAATTTGAAAATTTTGAACCTCTACTGGGATTAGCTGGGTTTGAACTCACAACATCCTGGTTAACTGTCCTAACTGACACTTTCCTCACTGAGCTGCTTGACTATAATGATAATTCCAACATTATTTATCGGCATATAAAAAGCACTATTGATTCACTATTTTACTATAAGCATATTAAAGCTGTCATAAATCCTAAGAATGTCAAAATTTCCAAATGTCACAGATGTTTAGTAATCGACTGTGGCGCCTTCTTCCTTGAAGGTTCTGCGGCGGGCTCCTATTAGACGTCAAGCGAAAGGCTCCTCACTACCTTTCCGACTACACGGACGCCATCAGTCTGCAGTGTCTGGCCTCCTTCCTCTTCCTCTACTGCGCGTGCATGTCTCCCGTCATCACCTTTGGAGGGCTCCTGGGCGAGGCCACCGAGGGACGCGTTGTAAGAGCCACCGCCTTCATCCTTTACAGACAGGAGAGTCCGCCGTGAATACATGTTTGCTCAGAAGCATCCGCCGCCTGCTTCTGAGTTGACACATGTTGCTAGCGCAGTAAACTGCGGCCTCTTCTGAATGAAATGAGCGCGATTCTCAACAGCTGCTGTTTACAGCGTAGCTACGCTACTAAACCCATTACTTCCCGCGTTGCTGTCTGTCCAGAGTGCTATCGAGTCCCTCTTCGGAGCCTCCATGACTGGAATCGCCTACTCTCTTTTCGCTGGTCAGCCCCTCACCATCCTGGGCAGCACGGGACCCGTCCTCGTCTTCGAGAAGATCCTCTACAAGTTTTGCAAGTAGGTCTCCTCAGCCCTGTTTCTACAGGTCTGGACGTGAACAAGTACAACATTTATATTTAGATGGCAGTTGCACTCGCTTCACCAGCAATGCCGTGAAGGATGACGCCCCCCCCCCCCTTCCTCCCGCCTCTCCCAGGGAATACGGACTCTCCTACCTCTCCCTGAGGGCCTGCATTGGCCTGTGGACGGCCTTCTTCTGTCTGCTGCTGGTGGCCACCGATGCCAGCTCGCTTGTCTGCTACATCACACGCTTCACCGAGGAAGCATTCGCCGCGCTCATCTGCATCATTTTCATCTACGAGGCCCTGGAGAAACTGCTGCACCTGGGGGTGCACTACCCCATCAACAAGAACAACAACCTTCAGAAGCTCACGCAGTACTCGTAAGTGTTCCGGGTCTTTGATTATTAGAAAAATTTAAAAATTAGAAAAGGTTTAGGATGCTGTTTCTTTCTTTCTTTCTTTCCTGCAACATGAATGGCATTTGCCTGTAGGTGCAGCACAGCCTGGCTGGAGGCTGAATCAAACTAAGCGTGCCTTCTGTGGCGAGCTCTTTCTGTTGTGGTGAACAGCAGGAGACGCTGACATTTATTTTGTAAAATGCCAGCAGAATACGGCGTTTCAAATCCATGGCTGTGGTTGAATGTGTGGAGTTCTTTACTGAGTCATCTGTCCATTATATTTAGGATAAATATGTCTGACTATGTACCGACTCCTATGGATACTATAGAACTAGCTTCACCTCAGTATTGGTTCACTCTGTTGCTAAATCCTCTAAAGATGATGAGACTCTGGCCTGAGCCTGAGTTGGAGGTCAACCTCACCTGCTCCAGTAGAAACCTGTACGCAGCCACCCAGCCTCTCTCTGCTCTCTAACATAAAGACGTTAGTGGTCCTGTGTGTGATTCCCCCCTGGGAGTTGTCTGCCAGACTGTTACAGACAGGCAAGGTTGTTTGGAGCATTAGCAGACTGCAGACATCACTCATGACAGAGGTTACAGACAGGTATCTTCACTGGAAATGGATGCTTTGGATGATTGATTACTACTGTTTGACACAAAGTCAGGCTAAATTATTTTATACTGTGTTGTGAGGCTTTTTAAAATTTATTTTGTGATTTGTAAATTTAAACTGATGTTAAAATTGTATTTGCTTATTTCCACAAAAGTGAAATGTATATATACAGTATACAGTATATATACAGTATATTCAACTAATGAAAAATGACCTCCACAGATGTGCTTGTGTGGAGCCCAGAGACCCCAGCAATGAGACCCTGCGCTACTGGGAGGAGAAAAACATCACAGCCTCTCAGGTCAACTGGACCATGCTGGAGGTCAAGGTAGGAAGCATTAGGGAGAAACATTAAATGGAAAGGTATCTATAGGCTAGAGATCAACCAAATACAGGTAGGCGTATTGGGTATCATGTAAATAAGCAGTTATGGAAAAGTAAGCAACAGGCTCCTGAAGTGGCAGCGTGAGGCCACGATGCGTCTCCATCAGCTCGGACCTTTGCTTTATCAAAGAATGTTATAGCGCCGGACAGGGATTAAGCGCATGTGGGCAGGATTTCCCAGGATTTCGATGAGATGAGCACGGAGCTGCAGCGCGAGGAGCTGATTCTCTCACTGTCAGACACTAATCTGTTATACCAGTGGTGACATGCTGCGTCACTCCCACGCATGCTTGTTAGACAAACCATAAGGCAGTGGCGGGATTTCATAGTAATAGATGAGTCATGCGATGTGCTGTGTACAGAAAGGGTGCTGAAAAAAACAGATATTTTGAATGCACCACATGCCTCCACTAATTCCTCGCTGACACCGGCATCCTTCATCATCATCATCACGGCCACTCTAACCATTCTTACTGTCCTCACTGTCTCTCTCCTGCTTTTCTGATTTATATCACCATCATCCCCACCACCACCATCATCATCATCATCATCACCACCACCATGTCGTGTGGTGCCAGTAGGAGTGCGAGATGTTTCATGGGGAGTTTGAAGGCAGCGCCTGTGGGCCCCACGGCCCTTTCATACCTGACGTGCTCTTCTGGTGCGTGGTCCTCTTCTTCTCCACCGTCTTCATGTCCGCCTTCCTCAAGGAGTTCAAGACGAGCCGATACTTCCCCACCAAGGTAGGCATCGTCCACCACTCCCCACCAAATACTGCAGTAACCAACGGTACAGTCCTGTGCGCGGGTTTATCAGCCACCACAGTGTGTCGTTCTATAATATGCTGACATCTGTTGGTTGAGTTTTAAAACAGCGCACATCCTGCAGTCTGTGTGGCTGCTCTATGTCTGCACGTTCTATGATTTATCATTGAGATGACACTCATGAGCGTAACGTGTGGCGTGATGCTGACACGGCACCTATAGTATCCCAGCACCACCTTGTGGCGATGAGTGCTGCACTGTAGACCGACTGTTGCACAATATTTCCAGCACTCAAATGAGAGCACAACTCTGAATGCTTGATACACGAGGCGCAGGAGAATTGTTGTGTAGTGTCTTTTAATTTGTGACGAGCGGCATGTGTTTCCCCCCCAGGTGCGGGCCATCATCAGCGACTTTGCCGTCTTCATCACCATCCTCACTATGGTGTTTATAGATTACGCGCTGGGGATCCCCTCTCCTAAATTACAGGTCCCCAACAAGTTCAAAGTAAGTTCACTTGATAATCTCCCCTTTAAAATCTTACAGGGCATAAATCCAGAAAGTGGACAAATGAAGTAAATGCACAATAAGTAGGTCTTTAAGTATCAGCTATGAGAACAGTATTTCAGATTCCTTGTGTTGATCCTTTAGCCAACCCGCGATGATCGTGGCTGGGTTATAAACCCTGTGGGGCCCAACCCTTGGTGGACAACCATCATCACCTTCATCCCTGCTCTGCTCTGCACCATCCTCATCTTCATGGACCAGCAGATCACAGCAGTGATTATCAACAGGAAAGAGCACAAACTGAAGGTTTGCGAAAGCTTGGTCTAAATAATTAATTACCTCTGCGCTCTTTACATGCGCTTGTGGGTGACCCCAGTTCATCTGGCTCTTGCAGAAAGGCTGTGGGTACCACCTGGACCTGTTCGTGGTGGGGGTGATGCTGGGTGTTTGCTCCGTGATGGGCCTGCCGTGGTTCGTGGCGGCGACCGTGCTCTCCATCTCCCATGTGAACAGCCTGAAGCTGGAGTCCGAGTGCTCGGCCCCCGGAGAGCAGCCCAAGTTCCTGGGCATCAGAGAGCAGCGCTTCACGGGCCTCATGATCTTCACGCTGATGGGCTGCTCTGTCTTCATGACCTCTGTCCTGAAGGTCAGGGGATAAAACCCACAGCCCCACACTTAATGTGGTCATCATTGCTTTCATTGATTGTGATTTGAATTGGGTATTAATAGATCTATAGGTCAAGCTGATGGTGCCCTCTCCTGGACAATGATGAAAACTACCTTAAAGGCCTGAAGCTGAGCTAATGTGTATTTTTTTGCTTGGTAGAATTAATACACTGGTCACAGTTTTTTCTTAAGTTGTTTAAAACAACAGCTTATTTTGCTATACACATATTTTTAAGTATTCATTCATTCATTAAGTAAAACTGCAAACCTTATGTTTACACTGTGTCTGTCTCCATTTCATCCCCAGTTCATCCCTATGCCTGTGCTGTATGGAGTCTTTTTGTACATGGGGGCCTCCTCACTTAGAGGTATTCAGGTAAGTCCACGTACTCTACCTCCTACTGGAAGTATGTGTGGAAAAATGTGCAATGAGTTTCTAAGTGTCTGTATGCGGGCAGCTGTTCGATCGCCTCAGGCTGTTCGGCATGCCGGCCAAACACCAGCCAGACTTCATCTACCTGCGCCACGTCCCTCTGAGGAAGGTGCACCTCTTCACCATCATCCAGCTCAGCTGCTTGGTCCTGCTCTGGGTCATCAAGACCTCCAAGGCTGCTATCGTCTTTCCCATGATGGTAAATCGCCTGTAACTTATAAATGCGTTACACATCCGGCAGCATAATGGATGCTGTGTATGACTGATGTCTGTTACTGCTGCTCCAGGTCTTAGCGCTAGTGTTCATCCGTAAGCTGCTGGATTTCATCTTCACTAAGAGAGAACTCAGTTGGCTGGATGACCTCATGCCAGAGTGGAAGAAGAAGAAGCTGGAGGATGCAGCAAAAGAGGTGCAGTAATGGATCACAGATCCCACGTGCCTCATATGGCTGAACTTAACTACAAGGTCTGTTTCTTTAGGAGGAACACAGTATTATTGCAGAGGAGGAAGGCATCGTCCAAGTGCCGATGGAAGGGCATTACAAGTAAGGCTTCGCAATTTTTAATCACATTCTGCTTTTGGGTAAGTGGGACTTTACAAAATCTGTGTTCTCCCTGATTATATTGTTTTATTATTGTATTATATTGTTACAGCGTTCATGTGTACATTTGGAGAATCAGGCTAAATGAATTCATTTACACAGTTCCATCTTTGCCTCTTCTTCGATGTTTCCCATACTGTACCTATGGATTGATTTTGAAGTTTTCTCCATATACAGCTCTACAGTAGGGAGAACTCAAAGCTGACATTGAAATAATACTTTGTGTCATTCTATGTGATGTGTTTGCAAAGGAGTGACCCAGCCACAGTGAACATCTCTGACGAGATGTCTAAAGGATCTTTCGGGAGCGTGATGAAGGGTGTCAGCCCTGCGGAGAGTGCTAAGAAGGAAGCAAGTGTTAAGAGGTCAGCCTCCTCAGCCTCATCACTCTCATATCCAGATCAGCTCCAGTAATTAAGCAGAGGGCTACACTACATAGTGCTGCATAGACTGATGTCACATTCTGTGTGTAGTTTTTCTGGGTCAAACAAGAGGGGGACTAGTGTGTTTAGGTGGCAGCTTTTTATTATTGGAACCTCAAGGCACATTCAGTTTTTATGTTTCCAGTAAAGCGAGAAGCTGGTGTGTTTAGATGAAAAGCTTTGTCTAAGAGCAGCCTTGCCCTGGCAGGTTTCCCACAGAGCAGACTAACACAGTATCTCCTGCCTGCCTCTCTCATTCCATTTCATCCCTAAGCTCCCCCTCCTAACCTCTCGGAAGCCGATATCCCAAAGGTAAGTAGCTCCTGGTCCCAGTCCCTGAACGTTGCATGAGAAAAAACAGTGATGATCTGTGCTATGATTACTATGGAAACATTCTAAATCAGTAATTGATGTGTGTGTGTTGCCTGGGTGTGCACGTTATTTTAAAGGCACATTTTATGATGTCCGTAGCAGAATGATGTATAGGTTGGACGGCAAATAACAGTAGGTCTCAGTGAATCTAACAGCACAGGGCATGAAATATTAGGGCAGAGCACTAACACCCCATAGGAGACATATTTGCATGTCGTGTGGTCTGAGTTAATTGGCACCTGCAATGCATATGCACTGTGCATGCGGAGTATGACGGATGAACTAAAATGTACACATTTGCCCTTGTATACTCAGCTTCAGTGTTACCGATTTCACTTTTTAACTTGAACTTCTCATTTTGGGCAGTTGCACCAGTGGCGGTGAGAAGCGACATAAGCGGCGGAGGCACGAGAAGAGCTTGGACCGGGAGACGAGTTTGTGATGACACGTGCTGGCGGTGCCACCGTGCCGCCAACCGGTAAACGTAAAAATAAAAATAAATAAATACAAAAAAACAACAACAGAAAATCTGTACCGTGCCACACTCAACCACCTTTGTACTGTGCTACACTGTGTTTTTGTCATGTAAGTCTGTGTACAATTGTGTAAAACAAAGAAAATCTCGTTAGAAACAGTATTAGCAGTGAGGAGTCGGACCCGGTTGTGTCCGGTTCTGTATATCGGTGTTTGGTGATACCAGCAACAGAAGCGAGACAGGATTATATGACACTTACAGTAACTGCTGTGTCAATGGGCCAATTACATAAACGTTTTAAACAGTTTTTAAACTTTATTTGTATTTTGTATGTTTGTATATTTTTCCAACAACTGCAAGTTGTCCTTTTAAAAACCTGCCACATCGAAGCACGTGTTTGTGCGCAGTATTTAATGCCGCTATTGTCTCCACACACTTCACAACAGAAAACCTACAGTAGATCTTTGTCATTACTAACTGGTATCTCAAAGGGTTGGCTATCTAGCAGATGTAGTACATTTTTTCAAAGTATTAAATATACATTTTATATATTCTGTATATCTAAATGTTTTGTGATGGTGACAGCTCATATCACTCCAGGGTCTCTGCCATTGCTAAAATAAAAATGTCTTCTTATTGCACATTTTCCTTGGCCAGTGAAGGAAAGAGGTTTACAAAGTGAGAAATGCACTTATTGGCTTTCTTTCCATGAATCGGGTGAGAGGATTGATTCAGTGCTAATTATTTTAAGCTAGCAGACATAGCCTAGCACAACGCAGAAAAACAGGGGGATCTGAATAAGCTAACGTTCAACACATAGCATTCTGCCTGCCCAATATTTTTTGCCTTATTCATCTTAGCTTAGCACAAACAGCTATCCGGGCTCTAATGGAAATAAAATAAGATAAAACTTACTAATTAGCATCCTTGCTTGCACTTTTTTCTTAGCTTTGACTGGTTAACACAGCTTAGCACAAGTGGCACAACTGGGTAAACCATTAGCCTGGCTCTGTCTAAAGTAAAAAAAAGCATCACCATGTCTGGTTGTTGTGTCCAGTTGCCACAATCAACATTTCACTGGTGGACTCACTTACGGATTCCTATTAGGACCACAGTTTTTAAGCGCTTGGTGATTCATGATCAATTAACATAGTGATCACTAGCCAGCCAACGGTATGAAATACCACGTACCCTCGATGCATCTAGCGACTTGTCTGCTTACGTACAGTACACACAAGGATGGTGTGTGTTTTTGACCAACGAATGTTGGGACAAACAAGCTCTCTGCTGCATTCCAGCTGCTAAAATGAGCTCACAGCTCGGCTACGTCACCACTGCAAAGGGTCTATAAAAACAATGTTTTTTTTTTTTGTTTGTTTCTTGTGTTAACAGCACAGACATAATCCCCTTAACTAACTCATGGAAAATCAAATCGTATTTCTGATAATGTGAAACTATTTCCTAGCTATTTTTGTTGACAGCCTATTGGAAACTGGCACTTAAAAGCTAGCATGGCAGCATAGATTGGGAACTTTGAGTGTGTCTAGCTCCTTGGCCTTTGCTTTTTAAAACTCTTTAGGATGTCTGTACAGAGTGCTCTATGTTTTCCACCTGCACACTCTGTCATCATGTCAGTAGGCGTCATCCATGGACATGTAATCTCCTTTGATCCTCAATGTGTTAGCATCTGAAGCTAATAGGTTTTTTAAAAAAAACCTGCATGATAGTCAAACTGTCTTATTGCAGGACTGTGGTTATTCTTGAGATGCAATAATACCTTTTTTTCTGGGAAGGGCAACAAGATAAAATGATGGTAAAAAATCTCAACAATGTATAATACATAGTATATTTTATTCATGTCAAATGTTACTAATATATTACTAACATTGCAGGATTTTCGTTGTACAGTAGATTTTTCTTTTTCCCATTGTTTAACTGATTGTTCTTAGTTGATTAGAGAAACTAATAATTGGTCAAAATTATATCAGTATCAAACATTTTGGCCACATTTGTGGAATTCTGCCTTAAAATGGGTAGTGATTGCGGTACACTTTCTGTTTAATAATTCAAGACACCTGTATAGAAAACAAGTTTTCAGTTCAGAGCCGTTGTGATTTGTTTAATGAGGGTGAGAGAGTGAGTGAGTGAGAGCATAAATAAAGGTATTAAACGCTGCTGGAACTTTGTGTTGTCATTTATTGGTCCCTATTGTGGTCCCAGGTGAAGGTCAGAGGTCATGGCTATTTGAGTTTCTATGCCTTTTCGCCAACCACCTGCCTTGTTGACTGTTGCATATATATGCTTCTGTTGTGTACGTTGGAAATTTAGTTACTGACGTTTATAGCTTCACATAATGACATGTTGACATAATGACCATATTATTACACATATCAACACAGTTTTAATCATATTAGTTTCAGTTTATTGAGGTTAGGATTAATTAATAATTAGGTTAAAAATTAAATATTGAGATTCTTTCAGTTTCCTTTTTTATATGTTTAAATGAAACACTTCATTTTGTGTAACTTTGTGCATGGCATGTTTTTTATCGTGTGCCTAAGTCTTCACTCACTGTGTTCTTTCTCTTCAAAAATATAGAAAATAATTTAAATTTGTAGAAAAAATATTCCCTGAATTTGGTGTTTTCCCTCTGGTCAGCACTGTGGAAGATTTCGTGTATCTTTGCACAACACACTGTAAATAGCTAAAAAAAATAACTTACAAAATTAAATATGGTGTTGGCATTACAACATGCAAAGCAGTATGGCTTCCATTCCCACTTTAAATCTATGGCTTTGTGTGCAGCGCAGAGGGAGTCCTTCACGCCTCACTGGTCATCTCGTCTTTTCTTACTGGAAAAAGAAAGAGAGTCGTCCCACCATCACACACATCCAATGAGCAAAAACACACCTTTAACATTTGTCCCATCGAACATGGGACAGAGCTTTACCTTTCCACAGGCTTGGAGGTCATGACCCACAGTATATATTCCTTGGCAGCCAAAGAATCCAGCACCTTGTTCACATCACTGGTGAAGCTTCCATCAACATGCCTCCTGCTGAATGTTTCAGATCTGTGTGTGTACACAGACGCACAATGTAAACACCGCCGCTAAGAGGCAGCTACCCCACGCTGTGCAAACCTGCCATTCAAAGTCCAGCGTTAAAAATCAGGATTTTTCTCATTGGTTCGAAGTGTGGTGGCTTTATGATTGGTTCATATTCCACTCCCGAGTTTTGTGTCGAAAATCAAACAGACCTCAGTAAGATATCAATCAACACGGGGCAGCATTTCAGGTGATTTATTGTAGCACAACCACAGGAAACATCAAGAGACAAAGCGAAGGAAGCGTAAAAGTGGCACAAGAAGCAGTTGATCAGCTCTGCGTCTCTGGTCATGGTGGAATCAGACAGAGTCAGCGCTGTTAAGGTTTGTGGTGGTGGAGGAGGAAGAGGAGCAGGAGGAGAAGCAGTGAGGGAGAGCCTACTCTCTTCTGACTTGTCCAGACTTCAGCCTGGCAACAAAGTCTTTGACTGCCTGGTCCTTGAGGTAGGAGCTGACGTCGCTGGTGAAGGTACCATCCGCGTGGCGCTTCTCTGCTGAGCTGGAGAGGCAAAAAGAGCCAGTTGAATATCTGATGCTATTTCTCAATTAATGTGGATTCATTTTACTGTGCTGTGTTAATGTGACAGCTGACTCCAATGAATTATCTCGCAGAGCCTTCAGATTTGCCTCGAGGCCCTTTTTGCCCCCGTGTCAGAACATGCGGTTGGATTCACCTCACTGAGCCGCTCCTCTTGTTGTTCATCAGCCACCGGACAAAGTCCTGCGCCTTCCTCTCCTCCAGGTATTTGCTGTAGTCGTTCGAGAACGTCCCCTCTGAGTGTCTCTTCACGCTCGACAGCTCCCTCAGCTCGTCCGCTAACGTGCCGTCAGCAGCCTCCAAACTGCAGGGCAACACAGGCCGACAGTCCGAATGCACGCGAATACACAGAGTTATCACAAAGGAGCACGACTGTGTTATGAAAGGCCGAAATATTTCAATTAGAACAATAATGAGAATTAGGAAGTCCAGCAAGTGCGCAATATTCCTACAATAAATCACAGAATATGTAAGGAACACCTGTCTGCATTAAACAACTCAGCTCATCATAAAGATGAATTTGTGTGATCATTTATGTAAAACTTAACATTATCATTTAATTTGCGTATTTTAAAAGGTTTTCATCAAAAACTTAAATCTGGATGCAATAAATATTCATTTCCCATTCTGTGTAATATTGATGCATTATGATTCCTCTCTTTCTCTTGTTGTGACGCACATTTTTCTAATCCTTAATTAAATGTAAATGTTGTGCAGTATGTTGCCTGACGTTTTTCATTTATTTGCAGATTTTAAATTTTAAGTAATTTTATTAAATTATTCTCCACTTCCAGTTGCCAGTTCTCTTTTAGAAAGTCCAGATTGAAAGACTGGGTTTTCTTTTCTGTATAAATCGTGACAATTTTTGAATGAGCAGAAAATGTGATGCTCTATCCAGAAAGAAGGAGTCCAGGCGTGATCTCTGTACCTTGAGCTGTC
Source organism: Betta splendens (assembly GCF_900634795.4). Lineage (NCBI taxonomy): Eukaryota > Metazoa > Chordata > Actinopteri > Anabantiformes > Osphronemidae > Betta > Betta splendens. The sequence goes on along the minus strand of NC_040882.2, from coordinate 10,412,524 downwards.
CTCAGTGTCATGCAGAGGGACCTGCCAGCTGCTCTGAACAAAGCTGAGGACCAGGAGGATGCCAGCCAAGGAATAGATGGTTTTCATGGTTGAAACCTGACAGTGATGAAGAACATTAGACCACAAAGCTAACGACACACGGATTCAGTTTGGTCGTAAATCGCTACTCACTGTTTCTGGGTTCTTTCCGAAGACTGGTGCTGTTAATTCCTCTGCGTGGCTGTAACTAACTGCCCTCTTTTATTATGTGCCTTATATACTATGATAGTGGGAGGGGCCAATGCCGGATCAGGTGGGTCCCATCCACCTGTTACTCTCAACCCATTAGGCACAGGCCCTGCTCCATGGGCCAAATGAAGCACGGCATTAGTACAGATAGGAAAGGTGCCGTTCATCCGTGATGCCAGCTGGTACTTAGGTGTTAAATCAAACAAACACAACTTATCCTGTCAAACAGGCAGTTGGGGCAATAGGCTACTACAATATGTCATCCTGATGGGAAGTGACATGTTCCCTGTCATATCTGGGCAGTGGTTCTGTATTTGTCGGTTCTTCTCGATCAGATTTAAAAGATGCAGTATACGGTATTGACGTGTTTAACATTGCTGGTGGTTGTCACTGTTTTACAATGCGCAGCTTCAAAAAATATAATCAATACCTTTCAAACGCCTAATGTTCATATCCTGTCAAATACAGTAGCATACAGTACATATGTTGAAAAAAGACATTCATGCATGAGCAGAGCACCTTCTAAGATAATGATTATACGTCATGTTCTCATAGTGCAAAGTAGGAGCACTGACCCTGCTACTCTTGCTAAATGTCTTTTTCAGCTATGTTTGAAACATAAAATGTTAACTTTTAGTCATTTTAAAAATGCACCACTATCAACATGTTACGTTGTTTTTTTTTTTGTTATTTTAAAAAAAAAATGGAATTCACAAAATGGAACGTTGTCCTGATGACGATGATAATTAATCATGCAGGTACCTCAATGCTTGGAGGTGAGTTTGTGGCTCTACTGACACACTCAACCTGTAAAGATGTGTCCACAGCAGCTACATCGATGTGTCTAAAACGGGTTTGCTTGTTGTACTCATTCACTCCGTTTATTGGGGCATGAAGAGATGTCTTCCTAACACAAACCCAGTGTGTGCAATCATGTAATTAAATCTGTATCTAAAGCAAATGAGACCTATTCCAAAAAAGGTTGATTTGTTTTTTCAATCAACAACAACTTTTTCTTCCACCACTCAGTCAACCGCAGACAGAAGATTATGGAGTTTTCACAACCACAGATTTACCAAACAATACCTAAAGGTTAGAATTATTTAAATGTTTATTATGTAAAAAAACACGAGAGTACATCAAACAGTCAACACATTCATACCTGTAGTAAAGTCAAAAATCAATAAAAAATGCAAAGAGTTTACATCATTTAATACAATACTGTAAAAAGACTATGTTGTTCCACAAGTCAAGTACTGACTGTTTTAAGGTTAAATGCACAAAGTATAAAAATTAAATGTCAGAATTTTTGTTTTCATTACATTATAAGCAAAAAAACATTTTTCAAAATTTGATGAAATTTGGGACCTTCTAATTCAAACGTGCGGGTACAATCCAAATCATGTTTTAATTCACATGTGACAGGAAAACGTGTCGGTGATGCTGTGGACGTCAGGCGAAGCACTTCTGTAGAAAGTGAGTCATGTGAGTGTAGACGTGTTTGTTGGCTGATCCGGACAGTCCGTGATCCTTGTCCGTGTACCACTGGAGGAGGATTCAGGGTTCTTTACTAACACCAGTCCACACAACCAACAATCTTTTCCATATGGATTAAACTCAGTGTCTAGTGCTTCCACAATACTCACCATTGCCTCAAAGTCCACCTGCTCGTCCACCAGAGCCTCTGATATCTCAGCCGCCTGCTGGAAGTGAACGTTGTCTACAACAGCACAAAGAAATGAATAAAAAATAAGGCTGCGACTTCTATGTTTGTATTTAGTTTGTGCCATTTATTTTACATTATGATCCGTTGTAACTCACCGTCAGCTGTGCCATGAACCAGAAGGTACTGGACTGAATGGAAGTTCTTGGCCCTCTCAGTTACCGTTGAGTTCTGCACACAGTCACACTTGTGTTAATGCAGGAAAGAGAAGATGGAGTCGTTCCCATCGCGCCAGAGAGCAGAGACTATGGTCTTAACATCGGGAAGCCCGCGAGCGCTAAACTTACAGCGTAGAAGTGGAGGTTATCCGAGGGTTCCCTCATGTACCGCTCTGTGTAGATGGAATCTGGAATGAGCAGCTCAGTGTGTTAGTAAAGTTAAAGAATTGGTCCCCGAATGATGGGGAACGTGACAGATGTGCCCGAACAGACAGTAACACACCGTAATACGCCCATTTGGAGACGGGGGCCACTGCCATCCCACATTTAAAGACTCCACTGCCAGAGCCCAGAACCATGGATGTGACATATCCACCGTAGGACTGGGAGGAAAACCAGCTTGCTGTTATAAGTCAGCTCTTAACGACAGCTTCACGTGTGACAGACGGGTCAAACATTAACGTTTAGTCATTTATTACCCTGCAGAGTGTCAAAAATCCTTACCCAGCCCCAAATAGCAACTCTGTCTTTGTCAATGAAGCCCATTTTGATGAATTCCCTGAGAACGGAAATGGAAACCTATTTCAGGGTTACGTTGCGTGATCATGCTGTACTGTGGTGACTCTGCTCCAGTCCGTCTGTGTGGGCGCTGGGAGCGACTAGTGCGATCCAGTTTTAACTAGCTCTCGTTGGAAAGGGCCCAGGCTGCTTGACTTGTCTGAACTGGTCCTAGCTTTCCTTACTTGGCTGCCGTTATCTGATCTTCCACCTCATAGGTTCCCAGACGTTTGTAGATTTCATGCATTAGCTTGTCGCCCTGGTAACCACTTCCTCTTCCGTCGAAGCTGGCCACAATGATTTTCTCTGTGCTGGCCAGGAACGTGGACCAGCTCACCCTGTAGACGAAGTCGACTTTCTGGCTGCAGGGACCTGCGTAACTGAAAGGTTGGACAAGAATTACTGTTAAGCGCTACATTTATCACCTTTCATTGCTGCTATTTAATTTAAGCTCTTACACGTCTATCAGTAAAGGGTACTTCTTGGATTTGTCAAAGCCTGGAGGCAAAAACATCTGGTACCAGAGATCTGTCAAAATATATTAATTTATTAGAAAAATTCAGCATAGCTTCATAGGAGAAAAAATGAAAGCATAAATTTACTTGATAGTGGAAATTTGTTCTCTGGTGTAAAGTTACTTTGACTCATTGTAGCTAATTGCTGCCCGGTCATTCCTGAAAGCACTTACTGTATCCATAAAGTGGAATGGAGCTGCGTAGCATCGTGGGCATCTGGATGTCGGATATCAAGCTCTCAAACTTATTATTGTTCTCCAAATGTCTTATTTCCATCACTACAAATATAGAAAAAGATTATAATAAAAAAAACTTATAACAATTAAATAAATATCTTTTTTTATAGCTGACCTTTTTTATTCCTATTATCCATTAGAGAATGGAATGGAATGCCCGGACCTTCAAACCCATGATACATTAGTATTAGCGCTGTGTATTTCTACATCTACGACTACAGGTAAACAAAATGAATGACTGACCATGACAGCTCCAGCGGAAGAAGGAGGCATTTTTGCTGAAGTAAGCGGACTCATATTGACAGTTGCTTGTATTCATCTCACAACTCAGACAAGTGTGACTTTGTTCGCTCCATCTAACACACAAGCACACACTGTCAGTCTGACGAAGTAAAAGTTGTGAATTCAAAATAAAAGCCCCACCTGTATAGACTTCTTCCTCCTGGCCTTTTGCCATTAAAGTTACTTGAATAATATCTGAGGAGGAATTCGAAAAATTATATGGCACACACCAGTATAGTCGTAGTAATATTACTCTTGAACAGAACATTTTGTGGAATGAACTTGTTTGCTTTAGGAGTTTCAAAAAATGGAAATCAGTCACATGAACAGATTATGTCTGGATGGAGAATGCTCTAGTTATCGCAGCCTAGAACGAATTGTTGGACATGAATGTAGAATCAAACCAGGTTCAGCCTTCGTGTACAAACATGAAATACAGCATGATTGATGTGGTTCATCCACTGAATTATGAATTGTGGTAGCTGACAATGGGTTCCACGCAGGCCCAGGCAGCCGCCGGTAACTTACACGCTATCCGCAGTGACTTTCAGAATGTCAATGCCCTCAAATTCTCCAGAGGTGATCGCTTTAGCGGAGCCCTGCATGACGAGAACCAGAACGCGTGCGGGTGGGTACATGCTGCAATGACCTGAGCGGGATTTGTTCTAAGTTTACCGCTCAGACCGATGTGCCCACCTACCCCGACCACCTGGTGGACCTGCTTGTATCCGCTGCTGTCGCTCATCAGCAGGTAGTAGCTGGTCCCGTCTGGAGTAAACACAGGTTCTGGTGGGGAGAACTGAGAAGAACCCGCCTGTGATATACTACATGATGTACAGTAAAACCAACAGTGTTTCTATGAGAGTCTGTCAAAGCTTTGAAGGCTGGTTCAATAGAGCAGCACAGACACTGGTCTCGTACCAAACATTCAAATAAACGTGTCAGAGTGATAAACACAAGCTATTTGCTCTTTGGACACATTCATTCTTGGTGCTGCTCCTTTATCTGCTTATCAGCAGATATTGTTTAACAGTTTCCCAAACGTACCCGTCCGATCCAACCGCTGGTGCTCATCACTTCCAGTTTCTGTAAAAAAGACAGACAACTGGTGATTACAGCTGCAAGGGTTGATGATCAAAGGCCACAGGATCCAGGCAGACACTTAAGCTACCAATGAATAATAGTTTAAACGCTAAACATCTGTGTGTGTTAGCGCAAGGAGGCGTGTTAGCACAACCTTAGTGTTTAATAACTACAGCTTCTTGTACAAGTCATTAGAGAGCAGCTGAAATGAATGATGGGACAGATCCCCAAAGTGTTTTGATGCGGCCGGTTTGAACCTGCAGAGCCTGACGCATTGGAATTTAGATGGAATAAACTATTTAATGGTCTATAAACCTTGAGCTTATCTTTTACATGGTTTCTGTGCTAATCAAGACACTGCTTGACAGGTTTATCAGAGCAACACTGCAGGTAAATATTGTCCTGCTGCAGTAATAAAAGCAACGCGTTATCATGATGTACCTCCTCAGGATCCCACCTGGATCCACTAAAGCTGTAGATCTGAAGCAGGAGGTGGTTTTGCGTCCTGTTCAGCCACTGCACGGCAAGACGAGCATCTGTCGCCCAGGTAACGCTGGCCAGGTAGTGCTCACTGAGGGCAGGAGGAGAGGACACGTGAACGCCTTGTGTTTTATCACTGCGCAGTGTCTCAAGTGAACTGGTACCTGTAGCTGAATGAATCTGGGACGAGAACCTCAGACACGCTTGTTGAGTTGTCGGTGTCCACAACAAAAAGCCTCACAACCGGGTTGGGAGTACCAGGCTGCAGAAGAGATGAAAAATAAAAATCCCACTGAGCATGAACGCACCAGGAAGGAGTCCTTGTTAAAGTCCAGCTGGGGATGGATGCTCTCACCTTTGGGTATGGAATGGAAACAGTAGTGGGGTACTGGCCCTCCCCGTACCAAGAGTACTCTATGGTGTGGACTTCGGTGTCATTGAACTCAGCATAAGCCAAATACTTCCCTCCAGGGGACCACCACAGGGCCTGAGTGCTGGAGAACATCTCCTCTGGATGCCGGGGAAGGATGCAGCTGAGTTAGGATTCATGTGGAGAGCTAAAGCGTAGCTGCACTAGAAATGTGTGCGATGTAGCACATCTGCAATGCATCACGACATTATCATAACATCTACATCTTCATTGTCAACAATTCCTTCACTCCATCTTTGGACCATGATTCAAATTCATGCAAAATATACCTAGATTCTATTGGTATAATGTATATATGTGTGTTAAAATTTAAATAAGTTGATGTTGAATTTGCTTTTGTTGATGTATTTTTGCGAAGTGGAGTCATGGCATGAACGTACCTTCATACACCCAGTCTGCTATCCCATTCAGAATCAGGTTGTTCTGGCCGGTAAAGGTGATTTGCTGTCGTGGGGAATCAGGGCTGCTCTTCACGTACACATTGTTTTCCCAGACAAAGGCCTAGAAGCACAAAGGTTCAGAAAACACATTCGCCACCATTCAAGCGCTTGGAAAACGTTGATTCATTTGTCTATCGTCCGCTCAGACCCTGAAATGTTGTGTGTGTGACGTCCGGGCTCACCAGTTTGTTCCCTTCAGGAGCCCAGGAGAAGTACTGCACTTCGTGGGGAACATCAGCGGGTGAGATGAAATTCCTGAAATCCAGTTGGAATGAAAAAAAAAATGCATAGAATTGTGCACCTGTGGAGCAGCTGCTGCTCTTTCAAACATGCTCTACAGCCGCTAGTTTAAGATTTCACTAGTCAAATAATTACAGAAGGGTTAATATAATATCTGGTCACGCCACAGTACTCACTTTGTTTCCAGGTTATAAAGTGAATATGAAGCAGTAAATGAATGTCTCCACAACTAAAGGGACAGAACAAAACAACATGTGATCGCTCGGAAGTGGAAGGAAACATGTAAATGAAACAGGGAGAAGTCAAACGTCGACCGCACCTTGGAATAGTTGCTCATGAACGCAACATACTTGTGGTCGGCAGACAGCTGGTAGTCGTAGGCGTCCGTTTGTGCCTGTGCGAGAACATCAGACATTAAAACACAAAGAAAAGTGGAGACGTGAGGGATTTGTGCTGGAGACTCACAAATAGGTCTTTGCTCAGGAACTCCGCGGACGAAGCAGTGGCCGCGTCGTGGAGGTAGACGGCGCCGTCAGACCTGTGCAGGTACTCGTGATCTGCGGTTGGGAGACGAGAGGACAGTGACTGTACAGCGCGGCAGAGCTGGACATTCAGCAGCCGGCGGTTGATGATGAGGTGGTCTGGAGGCAGCAGGTGCCACTGAATCGTGAAGCTGGTGGTGGGATACAGGGCGGGCGGTCACAGCTGGGTTTGCTGTTCGCAGACGCTCACTTTTATTGATTTGAAAATGAATTTTAAAAAGAGCGATGCACAGTGATACGCTGACAGTGCAGACGCCCGGCCTGCAGGAGCATCCTCACCTCCCACCGCCCTAATGTCACTCTCACCTGAGATCCACATCATGCCGTAGGACTTGGGTTTCAGCGAACTGTTGAAAACATCCTCCAGGGTGAAAGACCTCCCCTTGTTTTCTGCCTGCTCCTCTGAAGACACAGGGGGGAAACAAAGTTGGCACTGGAAGGTCACAGGCTACAGATACGATATCACACACATCACCATAAAAGTAGGTAAGTACCGCAGAGGCTATAAATGATAATGACACATGTACTATGTCTCACGTCCGTGTGTTTTGGGTCAAAATTGGAAAAAGGTCCTAATGCGTGTGTGGGGGCGTGTGGGGCTATTTGAAGCAGAGAAGCAGGATTGTTCCATCATGACGTTAAACGCGGTGACTTATGTCCCAGATAGACGTGTCACACACTGTAGACGATGCTCCAATCAGCGCTTTGACGAGAGGCCATTTAACGCACCGTGCGTAATTACGCGCGCGTCATGTAATTACAGGAGTTTTGGACGTGTTCGGCGGTGCGTCAGAACAGCTGGGGCGGTTAATGGCAACACGTGTAACACTCACCTTTCAAAAATATGGCCGTGGGCACCGCTATCAGGATGACGACCACTGCGACTCCTGCGACTCCGAGGACGATCTTGGCGATGGAAACCTGCTCGGCGGGGAACAAACAGAGCGTCAGAAGCCGCGCCGCTCCAAACACAGCGGCGACGTGTGAGTATCCACCAGTCCACCAACCATGGCTGTTTGTCCGGCGTGCGTGATGCGCTCCGCGCGGCACCCGTCCCGGTCACAACTCCATCGATTCCAGCGCGCAGTGAAGCAAAGTTCCGGCTTAAATATTATCTCGAAGTTTCAAAGGTGGCACAATAAACGTCCAGAGTAAAGTTCGTCCGTGTTGACGCTGCCCCGCGTTGGAGGAAGTGCGTGACAGGTCGCGCTGCACGTGCGGTGCGTGACATGACAACAGTACAGCACAGCTGCTGCAGCATTATGGGATGCAGCAGGCAGTCCGTTTGCACTGCGTATTAACGGATGCATTGGGCTTTTAATAGGCACTTACACTGTTTGCTCGGGGAATAACATGACATAAAAACACGTTGAGCCCGTAACTCATCACGCGTCGCAGTCTGGCCGCCGTCCCGCAGGTCGTTCCTTCGCCCCGATCAGACACTTAATATCAACGGGCAATTGCTCCGAGGAGACGCCTTCGTGTGAGACGGTGCTGTGATTTACAGCGGGGCCCCTCAGGCTGTTAGAGTGGGCGTCTAATTCTGTCGCACCGCACCTGTGAAGGTGGAAGCAGACATGATCGCACTCACAGTGAAGTGAAACCTGGACCGGCTCGTGTGAGCTAATGTAAATAGAGAGGTCAGCGTGCTGTAACTGTAGCTGCTCCTATGGCTGCAGGTATGTGCTGCCTTCCATCATGTTGACATTAATAAGCAGGTTTGGACTCTGGGCCCTTCGCTCACCCACTGCCACCCACTGCCACCCACTGCCTCAGCTGACTGGACCTGTCCCGGTACTGGTGTGATAAAGCCTTTAAATTGACATAAATATAATTTCATACATATTCTGCATATCGTTAATGTCCTACAGCGTTATTTATATCAGAGTATTTCATGCGAACACGTCTCAGACTGTGGAAGTTTCCCTCTAAGTGCTGACGAGTGGCAGTAAATGCTAAAAGCCCGTTAAAAGCTTAACAAATATGAAGCTGTGCCTTTACGAGGATTAGACATCATATTGTGCACTTGTTCGTCTCACACCGGACATCCTCAGCAAACAAATAGTCTGTGGATGTCTTCCCTAATGCAGCTCGCCTTGTTTGAAGAGTGTTACTTCATTGATGCCTCCATTTAGCACTGAAAACAGAGGTGTCACTCCGAATGTGTTATTGGACAGGTACTAGAGCCTCAGTGTGAGGAGACAAAGAGGGAAGAGAAAGCAGCATCACAAGTATTAAAATGATGGCGCTTAAAGGTCACATAACTGAGAAACTCACTGTTGTATTGGGTTATTTACGTGTGATAAACCTAAGATGCTTTATAACACACGAATATCAGGAATATCAACGAACAGTTGTCTGATTTTAATACGTGACAGCACCAACGTGAAGCTGCCATATCAAAGTTTTGTGAATTCTTGTAAATTATAAATATGTTATTACCCATTTGGCTGCATTGACATCAGTGTACTGTGAGAGAGGTGAATAAGGACACGTGTGGCTTCAGTGAATATCAGGCCGGAGGAGCTGCAGCCTGTTCCCTGATTCATCTCAGATTGGACAGTCTGGGTTTTCCATACATCGCCCTTTACCTGCACAAAGAGTTCAGCACCAGCCTTTGATGGCACAGACTGTGTGTGGCCACGCTTTGTTGCTCAGTGATGTTTGAAAGATGTTTGAAAGAGCGCTGTAGCTTCAGACTTCACATTCTGACTACATGAAACAGATCTTATTACAGATGCTGTGTTTATTGTCTGGGTGGTTACTGGGCAACAAACTCCCCTTTTAATTAATTTGGATGAAACTAATGTGTATCTATCTCGTGCAACTTGCTGTACTTTGCTGGTTTTGAGCTGGTTTGTTGTATTTATGGCTTTTGCTGTTGATTCGTACGGACTGTGTCCACTTCTTCTGAGCTCCGTCCAGAGGGGACGCTCTGCTGTTTATCTTGGGTGTAAACACACAGCCTGGGCTTTAAGTCCAGTAAATGAAGTGTGTTAGGATGATAATGGCGTTCTTGGCTTGAGGGTGAGTACAGCTCAATTTTAGAGCTTTTTAGTGATTTTGTGAAGCTTCTGTTAACATGGTTAAAGCAGTTCAGCAGCAGCTGACCTCAGAACAACACAACTCCGCTTGCAGTACTGGTAAAGTTCTAATATTTCATCATTAAAACATAACTTTGGAGGATGAAAAAGGAACCGATAAATAAAGAAACTATAAGGCAATGATCACTTGTTAACAATTAGTTGGTTAAAGAACTTGACAATTTGGACTAGAAACAGTGTATGAATGCATTTAGGAAGTAATGCAAATTTCCTACCGCAGATGTTCTGCAAAGTAAGAGCTGTTGAGAACAGGAAGCTGTGGCTTCATCCACACCTGCTCGCGCTGCTGCTGCCTTGTGGATTTCTGACTTTTACCAAAGTCTCTGTGCAGCTCAACTCCTCTGATGCCTTCAGGGATCCACATTCTCACCTTTTAACATGGCCTGCAGTTCACACTAGTGCCAGTCTGCTTCATGGTTCACACAGCAGATGAGCGATAAGAGCGTGGGCATGCACCGAAAGGTGCGGCTGGAAATGCGACCCTTGACCTTTACGTCAAATAAATATGCGAAGCGGCACCAGCGAAGCCTCAATAGCACCATCTATTGGTGATACACAACTTCATTACTTTTACAGGGTCCCGCTAAGTGGAGGTGGTAAACGTTTATTTTTTAAACCTATATTAACATTTTGAGCGGAATAACTTTATTGCCATATTTCATAATTCCTTCGCTTTTATCATCATGGACATGACATGACATCCATCATGGACCAGGTCTCTCACCCACTGGAGGACTCACTGTCTGCTCTGGAGAGCAGCTTCAGTAGCAGACTGATCCACCCTCGCTGTGTGAAGGAGAGATATCGTAGATCCCTTCTACCTGCTGCTGTCAGACTGTACAATCAGAACTGTTGACCACGTCCCACCACAGTCACTCACCCACTGCATCAGTGGTTTACATAGCAACCTGCTCTGCACAATATTTGTGTAAATCCTCGAACAATCATGTACATTGTTACCGGTACAAATCTTATACCCATTACTGTGCAATAACCCTGCAATGACCTCATACTCACTCTAACTGTACTGTACTGCTTTGTACTGTGCCAACACAAACTGTTCTGTACCTGTATTCTTGCTCATCTGTACTGCTGTTGTGAGAGGTAATTTCCCCACTGCGGGACTATTAAAGGTTTTCTTATTCTTATTCTTATTTAATGTACTTTTTAGTGCGACTGTGATGTAGGCGGGCCATTCCCTCCTCTACCCCAATGATTGGTTACCTCCGCTGTCAGTCGTAGCACTTCCGGCTGTTTGGTGACGCAATTCGTTAGTACCTCTCGGGAAGTTACGGGACGGAGACACAGTGCGTGTGATTCTCGGCGTCGATCGGAAGATTTCCTGCGCGCGGTTGCTTTCTCTGAGCTGATGGCTTATCCTGGATACGGCGGGGTGAGTACGTCCCGTCTAAACTGCCACGCTACGGCGCGGAACGAGCCGCGCGCACGAAGCTAAGCGCTAGCATCGCGCTAACCGTTTCCGTGGAAGTCCGGAGACGCGCAGAGACGTGTTTTTACGCTTTCTCTGGACGTTATCAAGCTTTGCGTTTCTAGCTCATGTCATGTGCCAGCGTGCACGCCAGACTGGTCATGTTGGTAACCATAAAGTTCATTATAAAAGGTCTTGAACGTAAGAGCACGTCTTCCGGAACGTCAAATCAAGCTTTCGCCTTCCAACTGTGTGTACCTTGGTTTGACCAACAGGACAGACCACTGCCCAGCGACTTCTTAGTATTTACTATTTAACCATAGGTGATCATTTTATATTCCGTTGTGTGTATCACAAACACACGTACGTCGTGGAAACATAAACGTGTTTGTTTTTCCTACTGTACATGTACAAACAGGGCTTAATAGTTTAGACAGTAAATTACATTCCTCTGGTGGGCGTGGCGCGCCAGAGGGCAGTGCTGCATTACGTCACCGCGTACAGTTATATCATGAGTACGAAGGACCTTAACAAGTTGTGTGTCTCAAACGTGTTCCATTAACTTTTAAATAAGTAAGCGTGACGTTGAAAACGGTTAACTAATAACGAGGTGTCGGTGCCTGGTCAGTCACAGCATAAAGGCAGTATGAAGCAACTTGAGGAAGATTATATTACGCATCATTCATATTTTTATTGCGTTAGGATGTTGTCAAGATGTTCAGATGAATATTGCCATTGGTTCCATGTGTAACAATGTAAACCCTTTTTATGAGATACCAATAGTTAACAGATAAGACCCAGTCACTCGAGCTGCTGTGGTATGTACTTTTACCCTGAGGGTCAAAGGGAAGTAAAGAGTGAAAATAGTTCATTTCTTCCTATAAACTCAGCCCTCAGTCATCACTTCCTCCTAAAGATGTTTGGGAATCTGTAGCAATACAAAAAATGCAGGTTGTGGTTATTGTGTTTACATTTTCAGATAAATTGTGATATTGACTCAAAAAAAAGGATTGGACATGCAGCACTAGGTGATGGGACTATGTGAAGCAGGTTTAAACCTGTCTGTTAACATCTGACTTGTCTAAACATGGCGTGTGTGTTTCCGCTGTTGATGGAAAAACTGATGACAAAAATAAAATTTCCTAAACAACCTTGTCTTCTATTAATTGCAGCTCTGCTTTGTGTTGTGTGCTTTAGTATGGGGGTCAGATGCCTGGCATGCCGGGTCAGGGGATGCCGGGTCAAGGGATGCCGGGTCAAGGGATGCCGGGTCAGGGGATGCCACCCCATGGGATGCCAGGAGGACCCATGGGTGGACCCATGGGGGGTGCACCCCCCCAAGCAGGTTATGGCTCATATGGAGGAGGCTTCCCAGGCTCCTACGGTGCTCCACCCCCTGCTGCCAACGATCCAATGTGGGCCAGCTTCACAGCCATAGCAGGCCAGGTGAGAGGGGGTTGTCTGACTATAACCATAACTCATTATCCTACGTAGGTTAGCACAAGCTAATGTGTGTTTCAATACACTACATACAGAGTTATAGTCAGTGATTTAACAGATGCATAAACAGCAAAATGTTGACATAAAACCATACATATTTCTATTGCTTGTTTTAGTTTAGCAGTGTAATAGTGAGCACAGAGCTATGGGCTCCTTAGATACTGACCCATGACCCGTGTGACTGTGCAGGACGGGGAGGTGGATGCTGAGGAGCTCCAGAGGTGTCTGACTCAGTCTGGCTTCACTGGCAGCTATGCGCGTAAGTTCACTGCCAGCTCAGACGCTGGCCACGCTGTCAGTCAGGTTTTTATCACTGCAGACTGGTTCAAGTCAGGTATGAATCTGTTTAACGGTTTAGCGTTACAACATTTTGTATTGCACAAAACATTTTAGCTGCGTTAGATTTCGTAACTTTTCAGGCAGCGGCTTTACTCACAGCTTAATTAATTACATGTTTCCTCTTTATTTCTGATGTTACGAATCAATAGTAGTAGTTTGTTTGAATGTGTCCTTTTCTATAACACTGACAGAACCACTGTATTGAACAGCAGCGGCTGTTCAATACAGTGCACAATGCCTCTGTCCCTCCTCTTCAATCTCCCCTATATTTTAGATATAGACACGCTAACGTCACCTTTTTCACATACACTAATGGTTTAATACAGAAAGTAAATAATTCAGTGGAGTGGTCTTTTAATCAGCTGTGAGACGGTGACTCTGGTACATTTACATCTGCCTAAAAGCAGATTTTATCTGACACCAGACAACGTTGGCAGGTTGTTAATGGTGCTGTAATTAGTTTCATTACTGCCATAATGCTTTTATTCTTTGTTCCTGCTTCACTCAGTAGGATTTAATGACTCATTACAGCAATAGGTGATAGTTTTATAAGTGTTTTTTCTTCTCATCAACAAGCTGGAATAAGTGGTCTTGTCAACATGGTTCCTCGTGTTTCAGCAGGCTGCGTAGCTCCTTTGTTTCTGTTCATTAATGAGCTGTAGCTTTAAAGGATTTATGACAAAAAGTGACACGAACATCATGTTGGTGTTGTTAGAATTAAAGCGCTCCAGGTTCATTTCAGTTTAGTTTACTTAGATGCAGATTGTTGTCTGATTATTAACTTGTTTTATTTTGACAGCCTTCAGCCTGGACACGTGCAGGATCATGATTGCAATGCTTGACGTATCCTTTGTGTATCTCAGTTGTAACTCAGTTGTGACTGAAAGAAAAACCCGACAGGCACAAGTCTGTTCACAATGTTTTCTACTCATACACACTGTGACCAGCTGTTATCAAAGCTTAACCAGACCGTCTCTAGAGGGACTTCACTGGCAAGATGGGCTTCAGTGAGTTCAAGGAGCTGTTCACGGCTCTGAACGGCTGGAAGCAGAACTTCATGATGTTTGACCAGGACAGGAGCGGGACTGTTGAACCTCACGAGATGAACCAGGCTTTGAACACCATGGGTGAGTCTCACAGCTCTTCATTACGATCAATCCGTGTCATCTGTCTCCTATCAAACCTCTCTCTTTGATCTGCACTGTGGGCATCAGTCCACGGCCCTTACTGTATGTTTCTCTGGTGCTTTTGTTACAGAGGGACATAATGCTTCAAAGCATGAAAGTCAGTGTAAGTAGTTCAGGGTTAGACTAAGACCTGGGATTTAATAAGCGCATGGTACAAACATTTGCATATATTTGACAGAACTGAGGTTTTTTATAATTGTGCTATGTTTCTCCTGGATAGTTGTCAGCTGTACTCAATGAGCTACAGCCCTTTTCTTGTGCACGTCTTGTGTTTTATTTTGAATAGATTAAATCACTATTTTAACCTCATGCTTACACTGAGCATAATTACAAATGCAAATGTCTGATCTCTTGGCTGCCTTTCACCATTAGTGGTAAAGATGCTCTAAGATGCCACTTCCGGGACTGGTGCCATCTTGCTGCTTCATCTGTCCACATCAATTTGCTAATGGAATTAGATTTTCCTGTTTCATTTGAAGGTCTTAGGGATTAAACTGAGCTGCTCTCCTCCTCTCCCTTAGGCTACCGCGTCAGTCCTCAGTCTCTGAACGCCATCATCAAGCGCTACAACAAAGGAGGGAGAATCTACTTCGACGACTACGTGGCCTGCTGTGTAAAACTGAGAACCCTCACAGGTACCAAGCGCTGCCGCTGCAGCCTGATCAGTTCTAACTTTGTCCCCCGGTGCTCTGACTGTTTACTCTTTCTGTTACAGAGAACTTCAGGCGAAGAGACACCATGCAGCAGGGCGCCGTCACCTTCCAGTACGATGATGTAGGTCTTTTTTTCCCTATGTTCTGTTTCAATGACCAAATATACGACGCCAGTATGAAGTCAGGTGCAGTTTTACAGTGTGTTGTCTTCTCCCCCCTTTGTTTCTCTTAGTTCATCTTGTGCACTATGTCGATCTAGTGCTACTGTGTCTCACTCCACGAGGCTGGAGCCACAAATAAACCAATCAGTGGCTGATTCTGGACCAGTGACTCATGGGGATGCAGAGGAAGGCCAGTATATTAATCTGAGCAGCCATGAGCTGCAACAGAAAGTGCCCATTGCTTGTAACGCTTTGAATGTGCATCAGGTGTCTCCACATTAGACAGGTCTGAATCTAACATTAAATGAGCATGAAAGAAACACTCTGTCAGAGTAGTTAGAAAGGGTTAAAACCACAATCTAGAAATTTGAAATCTGTAAGATGCCTGTTGTGCCATTATAGTCCCTGAATGTACGGTGTAATATATTCAGTCCATTTATATACATCGTTGCCTTTTACACTGAACCTGCAGTTTGTCATAGCTAGTGCATCTTTATGCCTCTGTGTTGTAATCATTTTTATTCAACCCCCTTGAGTTTGGTTTCATTTCAAATGTCAAAAGGTTAAATTTAAATTTTCTGAGGACAGATTTGTTAGCAGATTTGCTCATGTTAGGTCCATCTGTACAGTCAAACTCAATCCAGTACAGAAACTGTGACATAACCTAATTTGTCAGCTTTTAGAGAAAGGTGGTAAAAGATGGTTCTAATGTTAATATAATGAACTTCAGTACAACTGCAGCAGCCTGAGCTCAGTAATAAAGCTACAGTAGAATTATCACCTTTCTGACATCTTCAACAATTAGAAAATTCTAACCTTGTGAAGCAGAATTAATGGTAGAGTTGCTGTATTGAATTGAATTAGACTGTAGAGGTGGTCCCATTGCAGTGGTCACATAGTGTATGTCTCTATTACCAGTGTGTTTTCATTCGTTGGAGTCACACGAGGGGGCTGAATAATTCTGAATGCTACTGGACACTCAGCGAATGACGTGCGCTTGTTTTTCTAACCTATATTGAGCCTCACTACAGCTGATCGTAGATGCATTAGTTCAACTTAACAAGCCAAAGTGACTGTGATGCAGTGAACCCAGACTGTTGCCTGATGATGCAGCTGTAAATGTTCCCAAACACAGCCAGGTGTTTCACATTACATTTTGTTACACACATTAAACACTTTTTAACCAGTATGCATTAAGTTTATTCATTTATACAACTGAGCATTTCTCCCAGACTATTTACACAATATATTTCATTTCTTTAAATAGTTAAGAACAGAAACATTCAAATTAGCTGTTAAGTGTTGCATTGTATAAAATACAGTGGCAAACATTTAAAAAATGCATAAAAACAATTTCTGAACAGCACTAGGTTTTAAAAAGTGACATTTATATCCAGTACAGCAAGTTTTCTAATCTCTGTGCAAAAGTTTGCAAATACCATGAAAGGTTAGTAGACGACTCTTCAGGCGTTGGAACTTTTGTTCTACATCTGCTCGAGAAAGAAAGCTTCTCTAAGAACCCAGCAACGGCCAGTGGCGGAGCGGCGAGTTGTGACCCGGACAGGTCCCTCGACGCCCTGCTCATTGGCGTATGCAAAAGTTTCATGGCTTCCCTTCTCGCTCCCCAGCCCTTCCTCCGGTCAGAGGGCGGGGACGAAGCAAATGCCAGGGTTTGTTCTGTTAAGGTTGGGGCTGTGACTCACTGGACGAGCTCAAAGGGGGGAAGTGGACGTAGCAACTGCAGAGATGCTTTGAACATCGCAGTCGTCACTGGAGTCTTGCTACATTGAGAGGCTGTGCATTGCATTCATTACCTTCCCATCATCAGCAGCTCACAGCGCTCCAACACCAGGGTGCGTTAAACTAATCGGGTACATAGAAAAATAACGGCAAACCAAACACTTTGCTTTAGAAAAATAGGTCTTGACCATTCTGCCTACATCTGTGGATGACTTATGTGCTGGAGCGTACGCATCCTTTCATCGCACAGTGGATTGAGACCTTTTATAATTGAGTCAAGTGCAGTCTCCATGCAATACATGAGCTCGAGTTGCAGTTTGTGTAGTTAGAAAACTAAAAAGACTAATTCTCATGCAGTTCAACCCTAAATGGTTCAGTACATTTACACGTGACTGGAGAAGCGTCGGACTCGGTATCGTAAAGGCGAGAGCAGGCTAATAAAGCTAAGGCTATCGAAGGCTGAGCTGGGTCCTCAGCTCCATACATGAAGTGTGTGTGTGTGTGTGTGTGTTTTTTTCTTTTTGGTGCTTTGTCAGTGATGATTCTTCACTAAGAAAGTTGTACTTTTCAAGAAGATAATGGAAGACCTAAAGCATGCAACCAACAAGTATCACGTGGACAATCCAGAGTTTGAAACAGCTGCAGTCAGACTCTTAAAAAGATGCAGATCTGTCAGGGCAGTTTGAGGAGAATGAGGGGTTTTGGATTTCTGTTTTCCAGTGCAGGACCACTGGAAGTAGTAAAAAGGTTGGTTTATGTTAATTTATAATTAACCACTGAATAAAATATTTGTAAACTTTGTAAACTAATTGTTGTACTGGAAGCTCATCTGTGCTGTCTAATTGCAGGGGGTTTATTGCATTAATAGAGCAATAAAATCTAAAATTAGAGCTAAAATAATTTCTCCATTCACTTTGATCTCAGCAATAAATATAGTTTTATCACCTTTCTGACAGCTTCAACTGAAAAACTGACAGGTGATCACCTTGTAAAAGCTATTTAGTAGTGTTGGATTGAATTAGACTGTAGCGGTGTGAAGTGGCCACTGAGTATTTAATGGCATTTGCTAGACCTGGAAAACATAATTAAACTGTAAACTGTAGGTTTTTGAAATGTGACAGCAACGCTGCTGTCTCCTCAGATCAGTGTGACAGGATGTGCTGAGGTGGTAACAAAGGAAAGTTTTGGCAGTGAGCCTGATGAGAAGATGAGAAGCTTCTTCATCAGGTTTCAAGCCAAGTGAAAACAGGAGACAACGGAATCCACCGCTGTTACGCACCCACACTTGACTCCAGAGAACAATGTTCAGGATACGTCTTGTGTTCTGATGAAACAAAGCTCCTTTAGGCCACAATAGCAAGAGGTTTGACAGCGGGAGGAAGCTGAGGAGAGGACCCAGTGGTCTACGGTGCAGACGTAATGAAGGCAGACTGTTAGGGAGCCTACAAAAACACCACCCATACAAACATTCAGTCAGGCAGCTCCTGCAGCTCTCCCCAAAAAATCTGATTAGGTTAAAAAGAGCAACGAACGTAGTTAGCTAAAATTGATTCAAATCCTCAAACTGCCTCAACAAGAAATCTCCCCACAGTTTGACTGCAGTCACGAGGCTGGTGTCACCTGCACCCAGACGATGTAGGCGTTTGTCAGATGTCGCGCTTTGTGCTCGGCATCTTAATATCAGCATGATCGGCTCATGGAGATCGAGTTGTTGAATTCATAAACAGATATGAACATTAATATTAGTTCACAACATGAATAAGTGCAGGTCAGAGTTGCTCTTCTTACAGCGTGTAGAACATCGTCTTCGTCTGGAAATACACCAGGACTCAGTCTATTTCCTGGAGTGCTTCATCATTATTGCTCTCAGACTGACGGGTACCTTGTGGCGCCGTGGGACGACCACACGTGCGGTGAAGCTGAGCGCTGTGTAAGTGGTAGTGGTGTGTGCAGTAGGCACGCTATATGAACAGACCGCTGACATGGAGAAATGCCTCAGAGGTTCAAGTAGCTGAAGTTGAGCGGTGGCGAATGGGCCTCGATAGCTACAGCCGAGTGTGAGCGCGCCGAGATCACAGCTCATCAGCTGTGACACAACAGGGGAGGTGGGAAACGCAAACATGCATATCTGGTGTAGAAAAAGCACGTTAGGTGCCTGTGAGTTGCTGGCAGTGTTCTATTTGAAGTATGTACACAGTAATGATGTAAATAATTACACATGGTAATAATATAGTGTATAAATAGCTCTGTATAAATGGAATTTATACATCTAAATCAGTAGGAAGGGTGGGGCCGGATATTTACTGAAAAGGGATGGAAGAAAGTCTACAGTTTGTTTTCCTTTGCATAATCAGTCTCTTTCTTGGACCCTGAGTCGAGCTTGAGAGAAGACCCTTCATCAGAGGTGAAGGGTGGTGACAGACCTACTTTCCTGGAAGCCCCGGGTCAGAAACTGGCCTGTGGAGTCCCAACGTTCCTGAGCTGCTGGGGACGTCGGGCAGAGAGGCCTGTCGGCCCGACGGGAACCTCGGGGGCTGCTGCTGCTGCTGTTGGTGCTGTTCTACAGAGTCCAGGGGGTCCTGCACAAGTGTCCGCTCCATGTCGCGCTCCAGGAGTCCGTCAAAGTTCCCGTCTGGAAGAGTCTCCGTGCGGAGGAGGACCGCGGGGGATTCTTTGGATTTGTTCTGGGCCTTTTCTGGACCTGGGCTCTGGGGACAACAGTTACTGTCATTAGGCCAGGCCAACACATCCAAGCTGCTGCATAAAACAAGCCCTGCTGCATTTAAAAGAAATGCATGCTCATTAGCATGAAAACAGTGTTTTCAACAGTACGTTGCCTGAGTTTCAGTGGAGGCCACTGCGTGGCGACGGCTCAGCTACCTGTGGCCGTGGCGGAGCAGGACACAGGCTGAGCTCAGGCTGCATGGCAGACACAGGCTGCACCCGGATGGCCGGCCGCTGGTACTCGGGGCTGGAGGTGACGATGCTGTAGGCGGGGGGGCCAGCTGTGGTCTGCCTCTGGAGCAGCTGCAGGATGGCCTGGATGTCGGCCGTCATCTGCGACTCCAGTCTGATCCGCAGACGAGAGCAGAAAAACACTAAGCTCATTGGTTGATTCTGTAACAATTATAGCAACAATCAAGCCTTCATCTGCGGCTGCGACCAGTCCGTCACTTCAGGTCCAGCACAGCGTGTCTGTCCCTCACTGGCCACTAGGGGGAGACTGAACCCTTCACTGGTCGTGCTGAATACTGGAGAGGCTGGAAGTGCAGCGAGGAGGAGCAGATGTTTGTCTGCCGGCGGTGGATGAAATCCCAACCTACAGAATGATCAATTCCTGCTCCATCACAGAGCCCCGATGTTATCCTGTGAGACAGGCGTACATGTCGGTACACCTGCTCTCTGCAGCGCCTTCTTTCCAAATGCTTTCATCACTCCAAACACTTCCCAGTAGCAGTGCAGCGTTCGTACAGCTCAGCCTCCTGTGATGTCTGGTTAACAAGCTCAGTTTTGTTTCACCACACAACTTTGTGTTGAGGGTTGTAGCTTGTGTTGGACTCGATTAGGGTTAGTTTGGGTTTAGCATTGAATATGAATCTGTCCATTTAGCTTTGGAAACAGGTAAATGTTGTAGTGCAATGTTCTGTTGGTGAATCAAGACACATTTGATCACGTTTGATTTCCCGGCGGTTACTATAACAACTGAACGTAAAACACGAGGACGCGCACACTCAATGAAGTGAAATCCAACTAAAGAAGCAAAACGGAGGGCTGAACAAGTGTGTGTCTGCGTTTCATCACCTAACGCGCAGAGTTACATCACTGGCCAGCGTCTGATACAGTGAATCACCTTCAGTCAGTCAGTAGAAAGGGGAGCCGTCAGATTGAGCTCCATTAAAGAAGCACCAACAAACACTAAACCTGTTGGGCTGTTTGTGATGGAGGGAAACTCGCCATCACCATCAACCACTAGTCTAATAACCAACAGAGCCTGTTTCATTTACGAGTTGAGTCATGACGTCCACCCTCCCGACCTCACAGGACAGCGTCTGCGTCTCATGGCTACGCGCTATAAATAGACCCCCGCGGAGCGCCGGCCGCCCCCTCATCTATCAGCACCAGCTGAGAATCACGTGGGCGCGGCCGCAGCGGCCGCCTCCTGGCCCCAAATGCCTCCGTCCGAGTTTCAGACTCTTGGTGGAAGTGGAATTGCAGAATCAGAGGATGAATAGAGATTGAGGAAAATGTCCGGGAACGATAAAAAAGCCTATTAACAGAAACAAACAGGATCCAGGAGGAGTCTTTACTTTCTAAATGTCAAGATCCTCATCTGTGAAAAACCCACAAAGCTCAGAGTCTGATATTAATCATCCTCATTCATTCCTATTCCTCTGAAGTTGCATCTTACATTTGGAGTCGCACTCCTGCATAAACCACAGAGTAATGAGTGAAATCTCGAAAAGGATCAGAATCAGCGCAGAAGAACCAAACTAATCCACACCATCCACATCTGATTCACTAATCTGTGTGTTATACAGCTAATGTAGCCTCAGGCAGAGAAGGACTGCTCAGCTTCACAGCTGCTTGAATGAGGCTGCGTTAACCTGGCTGGTGAAGCCATAAAACAGAGAGCGACTATAGTTGGAGTCCTCAGACATCATTAATCATTAACCAGAATACACACGTCACCTGGAGGACAATTAATCCATGTAGATTAATCTCCCTAGTGTGATATAGGGAGATTATCTCTCCCTATATCTTCTAATCCATGTAGATTAACCAACACTGAGATTATCTCTTCTTATAGCACACTTCTTACAGCATGTGTGAAAAGAACCTAAGGATGAGGAGAACACGAGTTCACAGACTCATCACCCGATTCAGACCAAACAAACGAACCAAGCTGAAACCAGACTGGTCTTATAAAGGCGATCAGCTGATCCCGGCGTGTGATGCTGGCTGTGTTCGCACCTGTTGAGGTGCTGCTGCAGCAGGTCCAGCCGTTGCTCCACCTCTCCGTAGGTGAGGTCCGTGTCGCTGTCGTCCTCCCCGGCCGGCGTCTCCCGGCACGGGGCCGGGTCCCCCGCAGCCTCGCCGGGATGCTGCCGCGCCCACTCGTCCCCGTGGACCTCTGGAGGGAGGAAGGCGCACGCAAACAAACGCTCAGCGGACGATTAGCAGCGTTGCTACGGCTAACGTTTGTCCCCCAGAGGAAAGCTGTGACCCCGGCCCGCAGCCGCCGACCCACGGGGAGGTTTGTTCTCCTCCTGCTGCCTTTCTGTGGTGAAGGAAGTGTAATCGACGTTTCCTGTTCGCTGATCCCTCCAGGCTGTTTATGGGAATCAATATTACTCTGCTCCGCGCTGTGAATTATGGGAAATCGCTATGAAAATCAACAGGCTGCGGCTCCCTCCTCGTCCGGGGCGCAGCCTCACGCTGTTCACACTCGCCCGTTTTACGGGGACTTGTGTCGACGCGCCTGTGGCGTCGTATCACGAATTATCATCATCTCAACGTACAGAGAGTCGGCGTCTCCCTCGGCAGACGCTGTGATGTCACAGCCCGGCTTGACCTGTGACTGGGGGTCACCCTGGGCTGCTCTGGGTATAATCCTCTTATGGTTTATTACTGTGTGGGGTTCAAGCTCCACCATCACGACCCATAATCCTTGTTTGGATTCTTAATAGGTGTGACAGTCCTCCTCTGGGGTTTTATGGGGTTCTAAACCAATTACTGAACCGGTCTGGACTGAACTGAACTTCATATATTTCTACATATTATGTACATGCACTGTATACTTTTGTTGCCTCTGTTTTGAGCCATAATAGGAGAGTTAGGTTAGACCTATTGCATCTCAGTACCATGAAACTCACTCGACTTAAACTTGTGAAGCTCTGTGTGACAGGAGGCTTCAGCAGAACGACAATTCTCCTCCACATAAATGCTTTAGTATTACTGTGTGCTAATTATCTGCACATTAATGGCTTGTGTGAGCTCTTACCCCCCCAGGCATGTTACAGGGTAAAAATAAAGCAAATGGTGAAGCTCATATTGAATTGAAGTTTCACTACATAAAGAAAAGTCTTCAATCTTCTCAATCTAAAGGAAACATCTCTAAACAAACTAATGGCTTCAGCTAAAACAACATGTAATTCTCCTAACTTTTATTCTCTGTTGCTCCATTAATGTGGGTTGTTGTTCTATATTATGCTGCTACAGTAAACGGGACACGTCTTAATGTGTTAATGTACTGGAGACAATCAAACACGTTTAATGGAGACTAATAGAGAAATGCGTCATTACCTTTTGCACTCGTTAGAGGTAAATTAGTAAAAAACATTTGTTTATTCAGTTCGTTCTACTCGCTGTAGTCCCGTCTCACATTCAGCCAAAGTTTCTCCGGCTTTAAGTCTGCCCAGTGTTTCTACACCACTCTGACAAATGGTTTCCATTCACAGAAACGTTTACTGGTGAATAATGTTTTGAAGCACTTCCCTTTCCTCGAGCTGAAGTCAAATCTCTCGTTACCAATAGAAGGAAAATGTGGGAATAAAGGAGGCGGATACCTTTATACGCCTGCTCCTGAGGGCCGTCGCCCGCCTGCCCGTCAGGAGCGCCGCTCAGCCCGAGGCCCAGGGCCTGGTCCCTCACCAGCGGGTAGCCCAGGACCCCAGAGCACAGGGGCCTCTGCTCCTCCTCCTCCTCCCGGCCCTCTTCCTCCTCCTCCTCCTCCTCCTCCTCCCCCTCCGCCTCCTCGGTGGACTCTCTCCGGTCCTCGGCTGCTGAGGGGGCGTAGACCTGCTTCCCCCGCCTGCTCTCGCAGTAGGCGGCCGCCGACTCTTTGTTGTGGGAACCTGCGGGGACAAATGCTAATGAGGAGCTCTGCTGAGGGACACTGCCGTCCCTCCGGGGAAGTCGGGCCTGACTCATTATCGCTGACAACAGGTACAGTAGCTGGCGCTGTGCTTTGGAGGTGACGCGAGGACAAACAGCAGCGGGCGGCAGTCAGAGCGAGTGTGTCCGTGAGTAACTGCCTAGCGATCCCTCATCGCAGCTCATCGGACTAAACGCCGCATCCTCACACCTGACGGACGCATCAGGGCCGCTCCATCACAACTGTGCGGTACATTCTCAGTCTCTGCTTGTGTTATATCGGGGGGCTGGCGATGCTGTACTCAGACTGCTGGTAACCATGGCGACCAATTAGATTTGCCTGAATGGAAGCAAACTGCTGAGCTGCTGTGTCGAGGTTCTCTCTCCAGGTCTCCTGGCTGTGAGAAGTCAGATTACAGCGGCTCCCGCAGCGCAGAGTGCATACACTGAGTACACTGGAACTGATCTGGAGACAGATTTTCACAGCACATCATGTAACAAAAGCCCAGTTCAAATCTGACTTCCATCTGTGTAACAAAGTGACCCACGTCACTATTTGGGAGGACAGACTGAGACTCTAGTGTCCTTTTGACAACTGAACAGTCATAACTATAGTGTCTGCAGCCACCAAGCAAAACTCAGGTGTAAAATATTAAAGTAAATACATGTTTTAACTAATTAATATGTAAATCCTGGTTTAATCCTGGCTCAGTCTGTTGGGCTCATTCAGGTTTTATAATGCTTCTCTGAGCCTTATTAAAACAGGGTTTTATCTGCCGTAAAATAAGTCTGAACGCTTCCTAACGTATGAAACACTGATTTTATCAAACACCAGTTATTATTCTGGCTGAGCACCAGCCTGTTTTCATCACAGAAGACTGGGAATAAGTGAGGACTCCTTCAGCCCCTTAATTGGATACTTGACATTATTATTTCATAATGCGCTGTTCAACCCTGGAACTTGTTTGTGGATGAGACCCAGATGTGAGGTTCTGTGTACATATCAAACATATGAGCTCCAACACGTTCAACATTTAAAGCAACGTTGCTGAATCTAATGTGTCTTTATGTACTATTATTGTGAAATCACCTTCAGGTTGAAGCTAAACAAACACACTCTCTCCCGAGAAATAAAAAGGACTGGATCCTGGACCAGAGCACGTTAAAGCCAGTCATTAAATATAAACTGTGCTACTTGGCTTTTAAATAAAACAAATAAAAAACATTAGATTGTTTTTTTTTTCTTGATAAGTGACTGAAAAATAGATTCTTTCAAGCATAAGGGGCAAAAACTAAAGTCTAAAATTAATTAGTTAATCATAACTTTAAACTGTTTTTACATAAAATCCAAGGAACAAATTCAAACCAATGAACAACACGGCCCTCGATGTCACTGACCTGTAGACGATTTCCTTTTGTAGGACACTCTTCTCCGACACTTGATGTCGTCCATGTTGGAATCCGTGGCTTTCAGGTAGGTCGTCTGGAAACATCAGCAACACGTGATCAGAGGGAACCACAGCACGCGCGACGGCGGCTCCTTAACTAAGAAACACAAGCTCCTTCCTGCGTATCTCAGCACCGTGGCCTCTCTCTCATCTCTGTCTCTACTTTCTCAGAATAAAGCAAAGTGAACTTGATGTGGATCCTCGTGTGGCTGCCCTCTCACGTCTTTCCACTACACTCAATTCATTGTAATTACAGCCTACATCAGGTCCTCTGTCTGTGGCATCCATCCCACTCTAAGTGCCCTCTGCTGTATCTCCAACTTATCTTCAAGCTAATAGAACACAGAGCAGAGTCCAAATGAGGCCTCATGCTTTCACTTTCCCAACTGTGCATGAAAAGAAGCGCTAAAGAGTAATAATAAAAAAACATCTGTCTGATTCTAATGGACACAGCAGAGATGAACTACAAGAAAGTCTGTTTAATTCAACTTAATGGTTTCAACCAGACTGAGAATGATTTTACACAAAAGGCCACTGCAGACACAGACACAGCCACAGACTGGGGCTGTAGTGGCTGATTTACCTTAGCCTTTTCATCGCGAAGGTCAAAGGTCAGCTCCAGGTTCATGAGGAAGTGGTCGGCAAACTCCGGATACATGTCCAGTACTTCCAGGATTTCCTCCCTCTGGATGGTGTGGAGGTCGCAGTAGCTGAGCGCCCGCACGTCGGCGCAGGACTTGCCTGGCTTGGTGTACAGGTGGATCATCTCGCCGAAGATGTCGTTCTTACCTGGAGCAGGAACACAACGAGAGCCGACATGCAAAAAGTCCCATTAAAAAAAGACCTACCTTTCTAAATCATTCAAGCTCCTGCAGAGCTGCCAGCTCAGGTCCTGGAGGCAGACGCCCTCTCTGCTTTACGGCTTCAAACCTTCCTACTACCTGCGTTTAGTTGCTGGTCCAACAGACCTGCCTGCGTTGTTCTCTATACCCTCTCCCCAGTTGGTTGAAGCAGATGGCGGCCCATCCTGAGCCTGCTTCTGCTGGGTTTTTTTTCCTCTCCACGGTCTCCTGGTGCTGCTCAGGGGGATTTATTTATTATATTATTATTTTATGTGTTCTATCTTGCCTGGACTGGGTGCTACATGTATATAAATAAACCACACTGACTTGTTCATAAAGACCAGCATCAGGAAGCTAAAGGAGCTGAACCATATGTAGGCCAGCGTATGATGACCCAAAAAAGACAAGCTAATATAAAACAACATTTGTTTTGCTTCACAGCTGTGCAAGCGGAGCCATCAACATCTGTACCTTCCCGCCGCGGCGCTCACGCGTGACGCATGGGCTCGCGTAAAGGTGCGCGATCAGCAGAATCAGGGCCGCCGAGCTGCGCGTAACCTCCAGCTTCATCGCGGCCCTTGCTCATCGCGACCCTATTGTGTCACCGCTCCTCCGCTGCACGAAAACAGCTGTTTAATGAAGAGCAAATGCAGCTGCCAGCTGCCGGACGGAGGGAGGGGGGGGGGTCGGCATGCGCCGAACCCTCGCCGCCTCCTTTGCTCCGTCGCTACTCTTGAATCCCTCGCGCTGCCCTCTATGTTTAACTCTCCCGTTCTCTCCCCCCGCTTGTCTTTTTCTTTCGGCTGCGCCCACTCGCAGCTCTCCATCGCTCAGTGCCTGTACCGTCATCCATCTCTAATCGCGGCCTCTCTCCTCTCCCTCGTCCACACGGATCCCGTTACTCTCGTCTTCCAATCTGTCCTCCTCCACTCTTTTCTCTCTTCCCCTCCGTCTGAGGCACGACTCCGAGGCAGCACACAGTCGCACTGTTCTTAGAACCAAGAAAGCACAACGGGGACCTCAGATGCCGACTCAGCCGTGTCACAGCAGGGCGAGTTACAAAGTCAATCCTTATGTCCTGCTCAGCACTGACTCAGCGTGACCAGCATCCATCAGCAGGCGTGACCAGCTAGACGCTCGCTGGAGAGACTCCACAACACTAACTACATGTTTGGCATATATTGATGGAAATGCAACCGTGGCAGACAGAGGATTATGATGGGGTCATTCTTTAAAATGCAGACTTAAGGCCATGAAATTAGCTCCAAGAGGTTGGTTAGCAGCTAAATTCACCCTGTCAAAAGACATGAAGGCGTAAAAGTTATAATATGCCCACAGAGCTCCGCAGTTACTGTTTCAGTAAGTCACTGCCATGAAGCGCGTCAGCGTGGTTCAGTGACGTGTAGCGGAGACCCACCCAGGATGGCCACCACCACGTCGTCTTTGAGGATTTCGATGGAGCCGCGGGTGACGAAGTAGAGGGCCGTGAGCACGTCTCCGCCGTGGACGAGGGTGTCTCCGGGGGGCACGTGGGTGGTCTTGAACCTCATGGCCAGGGCCCGGAGGCAGCCCTTAGTCGCTCCACGGAAGGCCTTGCAGCCCTGGAGGAGGCTCTTGTTGAGGTGGAGGCAGATATCTGCCTGCAGGCACTCTGGGAACCCCTTCAGAACCTGAGGGAGGGTCACAGCACGCGTTTATGATCAGATAAGATGTGCAGGAATGCTCTTCAAAATATGCTCTGATGTGCTCTGAATGTCAATGTGTGCCGAGTTGAAGGTCGAATTGACTGGATTCCCAGAGAAGCTTGGTAGATTTGCCACTTGTGTTCTTTCCTTCTTCTCAAAACCTATTTGTGCAGTGGAAACAGCCTGAGACGCGCCCTCACACGGAGCTGCAGTTTAGCTGTCACCGAGCCGTTCGGCAGCTTTACACGAAGCACGAGACACAACATTTAGGGGCCGGGGAGCTGCAGGTAAATGACAGGACGAACTCAGAGCACAGGTTCAGTGTTTGTTTGTGATATCGCTTACACAGAATCACAACGTGGTTTATGTGGAGATAAGATCCAGTCTCATCTGACAGACTATTACTACAGATTATTGAAGCACTCCTCTCTCTGCACTCTGACTCATAATCTGCTACAGCCGGCAGTTACGACTAATATTACAATCTAAACGGGCTGTGAAGCATCGCTACATAACTTAGACTTCAGGGAAATATTATTTAAATGAGGAAATTCAAACATTACTGTGAGGACTTACCCTTTAACGACAAAGATACAGTGACCACTGACAAAACAACTAACGTTCCCCGGACAATGTGAACTCACTGTAAAGGACACACATTATCTTTGAAACGTTCACACCACAACAGACTGTGGAAGCCAGGGAAGAGGGACAGCAGCAACCAAAAACACATTTCTTATCGTTCCGATGACACAAGCACAGCGAAAGAAATGTAGCCTGAACTGCTTCTCCGGCTCTGACAGGCTTTTTTTTTTTTTTTTGTTGTTGCTCGGAACGAAATACAAACTGATCAGTAGATTTGGAAAGGAAAGACTGAACAACATTTGGCAAGCGCAGGTGCCACCGCAGAGCGCGCAGCCAAGCCTCCCACAGTAGGAGGGAATCTTGGCAGCGCCCTGCGAGGCAGTGCCCACTCTCACAAGCGTGATTCACCGTCTCTGGTACCAGATGAATACCACGGGGTTGTGTTGGAATATACACATTTCATGCAAAAGGAGGACCTCGAGGCGGGCCACATGCAAGTCTAGCACGGCTCCACCGCTGCCGTGGCCTCCAGGAAACACTCAGCGGGAATGTATGCGAGTCTGAGGCATGCATTAGTGAGGACTGTAAATGCATCTGTGATGCGGAATCACAGGGATTGTTTACAGTGCAGCGAGGCTGTGTTCATGTGTGTGCAGTCAATGTACAAGACTGAGGGAACGCTCCCTCTAAGAGCATGCGTGTGGGACGGTCATGAAACAACTTCGGTCTCCTGCACATTAAATACATTCCACTATGATCAGTAGATGAGGCTCTGCTACTGAGGAACATACATCAGTTGTGTTAACACATGTACCTCCTGCTCTTACCAGAGTGGTGAGGTCATTCCATTTGATATGAGGCAGACATGAAAGAGACAAACTTATATAAGTACCATGAACAGTATCGTGATGAGAAAAGCCAGCGCTGCCGTGCACACGAGCAGCGGCCGCGGCTTTCGCTCCACCCGTGGCCATGGCTGCACGCCGCACAGTATGATGATGCTGCGGCGCCATTATACTGTGCCTATGAAGTACAGTAACACGACTGCTTCACGGATACATGGTGCGAGCATTTGCTGGGGGGGGGAATTCACATGACAGACAATATATA
Organism: Betta splendens; assembly: GCF_900634795.4. Classification (NCBI taxonomy): domain Eukaryota; kingdom Metazoa; phylum Chordata; class Actinopteri; order Anabantiformes; family Osphronemidae; genus Betta; species Betta splendens. The sequence continues at coordinate 10,382,953 of NC_040882.2, read as the reverse complement.
AGCACCCCCCGGAGAGGAAAGCCACAACAAACTGGAAGTCAAAGGCAGATTTTGTTACTATTGTGACATAAACACACACCGGGAACGTATTAATAGGAGACCCTGAACGCCACATGCCGCTGCTCACGCTCCCCCTCGTACCATATTCATGTCGATGCCGTTGGTGTACGTCCAGGCGTGCTGGAAGTACTCCTCCAGCCGCTGCCTCAGCGGGTTGGGGATCTGGTGGAAGCGGATGAATTCCTTGACCCGCAGCATCTGCAGGTGGTAGCGGGCGGTGCCCGAGTACAAGCGCTGGATGATGGCGGACACGTTCCCGAAGATGCTGGCGTACATCAGGGCTGGAGGAGAAGGCGCACAGATGATGACAGAGATGGCGTCTGGAACCGCTCATACACAAGACCCACCCCCCTGCTCCATAACATTACTGTACATAGATTATGAATGTGTTATAAAGCCAACCGGCATGCGCTAGGGTTGAATAGTGTGTGTCCTGCGTGTGCTCTGACTCACATCCAATGAGCATGACGCAGATGGAGAAGATCTTCTCCGAGTTGGTGTTGGGGGAGACGTTCCCGAAGCCCACGCTGGTCAGGCTGCTGAAGGTGAAGTAGAGCGCTGTGACGTACTTGTCTTTGATGGAGGGGCCCGAGCTGGGGTCGCTGTAGTTGTACTTTTTTCCTGTGATGCAAAAGGAAAGCCCAGTGAAGCGAGCGTGGAGCGGACCGCGCGCGTGCCGGGCCGCAGCTCACCTATGGACACGCCCAGGTTGTCCAGCCAGCCGATCTTGTGCTCCAGATACGGCTTCTCCACGTTGCCGATGGCGTACCAGATGCAGGCCAGCCAATGGGCGATGAGCGCGAAGATGCACATGAGCAGCATGAGCACGGCGGCCCCGTACTCCGAGTAGCGGTCCAGCTTACGGGCCACTCGCACCAGCCGCAGGAGACGGGCCGTCTTCAGCAGGCCGATCAGAGTGGTGGTCTGGAGCGGAACAGAGAGGACATACATGTCTGAGCACTGCTACCAGCTTCGCTGCCTCTCAGGCTCTGTGGGTTTCTGCTTTGTGACTTGCAGCCCATCACAGACCATCTGGACTGGAAGAACCCCCTCCTGAGCCTTTTGTCTAGTTTGTTATCAGCTCTGTGTTGTGTATTTCGGTTTGTAAGCAGGTTTCTCCCCAGAGAATCCAGGAAGCTCCGTTAAAGTGATTTTATAATTAAATGCAATTAGCCCCCATGTGATTTTTTTCTTTGCAGCCACACCTTACCGATCTTGGCTTTGTCTCTGATGCCGTCACATACACTATAAACATGTTCATATATATACTGAAGTTACACGTTTGACACACAATCTGCATTTTTGGTGAAACAGCAGCCTTGTACACGTTTGTGTTCCCTCGTGGCTCAGGTGCACCATTATAAATGTCATCAACACACCCACTCACTGGCTGCAGTAAACTCTGTTTGAAGTCCATGCAGGACAACGCTGCTCACACATGACGTGAGTTCAAGACACGTGGAGAATAAACCAGCGTTACCACGTCGCTAGCTCAGAGCAGACAGCGCTGACTGAAACGTGTCCTTCAATGCCTCGGCCGCCGTCAGAGTCAGGGCTTCAGATCCCACGGACCAAAACATGGCCGTGACTCACGCAGCGTCAGTATGGCGCTGACTGTAGAGTAGCATGATCATGTGCATGAGCAGGAGAGAAAGGGCGAGTTGTGATTCATCCATTGGCTGATGAGACAGTTTTGGAAAGATGCAGATGACGGTAAAATTAGCTCAGAAAATGTATAAATATCAGCAGCTTGGAGCGTTCGTCGAAGCCTTGAAGTCGGTCGGTGGGAAGAAAAGCAGCATCCACGCAGCTCCTCAGGATCCATATGCACACACCCCCACAGACGACACACAGTTGTACTCGTACATCACAACGTACACGCGGCGTCGCCCGCTTTGTTTCAATTTGAAGCACTTCGAATCCTCTGGACTCCGGTTTCTGGTCCGACCGCATTAACACAGACGTTTGGGAGGAAGCTGTGCGTGGGGCGGAGGATCGGTAGCGTGCAGCCATGAAACAAGCCCTGATCCATGATCAGTGCAATCTGTAAACACAGTAAGTGGGAGTTGGAGCACACTAATAGCTTCTAAACCTCCTCAATGTGTCTGACAATTATCCTAATATCCTCGGGGAAATCATTACCCACAGTCTGTAATTGCGCCTCATCGCATCTATACCTTATTTAAGTGTCTTGTACAGGTGTTATGTTGTCAAACCTGATGCTTTCGAGGAGGAATGACTCATGAGGAAGTGTGTGTCCATCACAGTGTAGAGGAGTTTGTGGCTGCTCCTGATGGGTCCCTTAAAGACCCACCGTTGTCCTCATCTCATCACTGCTCATCACCGAATCACTGTTATCTGTCAGTGACAACCAACAGCACAGCGGATGAATCATAAAGGCAAACGGATGAGTCCAGAATCGCCCGGCGGCCGCTGTGTGTGACCTGCACGGGCGCCGCCGCCCCACGACGTGGCCCACGCTGCGTGAAGTTGATTCGAATCTGGCCTTACAGTAAGTCAGAGGCGATTGGAGCTGAGCGGTGGAGCCATGGCTACTTAAACCATCCAGGCTCCGTGTTGCTGCAGGAGCGACGCCGGCATCCGTCCAAACGCGTTTTCACGCCCCTGACGCTGGGTGATCTTCAGAGCATGTGCCTGTTTCTCAATGTCCTGGACACAAAGCAACTTGCTTTTGCTCCATCTATGCAGATGGGCTGGACATTTGAGACCAACACAGCCGTTCTGATGAAGCCTGCTCAGACCAGACATCAGCACACGTGGCTTTTCTGCTACGAACGACTTTTACGCAGCAGCAGAATCGCTCTCACACACGAGCGTCTTTCTCCCGCGGGGGTCTAACGGGACAAATGCAATCTGTATGGCAGCGAAGCAAGAACCAGGCTCGTGCAGGATAAAACTGCCATTATGAAAAATTAATTACTGCAGCCTTAAACGCGTTGGTGACGGATAAAGCTCTGTTTGCACGCGAGCCGCGAGGTTGACAGCATTGTTTGGAACAAGTCGTGGATGCACACGTGTCTTATTGTCTGACTGAAAAGCTGCGCAGGAATGTAAAACAGTGCTGTCTATTCTGAGCGCGCACACAATTGCAGCAGGGCAAAAGTGAGATTGAGGAGGCTGCTTCGCCGTAACAAGCAGCCTCCTCTTTCTTCTTTGTTTAGCACAGCTGTTGGTGCAGGTTTGTAGCAAGATTGAGTTGGAGGATTTAACAAAAGGCACAATAAAGCTCCTTTCACTCTGGTGAAACAAAGAGCTGAATGCGGTGTCATTTGCATATGAGAAATAATCTACAAAAACAACTGGTGCTGTCCTGACTACTGAAACCAAACAACCCCCTGATGCTCTGACATATTCTGGATCAGAGGCACTTGTTGCGCTTATTGTAGAGAATAAATCTACTGTAGCTGAGTTATGAGATTGACATTTGAATTCTGGTTCAGAGCCGTGGCTCTAACGTGCAAATAAATCTCATGCTACAACAACAACGCGCTGACATGAAAATGATGGAAGCGCTCAAATGGCTCACGCACGCAAATCTGCACCGCATCATTTCTTCCGGCCGCGGAGTTCAAAACGCCAACCTGCGTGTTCCTAACGAAGACAGAACCTTAACATGTTGTCGGAGACGGTTTCCAGGCAACAAAAGGTGCACGGGGTCGCGTCTATAAATAGCGGCCGTCTCTGCACGCGGGGGCTAAAATAGCAGGCTTCAAAGGGGCGAGCTAAAAGCGTACATGCGCGCGCTATTTTCAGGTCGCGGCGATTGGAGGAGCCAAAATAGCGCTCGTCCTGACGCTGTCTGCTTTGAACGCGAGCTGTGGCAGCAACACACATTCTGTCAGCGCACCAGTCATCCAGATGTATGATGCGGACGTACAGCGAGCTGCGCTGTCTGCTCCGCTTTCCCCGGCTGCCACTCACTGTCGGCCTGCAGCCATGGACTCCCTCTCAGGAATACACACCTAATGGTAAATAATGACTGTGCAAAGCAGCAGGCTGACACCAGGGCCTCGCCCTCCACACGCGCAGCTGCAGCGTCGCACAGGGGCGAGGCTGAAGGAGGCCTGTGCTGTTCTGACACACTGAACTACACTGTGTTTCCTTCGTCGTGTGCTTCTTTTCTGCCTTTATTCTCATCCTGCAGGACTCAAAGCCTGTGCCGAGGCACCGGCATGCGGTCGCATATTGTTTGCATTAATTATCCTGGAGGTATGTCTCTGAATTAGGACTCATCTGTTACCTCCTTCAGCAAAAAAGAATTATTGTGACTTTCTCATTAATTCAAGAAACTTTGCACACGTCATTACCAGGTATTTCCACATTTTTTGGGCATGGTGCATTTTCTTGTTATTACAGGGTATTAAAGAAACTTTTCCCGTTTTAAGAACTTATCATTTTATCATTTCTTCAACTGGAGTCTCTGCCACATTAACGTGTGCAGGCTGCTGCATAAACCCTGGCACAGGTACTGATCAGCACTCTCCTCTCTGCTGCACCACGCTCTTCGTATGGTTGTTATTATGAACTAATTGCACTAATCAAGCTGCACCTGTTTGGTTGAGTGGGACTCAGGCTTTCACGCTGGAACTTTCAGAGGGTTATATCTCTGCACTGCTGTCAAGGCGGCTCAGTGAGGCCGGCTGTCAGCACAAAATCACCTCTCCATACTAATGCAAATGCTGAATCACGGGGAGATTCTCAGTCATGCAGATGAGGTAGTCTGGAAGTTGAGTTGCGGCATCTGGACCTCTTTCCTCAACGTTTCATCATGGCCATCATTCTAGGGTTGACTGGAGCCCCCACATTTAAGCTCCAGGTTCATATCTGCACTGAACAGGTGGACAATGGAGAGAAAGGAGCGGATGTGGAGTAGATGTACAGGCTGTCACAGACCACATAGATGTGGGGGCCAGAAGCACTCAGACCACCAGGGGTAAAACCAAGGTTACCAAGGGTAAAAGGTTGGGTTACTACACTGTAGAGTCACCAGGTCATCATCTACAGGTAACCACCCCTGCCGACCAGGAGGAACTCTTTGATTTGCATCACCCAGTACAGGACAAACTACAAGAGATCAGAGACCATCTTTGATTTGAAGCCTGTGCAATGAAAACTGGTGCTGCAGCTGTCACCAGTCCCAGGTTTAAAGTCAACCTAAATACATCAGTACCTGTCATCACAATCTATATATTGACATATTGAAAAAACATCTAATTACCGTATGCCCAGTTCTGCTGGTTGATACAGTATATAACTGGAACCTCACCTCATCTGATCCTGACCCGAAGATGAGCAGGTCGAACGGGATGGCAGCCACCATGTCTATGAGGAACCAGCCTTTAAAGTAGTGGATGGCAATCTTGCCGGGGTGGCTGACCACCTCCTCATTGGTGTTGACGTAAGTGGTCCTGAAGTTGATGAGGATGTCCACGATGAACATGATGTCCACTATCAGATCGACCACGTTTAACGGCGAGCAGGAGTAGCCGCACTCCCGCCGCTTCTGCTCCTCGATGTCGTTGAGGAGGAAGGCGGCGGAGTAGGGCGTGAAGATGGCCGTGTAGATGACCAGCAGCAGGATCAGCCAGTCCCACACCGCCTTGAAGGGGCTGTAGTGGAGGATGGTCCACTTGTCGATGCGCGGCGTCTGCAGCTTGTACTCGGGCAGCACGTCCGCGCCCAGAGACAGAACCTGAGGGAGCAGACAGGCGTCAGTGCTGCTGGCGCCAACCACAAACATCCATTTAAGACACAAAAGCACGTTTCCTGCCTTGTAAACTGATTTACAGAGGCACTAAAGGCCTAATCCAGCCGTTACTTATCCTCCACATTGATGAATGGTGCAAATATACTCTACATTCAAACAGTCGGCTTGTGCTTTATGGCGCCCCGATGGGTCAAACAGAGGTTGTGCTTGTTGATGTGTAAGTGATCTGGCTGCAGGAGATGAACTTTGGTCCTGACTGGATGTACAGGCTGTACTGTACACACAGTAAAACCTTGCAAAAAGCACACAACGATGCATAAAACAGCTTTTTTTCTTGGGGCAAATACTTCATCTGCAGATTTAAAAGCCTTTAATAATGATGGCAAAAAGGGAAAATGGGTGATATAGAAGTCAGTCGAAACCGGCTGCATAAAATCATTATTTTGCATCTCTACCCCATTGAGTCTGAATGTCATTGTCATTAGCGCTCTTATTGCAGTCAGCATATGTAATATAACCAAAGAGCGGTTAACATTAATATTACAGCACCGTCACACACCATTTCAGATTAGAGTCTCAGTGACTTAGAGATAATTATAGGTATGGGATGAGGACACAATCTATTCATCTAAGTGACAACTCAATAGGCAGGAACTGCTCAGGCCACGGCTCTTTTGCCGCTCGTTACTGGAGCTCAGAGGCGGAGATCCCGGCGAGGTGCAGGTACATGAGCAGCAAGGGCAGAGAAACAAGACCGGCGTGTCCCTGAGAGTGGGAGCTAAAGCGAAACGACTGCGTTGGAGTCTATCACTCCCGGCGTGTTCCCTGATCTGCAGCCTGGTCACCTTCATCAGCCCTGTGATGAAGAGGACGCGGGGGCAGAGGGACGGTGCACGACAAAAAAAAAAAAAGAAAAAAAAAAGCTGACATGTTAATAATTGAATCGGTTATTAGAAACTCCTGCCCTCCGAGTGATGGAGAGGGTCAAACGCTTTTACCCTCTGATATAGGATAACCTTTGAAATCGATCAGACGCATCAACCGGGGGACAAACGGACTGCGTTCTATTATTCATCAAGCTGCCACTTCATTAAAGCGTTTTTTAAAATGCTTGTTTCACAGGCAGAGACTGCTGCTGACTTTCTGGATTTGAAAGTTGAGTTACGACTGAAACCGTAGTTCATGGCTCATAATTAGTCATGTACGAGGCGTCTCCTGAGGCGCTGGGAAGCCTGGGAGGAGTCGCTTCCTTGAGTTGGCAGACGGACAACTGTGGGTTAACACGGTGCAGCCAATCTGACTAAATAAAAGATCCCGCCTTAATTATTTAACCTACCTACTGCAGCTATGTGCATCTGAACCTGCTCTTCCTGTGCGTCCGCGAGGCTTCACACAAACCTCAAATGAGCGCTCGCCTGCTCCGCTTGCGCTGGGAAACACGCTTATTATTCATGGGGCCGGAGTGTTGTTCCGTGTTTCTGGAGCGTCCCGCCGGTCCCGTTCGGATCGACCGGCGCCGCTTAATCCGAGGCGTTGAGGGAAAGCGGTGGGCGTCGGAGGCTCACGTGTCTGGGCTGCACAGGCAGAGGCGCTCAGAGCGGAGCAAACGGCGCGGAAGCCGCAGGCTGCACGTCCTCCTCCTCCTCCTCCTCCACCTCATCCTCCGCTGTGCACCCGCCATCTGCCCGCGCGAGCTGAGGGCCGGCCGGGAGGAGACTGCGCCCCTCGCAGCCGGGCTGCGTCTGCATAAACTGTCTGGTTGCTGAGGGGATGCGGTGCGATCCACCCATGGCTTGTTCACGTTTGCTACTATGATCATTTTGTAAGAAATGAGGCGAGACGGGTTGAAATAGGCATACTGGTGCCACCACTGTACCGTACACCACATTACCAGGTCCAATTATAAGCTACTGACACAGCTTCAGTATCAGCTCCATGAACACAACAGGGAGTTACAGTCTGGCGGCTCCTGTCTCTGCTGCTCAACACTGGGCTCCAGCGGTGGATGGGGAGGTCAGGGAGCTCCGGCTCCGGCTCTGAAGCCGCGCGCGGGACTTGCCTCCGAGTGCAAACAGAGGTCGGGTTGCGTGTCCTCTACCCCGTGCACCACTAATGGGCAGAATGCAAAGCTGAGACCTAATCAGCGGTTTGGGGGCAGCTCTGACGGACCGCTGGGGATACAGCAGATCCACTGTGCCGTGAAGGTGGGGATGACCTCCAACCCGCTCTGTAACTCTAGTACTATGGCCCGAGCTCTGCGTGCCGTCTGCCTGTGGTAAGAGTATCCCTGATTACTTGGCGCAAGTGACAGACACCTCTGGTGTTTTACATATCAGACCCCTTGAGTTTCAGTTAATCATCCTGAGGGCAGGAGAGGGCGGGAGAGAGGGAGGTATGATGAACATTAGGAATAAATCCCAATCTCACCATATCAACTCAATAAAAACAACAGTAAACAGCTGATGGCTTAGTTCGGCACTGGCTTTTACCTGCGTGACCTTGTCCGTCACATTGTGCGTCCGGTCCTTGACTTTGGGCGCGATGATGGTTTTCTCCGAGGACGGCGGCGAGGGGCACTTCTTCTCGTTGTTGGCCTCGGAGAAGTTGAGCGTGATGAGGGGGATCTTGTTGATGGTGCTGTACTTGTTAAGGTTGGAGTCGGAGGTGGAGCCGAGCAAGCTGGATTTGATCTGGCTGAGTGGGCCTGAAAGAGAGAGAGAGAGAGAGAGAGCGGGCGGGCGAGCGAGCGCGCGCGCGCGGCTGTCATCATTAGAGGCTGCTACATGCGCTACCGCGGCCGGGCGGCTGTCCGTCTAATGGGCTCTTGTGAGTCACGGACACCAGAGAGCAGCGGCGTGTGCGTGTGATCGATGTGACACGGGTGGCGAGTATGGAGGGGCCTCTGTTGGAGTGAATTCAAGCACAACACTGTGAATACAACACACACTGAAACAAACTCAACACCCTCTGATTGAGCCGTCTAGGGTGAACAGGCCTTTCAAAGTTTCTCATTAAAAAATAATGAAGGACACTGTTGGTGAAAGAAAAGAATGATTCAATGAACAATCAAAGAATACACACTTAGTCAAAGCACCTCAGACATAATGAGCATGTTCCTGAATGAACTTACTCTTCCCTCAATACACCACACACGCTTCCCTACAAGCGCGGGACTCCCACTAACTGGCTGGCTTCTGGTGAAGGCATTCAACAGTGACGGAACGACACGAGGCCCGATGAGGGTGATAAAAAGTGAAAGAGAGAATCGCCGAGTCAGCGCGCAGCGAGGCCGCGCCGCGCGTTCCCTCTTTGGACGGAGCACAGTCGAGGACAGCGGGGGATGAGCGGGTGCATGCGCGGCGACGACACAGACACACAAACGGGACGTTGGAAGGAAGAAAAAGCCAAAGCCATACCCCCAGCCATCCAGGAGCGCGACACTAGCAAGCCAGGAGAGAGGAGAGACAGGGGCAGAGGGGACAGCGGCGTTATGGACGGGTGGCTGGCAGGAGCAGTCACGGGCACAAACAGCATCACTTCTGTCAGCTCAGTCCACAAAGACGCGTGTGGACTAGCGCACGTGAGCAGAATCGACCCAATGGATGCAAAGTGTCGTTTTTTTGAAAACCTCCATCTGCTCGTACATCAAACACGTAGTGTTAGTGTAGCGTTCAGGGAAAACAATTAGAAAGCACAAAAAGCAGTTTTCTGCTTGTGTTTCTCTTTTATAGATGCAGATTTGTAAATATGACAGAACGTCATCGACAAACTAAGCGAAACCCCAAGCAGAACACTGCTGTTTTTCAGTCTGCAAGACTAAGCTTCCCCCAGACACACTTCATGTTTTATGTATGGTTTGACGGAAGAGTTGACAAAACACGACTTTGTGTACATTTTATTCATTTATTCACAACCTCAAACCAATAGGCGCATGTTTGTTTGTTCACACGCGTCCTGTCTGATAGTTGCCCTGCCTCACATACAAATCATCAGGAGACGGAGCTCTCTCTGCTGTGGGAGACGAGATGATGTGTTTGATATTGCACTTTAATTATGGGATTATATCAGGCGTAAACTGGACCGTCGGCTGGAAGTTGGAGTATATGCAGTGTTAATGCATGCAGCCCGAGCACCGCCGCAGGCCCACTGTATTTAATAAAGACAAGGATGAGAGGAGCGTGACGAATGCACGGCTTTCCTTTCATTCGCTCGGCAACAACGGAAGCAGGGGTTGCACGGAAGAAATCACAGGTCACAGACAGTGGGAGGACTCATCCTGTGAAGCCTCATCGATTTCCCTCAATGAACGGAGCAAGAGAGGAGGTTTAATGTGTTGCTTCATGCAGGCGCGTGCGGAGGTCAGCGCGGCGCTGTCGCTGGTGTCGGGTTCTAACTGGGCCGTTCCCTGGACCGCACCGGCGACTGGACCCGAGTCACCCAGCCCTGCACCGGTTCAGGCTCAGCAGCGGACAAACACGCCGCCGTCCGTCCACCGAGGCTCCTGCGCTCGACGTAAACCTCAGTGATGCGGAGCAGTCATGCAGCAAGCAGCAGGCTCTGTGCGTTACCCGCAGACGTGCTGAGATTTACAAGTCAAGATGCGGCAGGCTGCAGTTTGTTACCTTTGATATGGCGACCGTTGTCTGTCATAGAGAAGGAAGAAAAGGGGGGGGGGGGCGTGAGAGAAGAATTTCTGGTGTTCTGCGATGACAAATAGGGGCCGACATTAAATCCCCACGACCAGTCCCATGAACAATTCATTACGGTGAAGGAGACATATTACTGTGTCAGCAACTGGGAGCTGTGTGAATGAGAAATGTAGATAAGGGGACGGGGCCAGACTAATTGGCCTGAAGGAAACTGGGTCAGTCTGGGGCCCTTCTTCCCTCAATCAAATGTGTGCCAAAAGGTTAATGAGCGCTTTTGACTGGAGAGAAGATCAATAGCAGTTTAAACGATGACTCACTTTAATGCTGATTAAGAGGCTGCAATGCCACATTTTGCATCTTCTATTTTGGGATCACTGGGGTTTAGGCAATTAATGCAGCTAAGTAATAGTAATTAATGAGTAATTAATTCTGTTAGGAGTGTGTTAATACTAATAACGTATTGATCCATCTGGACTCAAACTTCACTCGCGTCGTGTCGAGAGCGGAGGGGGTCATTATTTTATTCTTACCACAACTTCAACCACCAAAAAAACAAAAGACCGCTCCCCAGAACCCATTAAGCTCCATACCTTCGCTGGCATGCCTGTCCCTGAACGCCATCTTGGAATTGGACCCGAAGCCCTCCATGTCGTGCACGGAGGAGGCTCTGCGGATGCTGCACATGCTCTCTCTGGAGGGAGTCGGCGTGAGGCCGGGGATGGACGGAGCAGCGGCGAGCGCGTTCTCCTGCCTCTGCGGCTGGGTCTGAGCGGCGGCCTGGTCCGGGCACACCCGGTCCCAGGGCCCCTTGGGCGACGAGTGGTCCAGCGGGCCGGACATGGGGGTGGAGCAGTGGCTGGGGGCGATGAGGGCGCGGGTGTCGTTGGCGTAGGACGGGCTGGCGCTCTCGCGGGTGGCGGGCAGCTGGTAGTCGCGCATGGCCACAGAGCCGTCGCTGTGGCGCGGGGAGTCCACCATGACGGCGTCCGGGTCCTCCTGTGGAAGGGACTGCTTGCTGATGCCAAGGAGGTGCAACGCCGGGAAGCGGAAGCGAAAGAATCTCCCTTTTCCTGGGGGAGGAAAAAAGAGCAGAAACTGTTTCAGTCACTCCATTACTGTCGTGTTAATCCCCATTTAAAGCCTAACTGACAAGAGTTTATGGTGACCAATAACACAGAGTACAGAGAGCCTGAGGACATCGCATAATCATGAATTGAGGCAGTGGAAAGCTACAGGAAGTAAGTCAATTATCAGGATTTATTTTCCTGCACTGAGATCAAAATCAGCATAAATACAGAGAGCACGATGGCGTTTTAATGAGCCAATGGGAGCAACACAACCCCCACTGACCTTGAGCTGTGTTTTGTGGTGTTTGTAGCAGAGTTTTCGACGCTCCTGCTGATATTTCGCACTTGTTTGCCAATAGGACCGAGGAGCCTGCCAATGGAGATATCTGAAAAGACCCTGGCAGATCAAAACAAATGCCCGCTCCGCCGCAGGCACGGCTTCAATCTTCAATTTCCCTCAATTATTCATGGAGGAGGACGTTTGCTGAAATATTATAATGTCAGTAGTGCACTGCGGAGTCGCCCCTATGAAGGATCATGTGCAGGGTTTTAATGAGTGATTGATTCTGGCGAGATGAAAGAGAAGGGAACGGGAACTGTGGTTCTGTACTGTAGGTGCTTCATAGCACAGGGCGGGTTCTGAGGCAGCGTCACAGAACCAAAGGTCAAGATGTTTAGCGTGAAGTCAGTTCAAAGGGAGTCTGCTCACACTTCACAAACTGACACAGTGAGCTGCAACTAGTGCATGAGACGAAGTCACGCTCCCATGACTCCGCATAAAGACACCAAACTGCGTGTGGTGAATCATTCCCTCGTTTGAACATTCAGCGCTGCAGCTTCAGAGACAGGTGGTCGGAGAGGAAACTGGAACGGAGCATCCTTTGTGTCCCGACGAATGTCTCCCTTTTCTCCAACAGAAGCCACAACTCATAACGGCGTGAAAGAGTCTGTTAGCGATCGCATTCTGGAGCTCATTTGTCTGATATGAGACTAAACAGCTTCAGTTTCCTGAAGGGACAAACTAGTAAATGTGTCATTTGTCACAGGTCTAATTGGAACAAGAGTCCAGCAGGTGCCCGGTGCAACCACAGTCTCACCTGTGGGCAACGAGCAGGTGAGACCTGTCAACAGGTGCTCTGCTCTAACGCTTAGGTCAGCAGAACGCACGGGTGGAGCATCCGCTGCCTCGCTCACAGACTCAATCCATTACGGACTTTCCCCGTCCAAGTCGTTCACACGTCCAGACGCGAGCAGACATACAGTATCTGGGTGGAGGTGCGTTCTGGGTTCAGCGCGTCTGCAGTTTCAGTGGGAAAGTAGTAACATGCTTGTGGTTGCATGACATAACAAAATGTCACCCACTCATTCACTCACTCACTGACTGCAGCAAAGCTCTGGACAAGTCCACACATACAGGCAGCTCAGTGGAGAAAGTCCCGGCTGACACATGGAGCTCATCACCGAACCCATGTTCCATCCAAAGAGAAACACACACACACACACACACAAATACACCAAAGGACACTTACTTTCTGCAGCATCACACCTTCTGGTGCTTTTGAACAAATAATCATGCAACTCAGCATTTCATATTTCTGGCTGAAATCCGCAGGTTCACTCTTAATGATAATGACTCCTTAACAATACGTGAATAACAGCCCACAGGTTTCCACACACTCACGGCACAGCAGTGCTAATAACCGCGCAGAAAACAAACATATGCAGGAATTACTCTAATTATCTTATGAAACAGTCACTTATCAAATGTGCTGAGGACACCATGTGTGGCTGTAACTGGCCTTGTGTGGAGTCCAGTAAACCTGTGTACAGTATATGGGCGTGTGTGTGTGTGTGTGTGTGTGTGTGTGTGTGTGTGTGTGTGTGTGTTCTCTCTCTCCATTTGCTCCACCCTCTCCAGCACTCTTGTTCGTTCCCTGTAAAAACTGGCCAGCGGCGTTACACAACCAATGGACGCACGGTGGCCCTTGTTGCTATGATACCAGATAGTAATATTTGCATTGAATATTAATTGGGCCCTCAGATCCCCATGCTGGGGAGTGAAATGTCTTTTCTGTAATGCGAGCATGATTCTGACGTCAGGGGAGAAGTCAAAGGGAACAGCGATCGTCCATCAGCTGGTAAACGCGTTACAAAAACCACCGCCTGTTTGTTCCGCTCTCCATCCCACTGGTGTTTTGTCCGTGCCACAGTGCAGATTTGCATGCAGTGTTTCTGTCTTTACCTTAGGGAGTGTTTACCTGAGCTCCCACAACTCCTATTACTCACCAGCTTCTACCTCCAATTCTATAGCTTTGCTGTGTCCACACTTTGCCCGGGCACTTGTTTCTGCAGAGAGGACAAGGAACGACTGCAACGGAACCGCGTTCCAAGCACTTGTGTATTTTATTACGGTGGTTTCAAGCTAATTATAGCAGGAAACACAGGGAGGAAGTGCATGTGGTATGCCTTGGCTGGGCTTGAAGCAGGTGCGTACTGTCAGGACGTTGGCAGGATTTAAACTTTGTGTTTGCCAGCAGGGGGCAGTGTGATGCCTCACCTCTGCCATGAACAGACAAACTCTTTGGCTCCGATCCTTTAGGATCCTCCGCTGACGTTTACCACTCTTCGTCCAGGCCTGAGGCATCCAGTTCATGGGCCAATGACAATAAATTAGGCAGGCTAGTTGTTCAAAGTAGGAACTGACAGTCTGCAGGTTAAACCGGCACGAGAAGGTCTGCACGGTCCAATGTACAAGGACAGTGCTCAGCGTGATGTCCACCTCAGCGTCCTCAGCTCTAATGTTTACGGTGAAGTGTCTCTCTCTCTCTCTCTCTCCACCAATAACCAACACTGAGCAGACTGAGCCACTAAATGCAAATGACCCTATTAGTCAACATGTTTTGCAGTCACCTCATTCGTACACAGACCACACAGCTCACCCTGCTCTGCTGGGTGCCTGATTACCCCAGAGAACCCTCCCTTCCTGCAGGGAAAACAAGGCACGGACCCTCCCCACCGTCCAGAACCAGAGAGGTACCAAGGCAAACTGCTAATTCTTCTAGCCTGTAATAAAGGCGGCGCTAAGACCTGCTAGTAAAAGCCAAGAAAGTGAGAAAACAGCACATTCAGGCCGTGCAGCTTAACCCAAATACATGTTAAAATGTCAGGGCCGTAGTTCAGCCAGACAGTCTGCTAAGGTTAACCCAGAGGAAGCAGAGCAGCCACCTGTAACCAGCGGTAGCAGCGGATCACTGCAGGACCACAGCAGGACCACAGCAGGACAGGCCCTCGCTCCTCTCACCTGCCCACTCAACTGATGCGTTGTCTGCGTCTCAGTCAGCAGCTGAGCCACGGAACAAGCCCACATTATGCAGATCCCGCTGGATAATCACACCCAGGAGGATGTTATTTTCGAACATTTCACTGCGCTATGGAGCGCTCAGTCCATTAACTAAGATGAAACTGCAAGTATTTGGTGGCCATCCAGGCTGAGAACAACAGGAGCCCGTTACTGGAGAGAGGCTCAGGAACTAAAAAACAAACAGCTATTAGCGAATGAAAATGCGAGCTTTGTCAAGACATGGCGCCTCACAACGATGTATCATCCTCTGTCGGGTAGAAGGAAGATACAATGACGGAAGAACAGTCCACTAGTTCTTGATTATTCAAGCTTTGACCTCCATCTTGTGCTCAGCGGTACCTGAGGCTAGTCCTTAAACTTCAAACGCGTCCCTGCGCCAAGAGACAGATGTAAATCACAGATGTACGGTAGCGGTTTAATGAACTGGTACAGTAACAGTTGGTCCGAATGAAATGATCTCGGGCTGTGCCGGACAGACAGGTTATGGGGAGGTTCTGCTTCTCGCTCAGATCTATCATGTTGCACAGGTTACTGACAGCAGGTACAATCAGAGCAGCACACAGCGTCTCTGCTGCCGCCACAAGCTGCTGTGTGGAGAAGAGATGATGCACTATGTTACAGTATATACTGTAGTGACTAGTTGTACAAATACATACACACACGTGTGATCTACAGCTTTATTAGAATGGCCCTGCTCAGCCACATCCAATCAAAATTAGCGGCGCCTAGCTGGCATCGGAGCAGACAGATCACCGCCGAGCAACCGAGCAATCGATAGGCGGCGCGTAATGCGCGGCTGCTCGTTTCCCAGGAGGCATCAGGAGGACGCAACACGCCGAACTCAACTCGCCCTGAAAGCGGCCGCTCCTGTAAAATTTACATCTGCTGCGGAGTTCATTGGTAAACTGTGACCCCTTGTCCGCATGACGGGAGAAGCCGAGCGAGCCGGTGGACGGCAGCGATGGCACGAGATAAAAGATGAGGAGCGACGGCGGAGGCTGCGAGTGGGCGAGAGAGAGAGAGAGAGAGAGAGAGAGAGAGAGAGAGAGAGAGAGAGAGAGAGAGACAGAGAGAGAGAGAGAGAGAAAATGTTTAAATCGATAAGATCCACATTTCCCCTCAGGCTTAGAGGCCAGCGGTCTGACTTTGACACGCCAGGCTAGTGCAGCGCAGCAGGTTTATCTGCCCCATCGCGCTCTAAAAATATATATAATGTATGTGATTTTGTGGTTTTATTCGGATGATTGGCAGCTCCGTGTTTGTCATCTTGTTTTCACCTTCCCAAAGTTTGACATTCTTTGCTTTCCACAAATTGCAAGTCAGCACTTTCTTTCGCTGTCCTCTGAGGATTAGGCACCAGGACAGAAGCACCCATGATTACAGATTTGAGTCCAGGAAGAAGGATGCTGACTCAAGCGTCTTCCCACTGTCTTTTTGTTAAACACGAGAGTTTGTTTTTTTTCCAGTGAAGGCGAGCTGGAACCTGATGTATCACATTAGGATACGTGACTATATTTTGCTCTGCAGCTACCTATGAATATTCAGGTCAGAGACGCTCTGACTAAAGTTGTGTTGGTGCTTTTCTAAGGTGCGTTCTCATTACTCTGCACCATGCAACAAACCAGCTCCATCGCCTGCTTATTAGATTTAGTTGGACAGACAACATCGTGCTAATTAATGCTGCCGGCAGGCTCTGTTTGCGTGTGTGTGTGTGTGTGTGTGTGTGTGTGTGTGTGTGTGTGTGTGTGTGTGTGTGTGTGTGTGTGTGTGTGTGTGTGTGTGTGTGTGTGTGTGTGTGTGTGTGTGTTTTGCTTGCTTCGGAGCATGCTGAACTAAGATCTGTGGGTCTCATTAGTGTGTGTTTGTGTGTGCATTGCTGAAAAAAGTAAATGGAATCTGTGTGTGTGTGTGTGTGTGCATTGTGTAGGTGCGTTTGCCTGTCTTGGAGCAGGCAGACAGGGATATGCATTGACAGCAGAATGCGTTTGAGTCGTCCACTTACAACACATCAGGTGGGCTTCCCGCAGAGAACCTGGGCAGATATCTCATTTCTGTGGAAGCGAGACGTGCACAGATAGCAGGACGGAGCGGGCGCTCGCTGACGTGAGAGCCATGCATAGCGACAGAAAGGTCCACACAAGCAAAGCAAATGAGCACTTGGGTGGATTTAATAACGGCGAAGGAGGAATTGTGATGGATGAGATGGAGGGAGGGAGAGAAGGAAACAGACAGGCAGATAGCGAGTAAAAGTGATAATGGGAAATGCAGGGGGACGAGAGGGAAATGGAAAATAAATCATATTAACACATTGATTTTATGTCACAGTGGCTTCATTGTGTTTAGTATCCTCAACCACTTTTGCATGTCTTTGAGATAATGGACCAATAAAGCGAGCACACGGGACTTGCAGTGTAAGTACACGCTGTCAGTTCTATATCTGTGCACGGCCTTTAAACCTAAAGAGACATATGTGCAAGTCAAAGTGCGCTCTGCTCGCTGCCTTCCTGACTCTTGCAAATTCAAATCCATTTGCATGGGAGGGTTTTAGCCGTGACAGGAGCAATGCAGCCCGGCCGTATTGTAAGCAAAACATATCAGGAGATTGTAAAAAGTCACTAACCATCATGGGTCACATTAAAAACATGATAAGTTACAGGTTTTAAATTTAAATTTACCTCTCTCTCTCTCTCTGTCTCTCTCTCCCTCTCTCGCTCGTCTCTTTTTTTTCGTCACCCACGTGGACAACCCTCAAGCCTCCTCCAGTTCTCGCCTAAACAAGTCAGACCACTATCGTTTCTAGAACATAATACTTAGCTCCTATGAATTATAAATGACTCTGGATTCCATGTGGCTTATTTTTAGAGTGCTCACTCATACAGATTGCTTTACAAAGCTGTGGTTATGGTTCCTCCCAAGGCACGAGAGCTCGGCATCATGTGTCGCTGCACGTTCTGGACACTAGAATCAAATGGGCAGTTTTGCTGACTTTTGCTTTTTCTTTGTGTATGTGCTGTTTCATCACTCCTGGCTAAATAACATTTAAATTGTTCATTTGATTTGCAGTGGGACATTGTGTATATGTAAGATGCAAACGCATTGGAAAGTTACCAAAATTCCAGCTTTGTAATCAGATATACTTAAATCTGGGATGAGTTCAGGTCCTGGTTTTTCCAGAGCTCGTTGGTTTTCACCGATCGTCATGTTCAGAAGATGCATATACAGTGGGCAGATTATTGTATTAGATCATTAAAACATGAATCATGGGTTTAATATGGGCAAGTTTTCACCAGACCCTAAACCAGCGCGTGTTCAATGATGAGGAGAAGGAAACCTCCCAAAGCAACAACTGGAGGAGGCTGCAGTAAACAAGAGAAAGCAGTTTGCTGAAGTCAGTGAGTCACCGGCTTGATGTGGTTATTGCAGGTTTTATTTACTGTAAAATCCTTTTATTTCGCTCACTTGAAATTTAGCTGATTTACACTATACTGTAATATACTGTATTACTTTTGGTTTTCCAAATTTTTCAGCAATGACAAATGATTAGGCCTCATGAATGCACTAGACAATAGTATCACAGTATGAAAGTATGAGGAACTTGGAACAACTAGAGTTTAAAAATGAGCCCATTTGGACAGAGAAATCATTCTCACCCTGTCAGCTCTATATAAATTGACAAACGGCTCCTACTGAATAAAACGTCAATTTATTTGAGAAACATCTTGAAGTTGCGTCGTACTGGAGATAAATGAATGTGATGTCCAAGCTGGCGCGCTGACTTCGCTTTCCTCTGAAGTGCTCAGTCGTTTCCATGGAGACAGACATGAAAATGGTAATTTTAATTTACAACAAAGCAAATTGTCAGATTTGAAAAAGCGCGATAATACAATAATAGGAGCATTATCGCTGCTGCTGCTCCTCGTGCTTTAGGTGTGAAAACGGGTTTTAATTTTATTAGATGGCGGCTTCAACACCGACACGAATGTCCCCGACTCTCACACTTTTTTTGTCCCTCCGCTTCCTCGGAGTGAAAAAAATGTTTGAAGATGTCATATGTTCAGATTCTAGTCGGTGTTACATTAAAGAAGGTCATCAGCATCAAGCAGAAGCTCTTTTATTCGTGTTGAGCGCTCTTGTCTACAGATACTCGAGGCCTTGGGTCCGTGCAGACATACAGTAGAGACCCCTCCACTTGACTTGTTTTGCATACGGTCTCGAAGGAAGAGGAGGCGTGACCCCGCCCCCCCCGACTCTGACTGAAATTAATGGCTCCATTCACTCATGGCGACACTGATGTACTATTAGGAGCTGGATCCTGCTTAGCCCGGCGGAAGGAGGGATCCCCCAAGTATAAATCAAACCCCGGCCTGTGAAACCGGTCGGATAACAATGGGATAAAACGCCAAAGCGCAATAGTGCCGTTTGTGGGTGTGCTTGTGTTTGCCGTAAGTTCCCCCTGAAATGAGGCGCTGTGCTGGAGGCTGGCTGTTTGCTGGAGCCGCTATAAATAGCCTCCCGGTGACAGCAGGACTCAAGCTAATGTGAGTGAGCGCATCTTTCGCGCTTGCCCGTGTTCATTAAAACCCACCTCGGACCCGTGCTCCACGGCGCTTTTCCCCTCTCGTCTTTGCCGGTGGTATTTGGTTTGAAGCCGGCAAGACGAGGCGTTTGCTATAGAACCCGCTCCTCTCCGTTAACCTCTCGCTGGCTGTTTTGATAAATTAGGAACATTTAGACATGAGGCATTAGCTGCCAGCAGGGTTTCATTAAATTTACCTCCCGCTGCAGAGCCACCAGCACCTCCAATAATTGGGGTTTAAGAACCGAGAGCAATTAATTTCTCCGGAGCGCTCGGAAAGGGAACCGTGAGAACGGAGGGAAACCTTTGAAACAGGGTCATGCTGTATGGAGGTAATTGTGGTATTCCATTTATGTTGAGATGAAGTGAATGGATGTTCTGACTGCGCTAGCGGAGTACAGATATGAAAGCGTTCAGCTCCAGCGGCTGCGCTCTCAGTGGACCTCTTGACCTTTGCGTCTTCATTTTTCTCCCGGGCCTTTGAGGACACAGTTTTATTTGGAAAAAGAGTGAACTACCGAGTGTTGACTGAAGGCCACAGGGTTCAACCTGTTTTGTGTGTGCTCTGTGTTGCTCTTCACGTGTGATCAGGTTCAGGGTGTCAGCAATTCGGCTCTGAGCTCGGACTTCTGATTGTTGGGGCCTGTAATTTCAGGATTCCGTAAAGTGTCAATCCATTTTTAACCCTTAGTCATTTTCTATCCGTTAGGTTCCAACTTCCTGTGTGCCACCCACATCATCCCTGTGAAGAACGAGGAGGGCGTGGTCATGATGTTCATCCTCAACTTTGACTACATCCTGGAAGAAGGCAGCAGCGACTCGCTGGAGAGGCTCAACCACTCCTCGCCCTCCAAGGCCGATCAACGTGAGTACGAGGCGGCTGCTTGTCTCAGCGTGAGGACGTCAGGAGGTGAAAGCAGCCGCTTTTCATCCTCAAGTACAGCAGGTTCAACATCATTACCCAGAATGCAGTGCAATGCCAAGAACAGCGGTGACTTGCCAAGAGCAGCTTGTAAAACAATACCTCTTGTTTTCACGCATCAGACTAACAGTAAACATGAAACATACAATCACTTCTTACACAGAACACTGTCCATAAACTCTTTTTGAAGGACATCACGCAGCGTGTCCTCAAAGTTGCGTCTCTCTCCATTGATTCCTTCAGCGCGCTGCCGCCGTAATGGCCTCGCAGCTTCTCCTCGCGGCGCTAATCACGAGTTCAGCTGCAGGACTCGCCCGCTAGCCGGCTCCCGTGGCATGTTGACGCCACTGTTTAGCAGACGCCGATGTGTTAGACTGCCATCATCTCTGAAGTCTGGCCCAATTATAGCTCATAGTCTGCCGGTGTGACATGATAAGCTAGTGGGGCAGTGCCCTCTGCTTCCCAGAGCTGCCGGTGTAATAGCGTATAATGCCAATCCCCAGCGGTGCTCTTCAGCGCGCTCCTGACGCTTCCTCTCCTCCGTTTTCTTCGCCTGTGACTTATGAAGCTGCAGCATGAAGGCATGCGCGTTGCCTCTGGACGGGGCCATTCACAGGCTGATGCCTCTCGGAGTGGGAGGCGCGCGTTGTCATAAGTGACTGGTGTGTCGGCTTGTTTGCGCGTGCAATTAGGCTCCTGTGAATCCATGTGTGAACGTAGAAGCTGGGCGTATGGTGTGTGTCTGTGTGCCGCCATGTACTGTACATACAGCACCACAATGCAATTTCCCCTTTCCCTTCTTGTCCAATTAGGAGGCTAATTGCACAACTCATATACTGTATCAATCCCCGTGGAGAGGGCCTCTGCTTAGTCTACTCATGCCTGTCAGAGTGAGGGAGCGTCCCTGCAGCTCGGCTGGTGAGGTCCGTCTCTGTCCAGGAGCCCGGCGCTGAGGCCCTCTCTCTCTCTCTCTCTCTCTCTCTCTCTCTCTCTGTCTCTCCCTCTCTCTCTCTCTCTCTCTCTCCTCTTCTCTCTTCTCT